>NC_137092.1:11776552-11804052 GCF_951640355.1 Cnephaeus nilssonii | reverse complement strand
TTCATTCTGTTTCTCTCCCTTCCATTCTAAAACACATTGCTCTTAAATGTAAGGGAAAGAAAAGGCATTAATCACGCTGCAGGATACAATGCTTAGATGGCTGTAGTTGCTAAAGGAGGTCTGTTTAGCATCAGCCGATTTTTCATTTCCTTTCAGTGGGGACAGTGGGCTGCTCTGCGTCTCTGGGGCAAGCCAGCATGAATGCAGGTATTGGGTATTCAAGAGGAGACAATTAGAATCAAGGGCTGGAGATATAATAGCATTTAAATTAACCAAGTACAGGGACTGAAGTCCTTCAAATCTTCCTTTTCTTTCTCTGGGTTAAAGATATAGATTTTACTAGTAGGCTATTAACTTTGCATTACCTGATACTCCTTCCTACATCATTTACTCTCCTCCTTAGCTGAAACTTGCCTTCCTGAATTCTAAAAATTAAACTCTACAGTTTTGGAAGGATGGAAATACATGGCCAATATTTTTCCACAGGACATTTGCTGAGTTTGGCGACAGCAAAAGAGGCTTGGGGAGCTGGAATGGAAACGTTTAAAAATCAGAGTGAAATCTCTGTCATCTTGGAGGAGTAGGAGAAAAGTTCTATCAGTGTGGGAGATTCAAATAATTTCAGTATTTTGAAACTGCATGGGATAGGAGGTTCAAAAGATTAGTTCGAAATCTCTTCAGAGTAAAGCCGAATCTCACATAGCATTTCAGGGCCCAAACTTGCTAGGCTGCCAATCAAAGGCCAATATATAAGCAGCATAATACATTACGACCAAATGGGGTTGGCTTATGATTTATTCCAAGGTTAGCTTAAGATTCATAAAAATCAACCAATGTAATTGACCATGTTGACAGATAAGGCAGGAGGAAAAAACACACACATGTTTATCTCAGTAGATGCAAAGCTTTTGATAAAACTCAACACATGTTTGTATTAGAAACTCTCAGAAAAGTAGGAATATAAATGAACTTTAATTGATAAAGGTCATCTACAAAACCCCAAGCACACTCAATACTGTGGCACTGAAAATGTCCCCCCGAAGTCAGAAACATGAGGACATTTGTTCCCACTAGTTTCATTCACTATTGTACTCCAGTGTAATACGGGAAAAAAAAAAAAAAAGAAAAAAAAAAGGAAAGATAAAGGTTGGAAAGGAAGAAGCAAAACTGCTTTTATTCATAAAGCATGTGGTCTGTACTTCCAAAAATCCCAAAATCTATCATTTGAATCAATGAGTTAATTTAGCAAGGCAGTACTGTTAACTCATCGAAGATAAATATATAAAAATCAATTGTATATTCTAGCAGTAATTTGAAAATGAATTATTAAATACCCTTTACAGTAGCATCAAAAATAATGAATACTAGACATAAAGATAACAGAACATCTCTGAGGAAAATTAATGATTCAAATAAATAGAGAGATGTCCCATGGTCAGGAATTAAAAGACTCATCTTTTAAGATATCAGTTCTCACCAAGTTTGTCTATAACCAACATCTGTTATTTGCAAAGTTTGGTAAAACTGATAACCACTAGCAGGGGTGATCAAGAAAAAAATACAGTGAAAATCATAGAAAATATAAATTGTCTAAACTCACCTAAAAGACAGAAATTTTCAAGAGGGAGCAAAAACAAATAAACATGTATATCAATTATACTTCAATTTAAAAATTTAAATATATTTTTTTAAATAGCCATATTTTGTTTACCTGATATTAACCCAAATACATTGACAGAAATGACAGCTCTTTACCAGATGACGTAATCTAAATGGCCAGTGAACATATAGAAGTTTGTGCAATCTCACTGTTCATCAGGGAAATGGAAATTAAAAGAATAATGAAATTCCATCCCTCAAGTAATTCTATAAATATTGATGAAAATGTGGGAAAATAGTTAGTCCTATGCAGAACTAATGGGGATACAAATTTGCAAAGCAATATGTCAACATGTAGCAAAGTGCACATCTACAGCTCAGAATTTCCACTAGAATATAGAGAAAGTTCTTGTACTTGTGCACAAGAGCACATTTGAAAAGATTAAGTATATCACTATTTATGCCACCTGAAAATTGAAACCTACCTAAATGTCAATCAATAAGGAGGCATATAAATTGTAGCATAATCAGGGTGACCCTACCTACTGATTTGCCTGGACTGTCCAAGGTTATGCCTATTATGTTGGTGTAATTATTAATTGAGCCCATTAGATATATCCATATAATAAAATACCAAACAGTTATTTAAATGATTGAAATAAACATGTTAGCATTATATGTTAACCTGGACAAATCTGGGAAAAGCATAATGTTAAATGAAAATTCAATTTGCAAATAGATTTATATCTCCTCAATGGCCTTTATGAAAAATTAACAACAAAAATCAAATATATATAGATATATATGATACATAATATGTGTGCATGTATAAACATACCTGCTTAAGTTTTTTTTTAAGATCTGAGATTAAAATGTCAAAATGACAGCTGTCAATAGGCATTTGCTGTATTTTAAAAATTATTTCATAAAATTTAATAGTATTTTAAAATGTTGCTGCTTTCAGTCATCTTTAGTGCTTTAGAAAATGTTTTTGCTATGGGAAGGAGATTGGGCTGGGTGAGCTTTAAGATGTTTTTGAATTTCATTATTCCATAAATTAAAAAAGCCTTTCTTCAGTAGAAGATGAATTGTTCTTGCTTTGAGGTCACAAAACAGCCTGACTTTGAACAAGCCTATGAACTTAAAATAAGAACTGGATGTGTTGGTCTTAGATAGGTCTTAAGCTTTGAAAGTATTTATTTAACCATTTTCCATTACCCAGCATACAACAAAAGCAGCTTTCTGTGTTTGGCTAGATCTGAGAACACTCTTTGGTATCTGGTCTGATCTGATCAATTGATAAAAGGTGCAGGTAATTTTTACTGGAGTGAAAGTTCCATGTTATTACCCATCTGTTTGATACAATAAGTTTATGTCTGGAGCTCACAGGTGGGGTCATGAGCCTTCTCATAGATCACAGATCTAAGAATGGCTTTGTGATGAGCAAGTTTGCTGCTATGGCAGATGGGACCACATTTCTAAATAAGATGGTTAACAGCTGCACTCTGAAACTGTTTCTTCTTGCTTATTGAGTTACTTCTTTTGATGGATTTGGAAAAAGTTGATGCTCTCTAAGCACAGGGAATACCTTGGTCTACTCATGGGCAATAAAAAAATGTCTAGTGTGCTCCCTGCCTGGCGTTATCAGGTGTGAGTGACCCAAAACTTGGATAAACATGGGTCCCGTTGTTCTTCTAAGACCATGGTGAAGCAAGAATCTGGGTCAGACAGCAAGTGCTTTTCTTCTCAAGGGCCTAAGCTGTTATTGTAGTGTAAAGCTTAATATATAACTGCCAGAGTTGAATAGGACACTGAAGATAAACTCCCATCTAATGCATATATTATATCACCTCTATACAGATTCAATGCCCAACATCTCTCATACTATAAATCAAAGGATATTTTCCTTCATTATCATCTCATTAAAAACAAAACAAAAACATAGACTTTGTAAGAGTTTTCCTATAGTATTTAATAAAGTAAAGAGCAAAGGAGTATTTGGAGTCAGACCTTGGGTTGAATCCTAGTTGTACTATTTCTTAGTTTTATATCCAGACAAAGGCCTTAAACAGTTTCCTCATCTATAAAATGAGGTTAAATATGTTAATATTTATAATTATTCCATGAATCATCTTATATACTGTAGCAATTTCATTGTGCCTGAATCACAGTCCTAATGTACCATCTGTTCTACATTCAATTGACCTCATTTATATTTGCAAGTAATTTAATAATAATAATAAAGGAGAGAGAGAATAAGAGAAAGGAACAGAAGGAGAGATAGACCAATTCTGAAATGTGTCTTCCAAGCACAATCTGGCCCTAAATTTATTTTTATCAATTTCTATATACTTTGACTTTTTATAATAAGCATAATTTCTTTTATAATTAAAATAAACGAAAAAATAATAACCTTAACTCTCAAGAAAACTTCACTTTTCCCCACAAAATACGGACCACCTCTCATCTTCTTCCTCTGATATTGTGCCTCCTCCCCTCTCCCTCACAGAGAAGCTCTATTTCCACACAGTCTTCACCAGCTAAGCAGGTTTTCATAGAGTTTTACTTAATATTAGCAAAATAAAACACCCCATCCTCATTTTTCCAAATAGCACCCTTTTATTATGCTGTTCAATATGCTTTTTCAAAAACCCTTTTAGAGACTGACTACTGCCCCATCTCCACAGAAAGCCCTCCTTGGCAGTAAACTTCCACTCAGGAGAGCATTTATGACATTCTGTGCTATTGGCAAGATATCATTAGGATCACGTGTATGTGTGTTTCGAAAGAAAATGTCTCTTTAGTGTTTTTAGAAGAATACTATTTAACATTTGACCCACAGAGAAAATCTGGGACTGTTATTGCTGTCCAAATCAAATTATTTTGTAGTTTGCCCTGACTGGTTTGGCTCCGTGGATAGAGCGTCGGCCTGCAGACTCAGGGGTCCCAGGTTCAATTCCAGTCAAGGGCATGTACCTTGGTTGCTGGCACATACCCAGTGGGGAGTGTGCAGGAGGCAGCTGATCAATGTTTCTCTCTCATCGATGTTTCTGACTCTCTATCCCTCTCCCTTCCTCTCTAAAAAAAATCAATAAAATATATAAAAAATTATTTTGTAGTTCATTGAACAAAAGAGAGAAGGGGAAAACAGAACAAAAGAAAAGCAGCCCATCATATTTTCTTTCAATAAAATCTGATATGTTGAAATCTACAAAGAAATGAGGACAATTTGAGTTATCAGAGCGGTTAGGAGGTCAAAGTTAAATGAGAACTTAGCACTGAATCCAATCCCTAAGTTTTACCAATAAAGAAACTGAAGGCCAGAGAGACGAGATTATTTGCACAAGAGCACACAACAAGGTGGAGCAGAGTTGGAATTATGTCCTCCATCTCCCACCTCCCAGTAAATAAGTGAGCATATGCAAGGCCCTGGACTCAGAGAACCTGAAGAAACATTTCTCCAAAGCAGACATACAGATGCCTAACTGATACATGAAAAGATGCCCAACACCATTACTCATCAAATAAATTTAAATTAAATGAAATTTAATGAAATCAACAAACAGCAGGTTTTGGTGAGGATGTGAAAAAATGGGAACCTTAATGCACTGTTGGTGGGATTTCAAATTAGTGCAGTCACTATGGGAAAATGTATGGAGGTCCCTCAAAAAATTAAAAATAGAACTACCATATGCCCCAGCAATCTCACTTCTGGGTATTTATTCAAAGAAATCCAAAACACTAATTCAAAAGGATATATGCATTCCTATGTTCAGTACAGCATTATTTCCAATAGCTAAGATATAGAAGCAACCTAAGTGATGGAGGATTGGAAGATATTCCTTGAAAATAGTAAACAAAGAAAGTAGGAATGGCTATACTAATATCAGAAAAAAAAATAGACTTTATCAAAAAGGCTACAAGAGAAAAAGAAAGACACTTCATATTAATAAAAGTTTTAATACAGCAAGAAGATATAATTATAATCATTTACATACCTAATAACAGACCATCAAAATACATGAAGCAAAATTTACACAATTGGAGAAATAAATAGAATAGTTGGATACTTCAACACCCCATTATCTCAATAACGGATAGAACAACCAGACAGAAAATACATAAGTAAATTTAGTACTGAAACAAAACAATATTCCAAGTAGATCTAACAGACAAACACAGCACACTCTTCCCAGCCACAATAGCATACACAGTTTTCCCATGTGCACTGGGACATTCTCCAGGATAGAGCATATGTGAAGTCACAGATTAAGTTTCATGGTAATTATGGTTCCTAGAGAGCATTCAATTAACCTGCTGTGTTGTCCCAACTTACAGAATTTGACAAGATGTACCAGGGACTTCCAGTCACCATTGGCTCTTGTCTTTTGCGATTGCCCTTGCACAAAACAGGCCTGAACGCGATTGATATGCATGGCTGTGGGCTGCAGACTTTTCTGATTTGGTGCTCCAGTCTTTCCTTCCAAATTCAATGATTACTGCACATCGATTAGTTTCCTATAGTGAATTCAGTCAGGAATAAGGAAAGGCCAACAGAGATGTCCTCCAAGTATATCAAAGGATGAAAGAACTGGAAAGAAGAATCTCAACAGCATAATTAAGAGCATTTAAATTTGCTGAGCAACACTGAACACCAATTGTTGCTTGTTTTCTCATCATACCTCTTATATTATTTTCTATTTCACACAAAAAACTAAGGCTTAGCCTTCTTGCTGAATATTATCAACAGACCAAATCTCTGTCTGTGAATCCTGTGTTTATGGGTGTATCTTAGTTAATCATAAGCAGAAACTCTCCATCTTATGCACCTTTGAATTCTTCTCAGCACTGGGCATAGTGCCTAGTACATACTCAGTTTTCAATAAATATTGTTTAAAGGAAGAAATGTCCTAATAGGACACATGTGATATCTCTTGGCTATTGCTCTGATTTGGTTTGAGATGTTTAAGTATGAATTATCTAGTTTTCTAAAATCTACTTGGCAGGCTGAAGATTTCCTGGGTCATCTTCTTACTTTTGTTTCTATCACAGGAAAGATAATAAAATAAACTCTGTAGCTCTTTTCTTTAGATAACCAAACATATTTGATATTTAAACAGCCATTTCTCCTTTTATCCAGTTCTGGCTTATTTTTATGCCTTTTATTGTGGATTCAAATGTGCAAGAGGAAAATGTTGTTGTGTTCTTTTTTAACCTGCTTTTCATTTTGATAAGTTTCTCAAACACCTGGAGGACTAATGTGGACCACCCAGAGGAATGCCATCTGAAACCTTCCAGCAGCTCATGCTAGTGCAAGATCAATGGTGACACTATAGACCTGAGTTATTATTATTCCATCTCTGCCAATACCTGGCTGTGACACTGCCCTGTACTTAACCTGCCCTGTACTTCTCTTTCTTTTCTAGGGGCACTATGAGACTCAAAAGAAAAAATACATTTTATTAAACTTTGTACTTCGAAAAATGTAAAATGCAATGAAAGTATAAAGCATTGTTACAAACAAGTTTTTAAGAAGGGGAGCCATACAAATTAAACAAAATCTTATGGATCTTTGTGACCACCCACATTGCCATCTGCAAACAAAAAGAGAAGTTCTTTTATTTTAATTTTGTTGCTGCATTCTTTGGCAAAAGAGACAATTTGTTTAGCTGCTAGAACCAAAATAGAAGTAACAATGTAGCAGAAGACCATAGCTATGAAATATCTCTTACCTCCGGAGAATAACCGATAGTTCAATTCTCACACTAAAAATGTATGTGTTTGGCTCTCCCCTACTTCCCTCAGGTTGTGTGCTAGGCATATGGTACAGCATATCTGAGTGTTTAAATAAATAATCTGGTGAAGCAGAACTTTGAGAACAAATGTCACCTTCCCCCAAAATAAGAAGGCTTTGTGATTATTATAATCTTACAGGAATGCTCTCTAGCTAATAAACTTTATAAATATTGCTGTATGGAACACTTTCCTACCCTCAGCCTTCCTGAAAATATCTTAAACAACAGATTTTTGAGGCTGATAAAAAATGATGGAAACCCAACTGAAAGTTTAATCAAAAAAGGGAATTTATTGCCTTGATTGTAAAGCCCAAGGCTCATGTTGGCATTGGCTTATTCCTATGATACAAATTCTTCCCCATAATCAATTTAAAGCTATTAACATGACATTACTGAATGTGGACTTGGGAAGAAAGGTGGCTATTGAGAACCAGTATGAGCCAACTCCAGCACACCTCAGCCTATGTGCTGGGCATGGTGCTGTGTGCCAAAGCTACTGAGTTATGTAAAACGTGGTCCCGCTCCTGACACAGGGAATGAGAAGGGAAGAAGGGGGCTCTTAACATTTATTACAACATGCACTAAGAACTTAAATTTGTTTAGTGTTTAATTTTGAGCAAGTTACTTAGCCTCTCTGGGTCTCAGTTCCCTAGTCTATAGAAAGGAGATAGTAATAAGGTCTGCCTCAGAAAGCTGTTTGGGGGATGAAATGAATTGATATATGTAAAGCATTGAGAACAATTTCTCATTCATGGTGAGTACTCATCAAGGGTTTGCTGTTGATACATTATTATTGTCATTTTCTAATCCCAACAAAAGCCCTATGATTGATGTGTATTATTATCTCCAGTGAAGAAACTGAGAGGTTCAGTGGTTTGCCTAAAGTCAAATATAACACAATTAAGCAGGTATGTGACCCTGCGTCTGTATAATTCCAAGTCTCATACTTGCCCTATATTCCACACTAATAACAACACTATTTATCAAATACCCATTCTGAACCAGAAGCTTTAAGTACATTTTCTAATGTATTCTTCACAACAGTACAATGAACCAGGGCTTTCTATTTCTATTTTACAGATAAGGAAACTGAGGGTCAGAGGATTAAATATTTTTTATTTTGCAGCAAAGCAAGAAAGAACTTATTGGCTGCAGCAAAATCAGACTCAGGACAGTGAAACCAGGAAGGGCATAGAAGCAACAGGAGAGCCTAGGCTGGGCTGCTTTGGATCGCAGAGAAGTTTGAGAAAGGGGTACTCAGAGACAGGCTCAGGGAGTTAGTCTGGGACTAGCTGCCACTACCCACTGCTCTCCTGGTTGCAAGTCTCGGGGGGTCTCCCAGAATCTAGGGGATAAGTGCGTGTGGGGGAAAGAGTGGGGAAAGGGAATGGCATGGGGGAGAGTGTGCTGCATTAAGTAATTTTTAAAACCATACAGTTGAAATTTGAAGCAAGTCTGAAATGGAAATGAACCCTTAACTACTCTGCTAAATGACCAACAACTATTTTTACCATCATCTGGAGCCATGTTTCTTCACTCTACCCTGAGACAGGATGTGGAATATGGGTAACGTGGAATGTGCCATAAGAGAGTCAGGAATCCAATGCGTAACAGCAACAGAATGAAGGGAGAGCTATTTCTGTCTGGTTTTTCTTACTGCAGGGTCTTGTTGGATGAATACAGGCTGATACGGTGAGGAGTATATCTATCATAAACTATCCGAACAGAAGCAAAAAGGTTTGAGGATATATGTATGTTTGGTGAATAGCAAGGCGTCTAGGCAGGCATCATAGGATGGGCAGCTAATGATAGAAGGGTCAGCCTGGATTACACAGGGTTTTTCTGAGCACCACACTAAGAAACTTGGGCTTCATTCTTTGGCAGTCAGAAACCCCTGAAAATGTTTGAGAAGGGGAACTACATGAACTGGCCTGTATTTTGGAAAACAAGGCTTGAAGCAATATGTAGGATAGACTGAATGGAAGGAGTCTGGAGCCAGGAAGATGAGTTATATGTTATTGCAATAGTTTATGCAAGAGATTATGAAAACCAGAATTAGGGTGGAGTTGGAAAGCAAGGGATGACTCTGAGAAATACATAGAAATAGTATTAACAGGATCATCTCCACTAATGAAAAAACAACAACTCTGCATACATAAGATACTGGGGGCACATCACTAACAGTATTTTAATTCACCACATCTTTATTGAGCACTTACTAGAAGACAGGTGTTGTACTAGGCATTGACAGGAATATAAAGATAAGAAACAGCTTCTATACATTTTATTTACTTACTATTTGTCATTCCAAGCCTTTTACATGCATTATCTAAATTAATCCTCACAACAACCTTATGCAATCGTTGCTATTATTTTTCCAATTTACAAATGAGGACACCAAAAGTCATAGAAGCAAAATAACTTGCTGAATGTACACAGTTAGAGAGTGACAAAGCCCACAATGTATGCCTAGTACCTAGCACAAATAGGTGAATAATCACATTAATATAGGCCAAGACATTCTTCTCTGGCCTGGACAGTTGTAGTGGCTTCTTAACTGGCCTTTTGTGCTTCTATTCCTCCCTTACTTCTTTCTTCTTTACTCATTAGCCAGAATAATATCTTTAAAACCAAGCAAGTCACTTTCCTGCTTAAAGCCTTTCTGTGGTTTCCCACTGCACTTAGAATACAACCCCATGTACTTTCCTGGGCCACCCAGCCCTGTGTAATTGGCCCTGATCACTGCTCCTGCCCACCACGCTCCACTTACTCCTTGGCCATCATAGTCTGACAATACCAAATTTCGTGCAGGCTCTGCAATATTCTACCCATGCTCCTACCTCAGGGGAGATGGTGCTTGGTAAAGGGAACTGCAAATGCTGTTCCCTTTACCAAGCACCATCTCCCCTTTCTTTATCAACTAAACTCCTACACACTTTTTGTTTTGTGTGTGTTCACTTGTTTGTTATGCTGGAGTCTGAGTCAAAAGAAAACAATAGTAATATTGATCTTGACATTATTTAATATTTTTATTTTTATGATGGAATTTTTACATTAATTTTATTTTTAAAATTTTTGCATTAAGATATTATTGATCTTGATTACTGAGTTTTGGGGCACCCCCTTAATACTTGTACCAAAGGCAAGTGCCTCCCTTCCTTCCCCCTAGTCCCAGCCCTGGTTATCTGTCTCTCCCACTGACCTACAAGCTTCAGGGAGCAGGGACCAGGTCTTTTTGTTCACTAATGTATCCACTGTGTGTGGCAGAGTGAGTGGCTTAGAAAAAGGAACAGGTGAAATTTGCTGAATGATTGAATGAACATTCAAATGTATCAGCTCATTTCATCATCACAGTAATTCTGTGTTTGGGTATTCTCTCCTGTTTATAGGTGAAGAAACTGATGTTAAAGATGTGAAATAGCCTGACCAAGGTAGGTACACAGTTAATTAATACACAGCGGAGCTGAAGTTTGAATCCAAGCCTCTGATTTTGGATCCAGGGCTTTCCCATTTCACCGGCCTCTGTCCTGAGATACATGCAAACAAAGGCTAGACTTTTATCAAGGCTGCTGCAGAAAGAGATTCTGGGTTACATGGGAAGCTGGACTAGTTGACTTAGAAGTTCTTTTCAAATATTTAATACTCTTTAATTATATTATCATCACCTTATACGATGGGCTTTGGTGCTGAATAGAACTTGGTAACCTCCATGTATTCACCTGAAAAGTAGGAAGTACCTATCTGACTTGTAAGCATTAAATAAAATGGTATATGTCAGTTGCCAAATAGGGTTTTCCAACTAGGAGATATCAAATGTTATCCTATATAATAAAGAGGTAATATGCAAATTAATCCTCACGCCCTCACAAGATGGCTGCCTACGACCAGGCTGACAAGGTGGTTATTGAGGGACGACCAAACAACTGAATAAGCAGGCTGAGTGGGGTTAGTGAGGGACGACCAAACAACTGAGCAGCAGGCTGCGTGGGGCAACCAGGCCAGCAGAGGGGTTAGTGGGGGATGATCAAACGACTGAACAAGCAGGCTGCATGGGGCAACCAGGCCAGCAGAGGGGGGCAGTAAGGGGTGACCAGGCCGGCATGGGGGGCAGTTAGGAGCAACCAGGCTGGCAGGGAGGGGGCAGTTGGGGGCAACCTGGCTGGCAGAGGGGGCCGACCTGGCCAGCAGAGGGGGGCAGTTAGGGGCGACCAGGCAGGCAGGCAGGTGAGTGATTAGGAGCCAGCGGTCCAGGATTGCGAGAGGGATGTCCGACTGCAGTTTAGGCCCAATCCCCAGGATCGGGCCTAAACCAGCAGTTGGACATCCCCAAGGGGTACCGCATTTGAGAGGGTGCAGGCTGGGCTGAGGGGACCCCCCACCCCATGCACGAATTTCATGCACCAGGCCTCTAGTTAATTATAATTGTCATCACCAACTTGGGTGAGAGTAAGAACCCTGGAGTGGACAGTGAAGTAACTTCTCCTTCCCTCTAGCTCCATAGAGGGTGCAGTTGTCCACATGGAAAGAAGAGAATTAGACTCACTATCTCACTTCTGTATTTTCGTTCCCAATGGGAAGAAGGTCAATCTTATTTTGCAGTTGAGAGTCTTAGGCTCTGAAATTGAACCAGAAACAAGACCTGCTGGTTTTCACCTAACACTCCTGCCTCTGGACTTTCTTAGGTGGAACTAATTTCCAGCAGCCTCCAACCAAGCCCTCTTTCCTTGCCCTTCTCTGCTAGTCAGCAAGATGACCTGGCACTTGGGAGGAATTTGGGGGGGGGGGTTCCATTTTACAGAGAAGGTCTCTCCAGTACAAGCAGCATTATCTATAAAACATCTCCACATGGAGAGAAGGGAGAAGAATGTTTTATCTCCTGACAGTAAAGTCAAAATGAGTGTTTCATGGGAGAGGGTATGGTTTCAATCAGCTGAGGTTGCATGTGGGAGCTTCCTGGCTCCTCTCCTTCACCTTTTCTTATGCCAGAATCTTACACCAAAGAGGCTGATCCAGGCCAGTGATAGAATTATATCCAGTGTGATGCTTGCCCCTGGGGTCAACTTCATAACCTCTAGAATGGTGTGGGTCTCATAGCAGGCACCCAATAAACACATGTTGAGTGACTGTATAATGGACAACTTTACACACATGCTCACAAATTTACAGGCCTCTGGTATGAGGCATCTGTCTACAGACACTTTCTCCTTTGAATTTTCTTTCATGTTTTTTTTTTTCTTTCACTTTCTTGGTTCATTTGTTATGCCCCTTCCCATCTTCACACACACACACACACACACACACACACACACACACACCCTCAAGATCAAAAAGATGTGGAGGTATAACAGATCAATTTTACTTAAAATAAAAGCAACTCCAGACTGACAGTGTAATGTACCACAGCAAAATTTCCTATTCTGCTGCTAGTTCAACTGATTTACAAATGTAAGTGAGGCTTGACTGAGTTTGCTCTATTATCTGTATAATTTAATATTTAGTATCACTTTAGGGTGGGGTTGGTGAGGCATGATTGGCTATTAAAACCTGAGTGAAGCATACAGGGGAGCAGATTCGGAGAACAAAACGTAAACGGTTAATTTACTAAGGGGAAAATAAGATGAGAATACATATTGACAAGGGGTGGCAAGATAGATCGAGGGCAGACTGGAGCAGAGACAGTATATAGAGAGAGAGTAGGAAAGGTAGGCTACTTACCTACCCGTCACTGCTAGAAACAGTGTGATTTGACAGACAAGGCCAGAGGCCCAACATGGACTTTATGTCACAGTGTTCAGTGGCCATGGGAATGCAATGGAGGGTCTTTAAGATATTGTGAAGGTTATACTGATGTCACCCTGTTTATTCAAGTTCTTGCAACTGGCCTTCTGGTTGGTTCTGGAGAAAAGTAACTTACAATAAAAATAAAAAATAAAGAAACTAGCAACATGAGAGAAATAAAAATGGAAGGTTCTCTTTCCAACTTCTGCAATTCAGAAAAATATAAAAGTGAAGAATGGGAATGGCTACTGGGTGCTAATAGACTATCTCCAGAAACAAATCTTCCTAAATACAGAGTGGACAAAAGTAGGTGTACAGTGTGAGTACGAAAAACAGAGTTTACTCTTGTATTATTATTTATTAATTATTGTATTATTTTCCACACACCCAACTGCAAGCTTACTTTTGCCCCACCCTATATTAAATGCAACAGTCACAAATAGGCAAGGTCCTTTAAAAGCTATTAAAACAGGGGCAATTCCATAAATTAACAGGCAAAGCTAAAAGTAAACATATGTGTTAAATGAGTCAATGTAACACACTATGTTTGTTACCTAATTAAAAAAAACAAAAAACTCTTTCCAATTGGATCACAAAGCAAAACTCACATTTACTAGAATACAAGGCACAGTCCTAAACTAAAAAAAAAAAAGATAATTTATTGAGAAAAAATGTGCAACTATATCCTAGGTAGATGCAAACAATTTAGCACGAGATTACATTCAAGTTAAAAAGCATAGAAAACACAGACTGACAGCTGTCAGAGGGGAGGGGAGTCTGGGGGGACTGGATGAAAGAAAGTGAAGAGATTACCAAAGAACATATATGCATTACCTGCAGACACAGACAACAGTGAGGTGATGGCCAGAGGGAAGGGGGGCTCTGAAGGCTAGGTGGAGGAAGGCAAAGGGAAAGGGGAATGGGAACATCTGTAATAACATCAACAATAAAAATAAAGTTAAAAATTAGCATTTAAAAAGCACATAAAACAAAGTACCTCATAATGTTAAATTTTGTCAATAAATATAAAAGTTATACTATATTTCTTTAAGCTCTATTATTTTTCTCACAACTTTCTTTTCACTTTGCTGTTAACACTAACTTCTTAGGACCCATGGTGACCTACTGTACATGTTTAATAATAATAAGCAGCAAAAAAACACATAATAATATTCACAGCCCAACCTCCTGAGATGTTAATAACTCGGTAAACTGACTCATACTCATGCATTCTCTAGCCTTTGTTGCCTGAGAGATGCATGACTGATCACACAGGTATGAGCATCTGATGAAAGGTTGTCTGATTGAGAACCGAAATTTTGTTCAACAACTGAGACATTTATTTTCTGTGAACAACTTGGTCGAAAACCCGTTATATAGGAGAAAATATTGGCCAATGATACATCTGATAAATGGTTAATTTCCAAAATATATAAAGAAATTATACAAGTTAACACCAGGAAGACAAATAATCCAATTAAAAATATGGGAAAAGGACCTGAATAGACACTTCTCCAAAGAGGACATACAGTTGACCAAGAGACATATGAAAAAATGCAAATAAAAGCTACAATGAGGTTTCACCTCACACCTGTTAGAATGGCTTCTATCAATAAAGCAACAAACAACAAACAACTTCACATCCTCACCTTCCAGTCAAGTGAGGATGTGAAGAAAAGGGAACCCTTATACATTGTTGGTAAGAATGCAGACTGGTGCAGCTACTGTGGAAAACAGTGTGGAGTTTCCTAAAAAAATTAGAAATGGAACTGCCTTTTGACCCAGTGATCCCACTTCTGGGAATATATCGTAAGAATCCCAAAACACCAATCAGAAAAATATATATGCACCCTATATTCATAGCAGCATTATTTACAATAACCAAGAACTGAAAACAACCCAAGTGCCCATCAGTAGATGAGTAGATAAAAAAGGTGTGGAATACTACACAGCTGTAAAAAGGAAGGAACTCTTAGTCTTTGCAATAGCATGGATGGACCTGGAGAGTATTATGCTAAGTGAAATAAGCCATTTAGAAAAAGATAAATACCATATGATCTCACTAATATGTGAAATCTAATGAACAAAATATACTGATTAACTAAATGGAACCAGAAGCATGGATACATGGGACATACTGGCCAGTGCCTGAGGGGAGAAGGGTGTGGGTGACTGGATAAAGAAGGTGAAGGGATTAGCTAAAGAACATACATGCAGACTTCTGAGACCAAAATGGCGGTGTAGGTAAACATCAGTACTCACTGCCTCCCACAACCACATCAAAATTACAACTAATATACAGATCAACCATTATCCAGAACTGCTGGAAAGCTGGCTGAATGGAAGTTGTACAACTACAGAAGTAAAGAAGAAAACACACAGAGACTGGCAAGAGATGCAGAGACATGGAACAAGCTGGTCTAGTACACACGTGTGCTGCTTTTTTAATTGGGAGGGAGTATGTCTCTACTGAGGCTTCCCAGAGGAGCAAGGGGTCCCAGCCCCACACCAGATGCCCAGCCCAGTGTTCCTGAGCTGGGAAAAGAAGTCCCTATAACTACGGGCTGTAAAATCCCGCATGGATTGGGGCTCAGTGACACAGAGGCTGCTGGAGACCCAGCTGCTCCTTGAACTGAACTTACAATGTCCCACTTCCTCTGAGCTCGTGCCAGGGTGAGGCTCTCCGGGACACAGACACATATGAGGACAAACTGGATTGTCTGGCATCCAGGCAGGAACTCGGGGGCAGCTTTCTACCAGATGAAGCTGTTTGCAGGGGTCACTGTGGGACCTTCCCAGTAGTAGGGCTGACTGGCAGCCATTTCTGTTTGCTCCACCCTGGTGATTCCTTGAGACCCCACCCCACCCAATTTATAACCCCACCCAACTTGTTTTCAGCGGATTTTGCATATGAATGGCCTGTCCTTGCTCAGGCTAAAATATGTCAAATAAGCTGCAGCCCCAAACCTATCAATAAAAGGCCCAAGACCCAGCACCAGCACCAGCACCACAGCTGGGCCTCATCTAGGCACTTCCAAACCTGATACAAAAAGGAGGAATCTGCAGCTCTCGCTGTAGATCCTGCTGAGTGGCCCCAGGCAATGGCTGACTTTACTCCTCTCTGGAGACCTAAGAGCCAGTGTATCCAGTGTTCATTGTCAAACCATACCAGATTACAACTCTACACATTCATAAGCAACACACTCAAGGGGTAGACTCAGTGAGCACCAAAGCCCCACTGAAGCAAGTCCTGCTCCATAAGAGTGTCTCCTGCGTAGCAGCTCTCCCACTGCAGTTGCAGCTGGTCCTCACAGCCAATTGGCCTGGAGGTCAATTCCTCCCAGTGACAGCAACAGCAAACAAATCTCAACTACAACCAGACTGTGCACACAGCCCACAAAGAGGTGCACCTAGAGTGTAAATCTCAGGTGACTGGGGAGGTTGAACCACTGAGCCCTATAGGACACCTATTACACAAGGCCACTCTATCAACTCCAGGAGGCATACTAGTAGCAGCTCTACCCAATACATAGAAACAAACACAGGGAAGCAGCCAAAACGTGGAGACAAAAAAAATAAAAATAAAAATGTAATAAATGAAAGAAATGGAAGAAAGCAAAATACTGAATATAGTTCAAAATCACAGTTATAAAGTTACTCAAGAAGCTTCTAGAAACCTCCAAGGGACTTAGTGAGACTTTCAAGGATCCTAGTGAGAATGCCAAAAAAAATGGAAAAGGACCAGTTAGAAATTAATCATACATTGACTGAAATAAAGAATAATATCCAGGGATTCAACAGTAGACTAGAGGATTCTGAGAATCAAATCAACAATTTGAAATATGAGGAAGGAAGAACCACCCAACCAGAAGATAAAAAATACAAAAGACTCCAAAATATGAAGATAGTGTAAGGAGCCTCTGGGACAACTTCAAGCATACCAACATCCGAATTATGGGGGTTCCATAAGAAGAGAGAGAGCAAGATATTGAAAACCTATTTGAAGAAATAATGACAGAAAACTTCCCCTACCTGGTGAAAGAAATAGACTTACAAGACCAGGAATCACAGAGAGTCCCAAACAAAAGGAACCCAAAGAGGACCACACCAAGACACATCATATAGCAAGAGCTAAAGACAGAGAATCTTAAAAGCAGCAAGAGAAAAGTAGTTAGTTATCTACAAGGGAATGCCCATAGGACTGTCAGCTGATTTCTCAACAGAAACTATTCAGGCCAGAAGGGAGTGGCAAGAAATATTCAAAGTGATGAATAGCAAGGACCTACAACCAAGATTACTCTACCCAGCAAAGCTCTCATTTAGAATTGAAGGTCAAATAAAGAGCTTCATAGACAAGAAAAAGCTAAAGGAGTTCATCACCACCAAACCAGTATTATATGAAATGTTAAAGGTTATTACTTAAGAAGAGGAAGAAAAAGAAAACAAAAAAGATAATATGAACAATAAAATGGCAACAAATATATATCTATCAACAAGTGAATCTAAAAATCAAAATAAATAAGAAATCTAATGAACAGAATAAACTGGTGAATAAAATAGAATCAGAGGCATGGAAATGGAACCGACATAATTCTCAGAGGGAAGGGGCTGAGTGGAGGGTGGGAAGAGATTAAACTAAGATCTTATATGCATATTAGAGGCCCAGTGCATGAAATTCATCCACTGGGGGTGAGGGGGTGTCCCTCAGCCCAGCCTGCACCCTCTCCAATTTGGGACCCCTCAGGGGATGTCTGACTGCCAGCAACCCTCTCACAATCTGGGACTGCTGGCTCCTAACAACTCACCTGCCTGCCTGACAGATTGCCCCTAACTGCTTCTGCCTGCCAGCCTGATAACCCCCTAACCACTCCCCTGCTGGCATGATTGACACCTAACTCCTCCCCTACTGGCCCGGTCACCCCCAACTGCCCTCCCCTGCAGGCCTGGTTGCCCCCAACTGCCCTCCCCTGCCGGCCATCTTGTGACGGTGTGGGAGCAGCCATCTTGTGGTGGCCATTTTGTGATGACGTGGGGGCAGCCATCTTGTGATGACATAGGGTAGCCATCTTGTTGCGGCCATTTGTGACAACGTAGGGGAAGCCATCTTGTGATGATGTGGGGCAGCCATCTTGTGACGGCGTGGGGGAAGCCATGTTGTGGCGGCCATCTTGTGATGATGTGGGGGAAACCATCTTGTGGCAACATGGGGGCGGCCATCTTGTGATGATGTGGGGGCAGCCATCTTGTGATGTGAGGGTCAATTTGCATACTACCTCTTTATTATATAGGACTAGAGGCCTGGTGCACAAAAATTTGTGCACTCGGGGTGGGGGAGGTCCCTCAGCCTTGCCTGTACTCTCTTGCAGTGCGGGAGCCCTCAGGGGATGTCTGACGGCTGCCTCCCTCTGCAGGAGGCAAACAGGCGGGCCAATCAGGAGATGGTGCCCACCCAGCGAGCAGCTGACCCCACCCCCTGATCACCCATCCACCGCAGCTCGTTGCCACTGCCCCCCCATCACTATCCCCTCCCTCTGCCCACTGGCATGCACCTTGGCTGGCCTGGTGCCACCTGCTCGCCGGCCCCACCCCCACTGAACAGTCGTTCTGCCATTCAGTCAATTTGGATATTATGCTTTTATTATATAGGATTATATAGGATATGCATTACCTATGAACACAGACAATAGGGTGGGGAAGGCCTGGGGTGGGGTGGGACCCAGGTGGAGGGGAGCTATCTGGGTGGGGGGGAAGAGGGTCATCTGTAATAATCTCAAAATAAAGATTAACAAATAATAAAATAAATAAATAATGTGACTTTTATAGGTGAAATGAGTTCAATTTTCTTTAAAAAAGAAAAGAACATGCATGCATACCCCATGAACATGAACAATAATTTGGTGAAGGCCAAGGGACGGGGAGTGGGGAGTGGGTGGAGGTGGACAAAGTGGGGGAGAGAAGGGGAACACCTACAATAATGTCAATTAAAAAAAAAAAGTTTGGCCTGGCCAGCGTGGCTCAGTGGTTGAGTGTCGAACTCTGAACCAGGAGGTCACAGTTCAATTCCCAGTTAGGGCATATGCCTGGGTTGCGGGCTCGATCCCCAGTGTGGGGCATGCAGGAGGCAGCCAATCAATGATTCTCATCATTGATATTTCTATCTATCTCTCCCTCTCCCTTCCTCTTTGAAATCAATAAAAATATATTTTTAAAAATAAGTAAAAAACAAATAAACAAAAAACAGATGGTAAAAGTTTGTACCTAGGACTAGAAGGGATAAAGTAATTAGATAGCAAATTCTGTCATCAGTACATATCTCTAATTCTGACATATAATAGACATTCTATAAATGTTTGCTGAATAAATAGATGGATTGAAAATTCTTGGGCCAGGCCTTGAAAACCATAGGCTTCATTTTATTACTAATGGGAGATAAAGTTTTAAGACAAGATGATGGAATGCTTTGAAAATGTCCCCTGTGGAATATAGACCATTAAAAAAATGCAGAATAAAATGCTTATGATTAGAGGGAGTCATATTAGGAAAATAACTCATCAATTCACTTAATCTGGCAGCCTCATAAGCCCCCACATAGACATACAACTTAATAATTTTCTTTATATAGCAGATTAATTTTAGGAGTATCCTGTGGGAAAATTCAATCTTCCTAGGAAAACACTTAATAACATATTCCTAGACATATAGCTCTCTTTGTAGCAGTTAGTATTTTAGATGTGCAAAATGTGGTCAAATACTTTGTATCAATTGCTTATAAAATTTCTCTGATCATATTCATGTTTCATAATTGAGGAAATCAAATAACATAAAGATGTAATGTATCATCTTGTCACCCAACTAATTATAGAAATATTCATCTGAGTCCAGACACTGCACAAAAATAGCAGAGCTGAGTGTTCAGAATTAAGTGAGATGTGGTTCAGGCCATATTTGATTGGCTTAAATTAATTTAAAGCTTTAATGCTCAAGTGATTCATTTAACAAAGATAGGGAATAAAGTTGAGGAAATAAGTCTTTGGAGTCTGTTACCATGGTGCTTCTGCAACCATCTCCTCTATTTTGCCCCTTTGCTCCTTTTGCTCCTTTGCTGTTTTGATTGTTGCCCACCACATATTGTTCCCTCCTAGAACCATGATTTCCTGGCAACACCCCATGCAAACAAGCCTACTATTCCTTTTCCTCCCTTCCTTAATAGAACATGCCCATGTCATACCAAGTCCTTCAGTAATCTGGTAGATAACTACATTTTATCATGATTGTTAATAAACAAACTCATAAATATTGGGTGGGGAATCTTAGGTGGTTTAGCATGTCATCTCTCCCAAGAACATCATCCTTTTACTAGATAGGAGATGATGAGATACTTTATGATGAGGGATTTGACAAACTCTCTTCCTCCCACTACCATTGCTAAAATCCGGTATCCCTCCTCAGCTTCCCTGAGATGCACTTTTCTTACCTATTACCTGCATGATTCACATTTTATAGAATCTCTTTTTAAAACTGCAATTCCTAGTATGTGTATTGCTAGAAGCAGCTATTCTGTAGGGAAAGCACTTAATAGCTGCTGAAGAAGTGTTTGTACTAAGACTAATATGGTGTCATAATAAAAAGCAGAAAATTAAGATAAAAAATTATTTAGGGAAGAAGAAGGAGAATAATTAGTTCAAAGTAATATAAAATTTGCTCTAGCCAGTTTGGCTCAGTGGATAGAGCATTGGCCTGTGGACTGAAGGGTCCCAGGTTCGATTCCGGTCAAGGGCACGTGCCCAGGTTGCAGGCTCGATCCCCAGTAGGGGGCATGCAGGAGGCAGCCAATCCATTCTCTCTCATCACTGATGTTTCTCTCTCTCTCTCTCTCTCTCTCTCTCTCTCTCTCTCTCTCTCTGAAATTAATAAAAATATATTTTAAAAAAGTAATATAAAATTTAAGTGAAATGTACTATAGGTAGGCAGCTGGAGTTGCAGAAAGAGAATTCAGGAGAGAGTTGGGGCTGGAGATATGCTACCTTCTGAGCAATGGTGGAGAGTATGTTGATGGATGACCTCTCTGCAAGCAAAAATGTCAAGGCAGGCCACGACCCTGATGTCTGAAGCTTGGGGATTATACAGACTTGGGCTTCGGAGGAAGAGCATTATTTCATTCTCTCTTATCATGATTATGCTGTTATGGAACTATTAGCAATAAGGCATAAATCCTTGTTTTTCATTAGTTTATTCTTTCATTCATTTGTCCATTTGTGAATATTTCATTACACCATTTTTAAGGTGTGTGATTCTAAAATGTGGCAAGGTACTTTCAGGCTGCAGCCCAGAGAAATCTGATAACCTTTTGAAGAGCTGTTATTTTTTTTGATGACCAAGCACTTTCATTCATCATTTACCAAAAATATTTTGACGCCGAAACCGGTTTGGCTCAGTGGATAGAGCGTCGGCCTTCGGACTCAAGGGTCCCAGGTTCGATTCCAGTCAAGGGCATGTACCTTGGTTGCGGGCACATCCCCAGTAGGGGATGTGCAAGAGGCAGCTGATCGATGTTTCTCTCTCATCGATGTTTCTAACTCTCTATCCCTCTCTCTTCCTCTCTGTAAAAAATCAATAAAATATATATTAAAAAAATATTTTGACTACATACCATTTTGTGTAATCAACAACTAGATTTGAAGGGTGAGGGGCTCACCTTGGCACCACATGCTACACAACTTATCCTTGCTAACTTTGGCAGTAGTAACTCCCTAGGTGGGAAAGTGCTTTGCATTTTAACACTATGAAGTGAGATTGTAATTAGCAGAAAATCACCAACTAAACACTGCTAGTTAGCTCACTTCTTTAAAACAAAACAAAATCCTACAGCTAATTGTCCTTAAGTGCCTAAGCCACACTGAAGCAAAGAGCACTTTGTACCCCTTCTCACCTCCCAAGTCCTGCCCCCATCCTTTCTCTACCATCTCCATGGTGACTTCTAAAACAAGCCGTTACAATCCTGACATGGCACCGGGCTGACACCTTGGGCTGGGATTTAATTTTGAGTTATGACCACGTTAGGAAAACATATGATGTGGCCGTTTGCTTACAGAAAGAGGGGGGGAAATAATAAAACCCTCTTTTTTTACGAGCTGTCGCTTGATTCGTTCCTGGAGCCGCAAGTAGCAAGCTTCTAAATCAATGTGTGCAGCTGTTTTGGCTTCTTGGAGCTCAGCAGGTGTATTGCTCAGCTCGGCTGCCATCTCCCTGCACTCACATAACAAATAATAACGTCTTACACATACCAGCCATCCATCAGAGTTACTGCTGGTCCCAGAGAGCCATCCTTCCCTCTTCCCTACAATCCTTTATCCTCCTCCTTTCTCTCTTTTTTTCTTCAACAGTAAATGTACTCCATCCATGGATTTTTCGTCACACTTCTGGATGCCTTTAATTGAATAACCTTTGGCTCTTTTGGCAAGAGGAGAGAGGGAGAAGGAAGAGAAAATCCACCACAGTGTTTATTTGTGTTTTAAAAAAGAAAGAAAACAATAGAAGTATTGTGACTAGTGAAATCAATTAGTCTTCCTAAGCAGCAAAGGCCCACATCTGGTGTGACTTAAGTTAATGTAAGAGAAAGGGCTTCAGAGGCCCAGAGACCTTGCGTTCTCATTTCAACAGGTGACAGAAAAGGCTAATAATATACTACAAGTGCAGAGACAGTGTGATAAATACTAGTACTGGGGGGCTTGCCTAGGAGGTGAAATCGTTGCTGGCCCATGACAACCAAATAAATGTTCCTTCTTAAGGCTAACCATTGACTTCAGGGAACCAAAGAGCTAAATGCCAATTTGAGAATATTCTAAAGGGTCAATCGAACTATTTCCCAGGGAAATGCAAAGATAAGATCTGGAACTCCTGAGATTTGATGGTGGGGCAGGTGAAGACAGATCTGACATGTGGACTCTCCAATCAATGTGAGTCAACTGAAAGGGGGCTATGGCAGTGCCCAGACACAGTGATTATTGCCTAGTGGAGGCTGCTGGGTGATTCAAACATATGACACTTTCCAGTAGGGTGCTAGATTTAACAAATAAAAATGCAGAACATACAGTTAAATTAGAATTTTAACTTAAGAAGGAAAACTTTTCTAGTATAAGTGTGTTCTATGTAATTTTTAGACATACTTATACTACAATTTTATTTGTTGTTTATCTGAAATTCAAATTTTACTGGGTGCTCTGGACTTCATCTGCAATCTCACCTTCTAGGAACTTGTATTTTTTTAAACTGATGCCCTCTCCAATGTTTCCCTTGTTGTGTTATGGGTCAAAATAAATAAAAAACTATAATGAAACCAAGTCTAACTTTTCTACAAAGTCACTGATCATAAAAATACCCATCCATGATCTAGTACCCTTTGAATAAGGATTCATGTTATAAATCCCATTCAAAATTCACTTTCAAAAATAAGTGTTCTCATCTAAAGAGCGAGACTATATTCCTTCATCATTGATGTCCTTTAGCCTTGATGCCTGAGGAGCTTGGAACTTAAATTGCTGCTTCATCCCAGAAATCATTTTTGGCATAAGTCCATTTTTCACAAAGTGTATTCTACAGAATACTATGAAAAAAATGTAGTGGTATCAGTCTCTTGGAAGTTTATAGTGCTTTTTAGTAGAGTTTACTTTTAAGCAAACTCTGGGGGATTTTGCAATAAAAACATACCTACTTAGCTTTTCTCCACCCAGAGTTTGCTTAATTTGTTTGATTACAGAACAACCTTTTCAAGAAATACCTATTGACAACCAGCGGAACTAACTGCCTAAGCAACATAGTTTGACAAATGCTGGCTTAAGGTTTTGATATGTTTATTTTCGCCTCAGTCTACATGATTTTCACCTTCTATTTAAATATTAGCTGTCTTGTTCTACATGTACTTTATTGTAAGCCATCTCAAGTCTTCCTTTCAAAGTATGCAACAAATAAATTCTAAACAAATAAGAAATTGCATACCCTGAGGTGGTTGATATGTATCACATATACAGAACACAAAATATTTATGAAGGTACATGTGACTCAGAACATTCAGGAATCGTGGTCTTTAAAGAGGCTTTATTCCCTTTACCCTGTCTACAGCAATGCTCACATTGCGAGGGTGACACTCCCCCCAAAAGAACCTGCCTCTTTCATTCTGCCATAGCTCCTGCTCCTACGATAAGCCCTCACCCGGGTTGCCAGCCTCATAGGCTGCTGGCATGCCCTGAATCCAGTCTCTCTCAGGTGTTCCCTTCCACCCAGACACAGCTGAGTTTAGCTGGAGCTCCAGGCTAGTGAGTACATTACGTAGGTAGTACTTAGGGACACTTCAGGGATAAAGGGGATGGGAATCATATGAGTCATTATTCTAACAGTCTCAATTATTAACTTAGTCCTTGGGCAAGACCCCCTTGGTACCTACTAATCATTCCAGCACAATATAAATCTATTTGTCATGGAGAAATCTCATTCCAAGGGGGAAAGACTCCCTTATTTATTCCAAGTCTGATGGCAGGTACCAGAAACCGGGAATGACAGGATAGTCCATGAGTATTTTTATTTTTATTATTTTCTTAAACCAGTTTCCAACAGCTGGTTGCCAGTTGCCCCCTAACATGGACACATAAAAGCAAAGCCTCGAGCACTGTGCCAGCCAGGATCAGGGAAGAAACACAGCCCTCATAAATCAAGGCTGCACTCTTCTACAGCTTTAGCTCAATGAGGTGCATGTGTATGGAATAAAGGGGACAGGCACTGAGAAAAATATAGCACTCCTCCCACCATGGATAAGCCAGCACCAGTTAAGATAAAGCTTTCGAAGCTTTCATCATCCTCTCAGTCTCCCTGCACCAGTCATATCATTCAGGAAAGACCCCACGCTCCCATGAGCAAAGCTTCCAAGAGCCTAGTCCTGGCTCTTTTTTTAAAGACCATAGGCCAAGCGCACAAAATTGTGCGCGGTTAGGGTCCCTAGGCCTAGCTGAGATCAGGGCCATGTCTACCGCCCGCGACACTCCTCGGTCTCTGCTGCCCCAGCCCCGTGATGCTCCACACTCGTTGCCCCTGTCCCGCAAGGCTCCTACGCTGCTGCCCCGTGACGCTCCATGCTTGCAGCCCACCGCCCCTAGCCAGTCCCCAGTCTGCACCTCATGGCGACTGGTCGAGCGGTCGTTCCAGTCATGACGCTTATGGTCTCTGGCCTTTTATTATATAGGATAAGCCAGATGCCTGTTTTCATGAAGGGTGCTCTCTCAAGAGAGCAGAGCAGAGACCTGAGCATGGTTTGTTCCTGACCTGTTTGGCAGTTCACTAAAAATAGTGAGGCAGATTGGGGACTGGTTTCTAGGGGGGTAGGGAAGGAGAAGGAAGGTCATACTAGGAGAGGGTAGACTGGAATAAAAGGGGGGAAATTCGAAGGAAAAATGAAAAACATGCAAGCATCCCCCAAATGGCTGAACTTCCATTCAACCTAATAACTTTCCTAGGACCAACTTGTGACATTCAGAGGACATCATAAGCTAAGTACTAAGTTTCAAAATAAACTCTGAGGGTTCAAGAGACTAGGACAAATTCCACAAGAAATGGAGCCCCAAACTGACTTCTAATAAAGGCAACTCCACTTATAGAGGAAGAATGGATACTCCAACCTCATTGGTGAATGAAAATGACCAGAAATATGTCAGCGGAATACAGTCAACAGAAAAATTCAGTCTCAGATTATTGTCAATACTGTTATAATAAATATAATAAATAATAAAAATAAACTTGGGAGTACCTAAGAACATAAAAATAATTCTATTTTATATGCACTTACTAATAAAGCCCCAAAATTTACAAAACAGTGTTAGAAATGAAGAATAAATATAAATAATTCTACAATGATAGAGATTCACAGATAGACTAAATATTGTATATTTATGTTTAAATTACATTCAGACAAAGGCAGAACTATAGGGATGGAGAACAGCATTACTATAAAATAGGGATAGAGGTAAAGAATTGACTACTAAAGGAAATGTGGGAATTTTTTAGTGTGATGGAAAATTCTATATCTCAATAGTAGAGTAGGTTATACAACTATATAGCTTGCCTAAAGTGACAGATTTCATAGTATGCAAATTATGCTTAAATAAACTTGATTTTAAAAAGTAAACTGGGAATGGAGTGGGATTGAGTAGGGAAATTTATGAAACAAGATTGCCCATTTGTTGTTCATTGTGGGAGATGAAAATGTAAATTTTTATTCTGCTGTCTATGTTTGAATGTATTTTTAAATAATTTTTTAAATCTGCAAATTTGGTTTAATCTTAAGAAAATATTTTAAATTAATGATAATAATAACCAGGGAAGTACAGTACAAATCAATTTATCCTAATTATGGTAAATAAAGAATTGCCACTAAGAATTCTAGCTAGATATAAGTTAATGCTACGAAAGTTTTGGGTTGCATGGTAAGTTCAAGTGTAATGAGTTTTATTTTTTTTAAGATATAAAACAGTGCCATGCATGTAGCAATGACTGTAGTGTGTTGTGAGCTAAAGTTGACAACAAATCCAATTTTACAATGAGATTTTCAACCATGTAATATATTTTTTCTCCGCTGATCAAAACACTTCAATGGCTTTCAATCTCATTCAGAGTAAAGACCAAAGTACCTTCAATGTCCTACATAATCTAGGCCCTAGCTAACGCTGATTTTATCTATCACTATTTATTCATTTCCTTCAACATCTTTGCTAGTCTTCAAACACACCAAGCATGTTCCCTCTTTGCCATCTTTAGCCTTGCTGCACATTCCACCTGAAAGTCTTTTTTCTCAAAAAAAAAAAAAAAAAGAAAGAAAGAAAGTCTTTTTCTCTACATAAGCCAGTAGCTTGCTTCTTAATTTTCCTTCAGGTCTTTGTTAAATGTCCCCTGACCATTGAGGACTTCCCTTAACATACTATTATATAAAATTGCACATATATATGCAAACACAGCAGTTTTATTTTTTACTTTATTATTATTATTATTTTTTAGAAAGAGTGGTAGGGAAGGGGAGGGAGGGAGGGAGGGAGGGAGGGAGAGAGAGAGAGAGAGAGAGAGAGAGAGAGAGAGAGAGAGAGAGAGAAAGAGAGAGAGAGAGAGAAACATCAATGTGTCTCTCACATTGATTGGCTGCCTCCCCCACATGCCCCAACTGGGGCCCGGGGATCGAACCTGCAACCCAGGTACTTGCCCTTAACTGGGAACTGAACCCATGACCCTTCAGTACATGGGCCAACACTCTAACCATTTAGCAACACCAGCCAGGGCTGAACACAACACTTT
>NC_137092.1:11319052-11774052 GCF_951640355.1 Cnephaeus nilssonii | reverse complement strand
TATGGCAGGCCACAGCTGCTGGCATGATGCCTGGCCCCTGGCAGGTCCTACACAAGTGTTCACCTCACCTTCTCCCTCTCTTGTACACTAGTATGCCTTCAACAATAAGTACACTTCATATACTAATATAAAGTCCAAATTTACATGAAGCTAGATTATATACTTATTTACTTCATGAAAGTACTAGTGGCCCTGCGTGCGAATCCGTGCACGAGTAGCTTCCTGCCGCTTGCTTCAGCTGGTGGCCCCGGCCACCGCCACTGGTAGCTCTCTGCTGCACGTAGCTCGCTGCCCTGCCCTCCTGCTGTTTGGTCGTTACATGACAGTGTCCCAGACCAATTTGCATATTACTCTATTATAAATATAGACTCCTGTGTTCCTTATCAAATTGATTACATTTGAACTATTCTACTTACAACTATCAGTTACATAAAGTGAGGCAGAAAGATAGACATGTTTTCCAAATGTGAGTAAATCTAATTTTGATTAGTTGAATCAGACATTAAATTTCCTTGGAGAGTTATTTGAAAGGGCCCGAAGGTGAATTCTTTTGGTAAAACAAACTCTTTCTGAATGATGAAAACTTTCTGTGAAATTTGATGACAACTTGTCTTAGCCAGAAAAAAAGTGCTTGTCAAGTTTCCCAACAGTGGAGTCTGGGTGAAGTTCAGAGAACACTTGGGAGAGTAGAGGAAAGAACAGGTTATGGGCAGTGGTGGGCAGATCATCAAGCAAGTCTGTATGGATTTCTAACCTTGGCTAAAAGCTGGATACATGGTTTCCAAACACAAAATCATGTGTGCCTATATTTTTTTTTATTTTTCAGATTTTGACATTGAGTTTTCCTCATGAAGCTGCATTTTAGAAAGTGAAAATGTATTATTAGCTAAATATAGAGAGCAGTCCATGTGAACCTACACATTACAGATGAAGGCAGAATAAATGATACTTAAAACCATAAGGAAAGACAAAGGCACAGAAAGGCGTGTGTAGCTTGAGAAGAAGGAATGACAAACCCATGGGAAGCACAGGCAAAGGAGAAGTTGACTGAGAAGGTTGGTCTGAAAGGAGGAGGAAAATAGGAGAGTGGGTATTACAGGAAGCCAGCACACATAGCCTTTCAAGAAGACAGTGGCCAACCAGGTTAATGATTGCAGATCAGCCAAGTTAGATGAAGTCTGAGAGGTGTCCTTTAGACTTAGCAATCATGAGATCATGGGAACTGACCATGATCTCATGATTGCTATGACCAGTTGAATGACCAGTTTCAGTGTGAAAAGGACAATGGACTTAGAAATAGGTGACCCATGCTTCTCAAACTTCAGCTGTCCTAGAGATGCTTTTGATAATCAACTAGTGGCTCTTGCATTAAAACTGAAAAACCTGAAGAGAAAGCAGTGTGCTGTTTAAGAGTGATGTGCTTAGAGATATCAGGCATGGAGATGGCAAAGATGTCTTATTGTGGTGAATAAAGAGAGAACTTTATATTCTTGACTTAATGGAGCATCTCAATGCAAGTAAATGCAGTGCTTTTCTTAGTAAATAGTTCTGAATCTCTTTATTACTCTACATTCTAGTGATACCACCATAATTTGAGACTATTTGTAGACAATGCTTATTTCTGGTTTCTTCCAACAGAATTTCTATGTCCTTGTCACTTGAGAATTCCTAAACCTATATTAATACTGTGTATGCAATGGTGGTTCACTTATTTACCATTTATTTAGTCAACAAGCATTTATTGAAAGCAATCATTATTTAGGACACTCTGGGAGATAACTAGGATAAGTAAGGAATCCACCTAAACAACTGGCTAGATTAAATTAAATGGGTAATAAATAATTACACACACGACAGAATTAAATATGTGTTATAAGATGAATACAAGCAAATTCTTAGAAGAATATAAACAAATCATAACTAGATCTAATGCAGGGTATGAGGCTTAATTCCAAATGTTGCAAGTAAGAAGGTATGTCAAGGTGCCCTTGACATTCCTTTCTCTTTCATTACTCTTATATATCTTACTAGTAGCCCTGCGCACGAATCCGTGCGCCAGCAGCTCTCTGCGGGGCCTGGCCGCTCCGGGCCCACTGCCCAGAGGCTCTCTGCGGCCCAGAGGCCCATCCGCAGCTGGACATGAAACGCTTGCCTTGTCACCACAGCAATGAAGCAAGCATTCCGCCAGGCCGTTCACACTGCCCGCTCTCAGCAGCCGCCCCCGCCCCCCACCCAGGACTGGGGGACTCTGGCAGGGCTGAGAGGACTGGGCGCCACCATCTTGTGGCTATGGGCGCTGCCATCTTTGTGATGGAGTGATGGTTAATTTGCATATTACCCTTTTATTAGATAGGATTCCTCAAATCCTTAAATACATTCAGCTCTTTTTTTTAATATTTTCATTGATTTCAGAGAGGAAGGGATAGGGAGAGAGAGATAGAAACATCAATGATGAGAGAGATTCATTGATCAGCTGCCTCCTGCACACCCCACACCAGGGATCCAGCCCGCAACCAGGGCACGTGCCCTGACTAGGAATTGAACCTTGACCTCCTGGTTCATAGGTCAACGCTCAACCACTGAGCCATGCCAGCTGGGCCATTCAACCCTTTTTAAAAAATCATTTGCAAGCTTTCCAAATCCCCAAGTCCAATATCTGGGCTGCTGTAGATGCAAAATTTAATGAATAAATGTTTCTCAAATGAATAGACATCATGCAGTGTTTGGTGAGCACTGGTGTGTGGGAATGCAGTCAGACCCTTTTTCCTGTGACAGCGAATGCCATGGACTATGTTTGAGGTCAGAGCACATGATGCTGCTGATGGATGAGCAACAATAGTTTGCCCCTGGCCTCCCAGTCATGCTGGAGAATTTCCATACAGCACCTCCAAGAGTGTGCATATCCTGTTTCAGCCTGCAAAGGTATCACCATTAATACAAACATAGCTGACAAGCTAAAGGTGATGCAAAACTGCTCAAGGTGGCTTGGGAAGTCAGGAAAGTTGATTAACTGTTATTTCCTGATCTATAAATCATCAATCTCTAATTTCTTTCTGTGCTATCCATAAAATATTGGCTCTGGGCCTTTGATATATAGGACATCTCAGTTTTTATAATGAACTTGTAAATAATAATATTCTACAATGAAAGAGTATCTTGTTGTAAACTAGGTTAAATCAGGTCATATATTTAATAGCTTTGGTAGTGAAGAAACATGCTATCATGTACATACATGTATGTCCTAGTAAACACTTGATTAAGCTTCACATCTCAGAATATTCATTTGCATTAGTTTGCTAATAAAGTTACTATGTATTCAAAGAAAGATCCTCCTTATTAATTACCTCTACTTAGTTAATAATAATTCTAATATACATGCAGACTCTTTCAAATTATAAAAATAACTTTCATACTCATTTTATCACTTGATTCGCATAGCAATCAGTTAGGTATAATTTCCCTATTTAAAAAAATTAGCAAAATAAAATTCAAAGAGAGTCATTTTCCCAAGATCACACCAGTGACAAATAATAGAAATGTAACTATATTGCAGGAGCCATGACTTTTAGTAGCTTCCTATATGGTTGTCGACTAAGGACATTTTTATTACTAAAGGTGAGATTCATGGACTAGTAACATCAGCATCTCCTAGAAGCTTGTTAGAAATGTAGACTCTCTGGCCCCATTCCAGGATGACTGAGTCAGAATCTGCATTTTTACAAGATTAGCATATCATTCACATGTACATTAAAATTTGAAAATGAATGAAATAATTTCATGATTTGTCAATGAATGATTGAATGAGGTTATCATTCATTCATTTATTCAGCACATGTTTAGCAAGTACCTGTTAAGTAATATTTACCAAATAACTATGATTTGATAAGTTTAATTGATAATAGTTGCAAATTTAATATTGTTGGAATTACGAAAACGTTCAGGTATGGCTCTATCTATAGCTGTCTACTTAATTAATGATTTTGATTGACTTCATAGTTCAAATCAGTTAAACAACTAGTTCATTTAGAAAAACTTTTTTCCAATTAAATTGACACTAGCATAATTGTTTAAAAGGTGAAAATACCTTTCAAACTGCTACTTTAAAAAAAAAAGATTTATAAGTCTGTCTCACTGGTTACACACACGGCTATTGGACAGAGGTCAGAGTTGGTACCCTTCATAATTCAACCCTGGATTTACCATTGAGCAGATGCTCAAAATAGTCAAATGAATTAATGAATAGTCAAATGAATAATTTGGAGGTCAGAAGATTATTTAAGATATTGTTTGCATAATATTCCTCACTTACTTTTAAATTAGTTACCTAGCTTTCTTGAAAAAACAAAATATCCTAAATAGATTTCCTCTTAACATCTATATTCAGACAACTAAAAGGTTTGTTGATTGTTACTGTAAGTAATTACTGTTGCTGATTATTTAAGTAATGATTTATTTTTATGGCTTTGAAAAGGGTGATAAAAAGAGGTAATTATTCAATAAAGTTTATTTAAACTGGCAAATATCATGAAGGAGATGTTAAACTAGAAATGGAGGTAGATTTCAGAAGCCTGGGAGAAAACAGAATCAGAATTGGAATATTGCCTCCAGGGGATATAACTGATTAAGGCCTCAAGCTTATTGTTCTTTATTAATGGCAGTGTTTCTTCTAAAACACACTGTATGCTTCCCCTTTCTCTCTTTCATTCACCCCTTATTCAACTATTTTTTTTCCAGTCCAGTCATCTATCTTTTTATTCAGAACCCACATGACCAAATGTAGTTTTATGACTATATCCTCTTCTTTGCTTTAGTTTGTATTAATGTCCAAACTTACATTTATGTCTTTAATTTCATCATTACCTAAAGCACAGCATATCTTTGCTTCATTCAAATTGATTATAACTAGATAATAACAACAAAAACTAACATTTTAGACAATTTAGTCATTCTGGAGGTTTGGAAGGTCACATGGATTACCATATGCCACCAACTGACCACCAATCTATCAACAAGATGGTCTGATTTTGAATCAACTATTCCATGGATAATGTCATTGCAATGTATAGACATAGCCTTATTGTTTCTATAAAGACCTTTCATTCAGAAAAGTCTGATCCTTGGTAGCTGAAATTCCTAATCTTAATGGGCCATTTCAATGGTTTACACATTAACAGCTATATAAAAACCCATTTTTCTTTATGCCTGTGAAATTACAAAATCAAAGTTATAAGACTTAATGCTAACAATGTTCAAGGCTTCTATTGCAATAGGTGTTATTGTATTAACAGAAATGTTATACTTTCTAAATAGCTTTTTGTTATGGTATAATAAAATGTTTTGTAGTTGATGGAATTGCTGAATATTATGCAGGTTTGGAATTCAATGTAATTCAGGAAAAGACATTAAATTCATACTCCTTTAGGAGAAATAAAATTTGATTTTTATCTCTGCCACTAACTTCTCATTTGATTAGAAAAAAATCCTAAGGTGAGGAGGTCATCTAAATTGTCATTTTGTATGCCGGTAACTTCCTAAAGTACTTAATTGACTTATGGATTGAAATGCTAGGTGAATGGAACCTCAAAAGAAAACGAATTCCACAATAATTTTTAAAAAGAACTTTAATGCACTGGTGTCTTAACTGATTCCAATATTTGGGCATTATCTCTGGCTCTATGTTTTTTGGGGAATAAAAACAATGACAGAAATGAATCCATAGTCTTTTAAGTTCTCCCACCCAAATTTTCCAAGAAACCTGTGTATTTATTTATTTCAAAGGAATTACTCCTGCTTCCAAATGCCAAGCAGAAAGAACCAGATGTCTGCCATGCTTGGTGCTATTGTTTCTGCTGCCGCCACATGATCTGATGGATTTCTATTTATGGTTGTCCCCTTGGTTGTTTAGGCAATGTAATACACTTGGGACACTAACGTTATGGTTGTATTTAGGTTATGTGCCTGAACGTAGCCATTCTTCCTGAAACGTGTCTTTTTCTCCCTATGAACTTACTTTGGGGCCTCTGGATATACTTTTCTTCCAGTGACTTTTAACCAGAGTTATTCCTAATAGTAACATTGAACCTCAAATGAGTCTTATTTCTTCTTCCAGATTTTTTATTCTATGCATGTTTACCCACTTCCTCCCCAAGACTCAGCATTGTGTACCAAGAGATATTGGGAGAAGCTTTTTCCTGAGGTTTTAAAGGACCGTTTAAACCATATCTCAGAAAAATAACTGGCTAATAGACTTGTGCTTCATTTATTTGTACAAAAAACATTGTGAGTGCCTCCAATCTGCCAAGGTTCTATTCTAGGCTCCCAGGAAATAGCAATGAATAAATATGACCAAGTTCCTGCAACCATGGAGTTTATATTCTAGTGAAAAGATGAACAAGAAACAAGTTTGGAGATATTAATGCCAGGCAGTGGTAGATATTATGAAAATAAATGGGTTGGAGAATGAGACAGTGTTGTCACAGAAAGACAACTTAATGTTGAGTGAAATGAAGAAGTAAGCCATGTAGATTCTGAAGAAAAAAAAAACAAAACAGAAAATGACATGTACAAAGACCTGAGGTCAATGCATGCTTGGCAAGTTCAAAGAACAGCAAAGAGAACAGTGTGTTTGCAGCAAGTGAGCATCAGAGAAGTGGCAGCTGAGGTCAGAAAGACAGTCATGGCCTTGAAGACCATGGTAAGAACTCTGGATTGAATTCTCTGTGATCTGAGAGGCTTTTGGAAGGTTTTGGGAAGACTGATACAATCTGATTTGTGTTTTGGAGGAAAAACTCCAGTAAGTGGATACTAAAGTGTGGGGCAGTAGGGTGTAACAGTGGAAACAGGGAGAACAGTAGGAGTAGCTGAAAAAAAAAAAAACAGAGGACTGATAATTTGCCAGTGGATTTAACATAATGGAACTTATTGGTCACTTTGAGAAGAAAGAGAAGCTTCATTAGACTGGTGGAGACAAAAACTTTGTACAGCCTTCTGCTCTCTACTTCTATCATGAGCTGGCTTTGAGATTCTAGTGAAATTCATTCCTTTAGCATGACATTTGTTTTTTATTGGGCAATTACTTTGTGCCAAGAACTATACTTCTTACTAGAGATAACATATATTAATGAAGCATTGGTAATTATTTATTACCAGGCAAGAAAAACAGACACATAAAATGGTAAATTATAACCCAATATAGTAAACACATTATCTTCTTGTCAGAATGAAATGTATATAATAGGAGCTCAATCACTTTTCATCATGAGAGTTTAACCCATTTGAAAACTGTCAGAGGCTTAGAAAACACATCAAAATCTGTCCTTTTTTTCTCTGTTTGTATATTTATTTTTTTAAATATATTTTTACTGATTTCAGAGGAAAAAGAGAAGAAGAGAAAGAAACATCAATGAGAGAGAATCATTGATTGACTGCCTCCTGCACTGGGGATCGAGCCCATAACCTGGCCTTGTGCTCTGACCAGGAAATGAACCGTGACCTCCTGGTTCATAGGTCAACACTCAACCACTGAGCCACACCGGCGGGGCTGTATAAGATATTTATTTTAAAAGAACCCAAATTATTGAATGGTTTTATGTATAGTAGTCTCACATGTGAAAGATGGTTGAATTGCTTTGTAATTATTGCCTACTGTCCTCTCTCATTCACACACGGGACTTGTATAGGGTGATGTGGTTTTCATTTCCTGGAACTGAAGAGAAGGCAATGTAAAGGATGAAAAGAGGAAAGGGCAGGGCTGTAGCAAGGACCCTTACAAATCTAGGGTAGGGTGTTTATGTAACCAAACAACATAAGAGCCTAATAAACGAAGCAAAAGGACATACTTGAATGACCACACTATAACCCCTTCAAATAAACACCCTGACTGGACTTATCTGAAAGTTTCATGTGTGCAAGAGTATGTGTGCATGTGCATGTATGTGTTTTCATGTGGTCCTACAATTTAATAAGTGCAGCTGTGTTTATTTACATATATAACATTCCACATATACATAGAGCACACATGTGGCTGGAGATCATGCACAGCTTCATTCTTGGAAAGTATAAATAGAGAAATTGTACAGCCCATGAAAAACAGTTCACACTGGCTTATATACACAGAAATGCAGAGAGATGCCCAAAGTAAATTACAGCTGAATTCACCGCTTTGAAACCTGATATTATTGATTCAATTGAATAACTAGCGGTAGTCCATAGAAACACTTCTGAGAATAATCACACACTTGATTGAAGGGATTGGAAAATCATATTTACATGAAAATTATTAAAGAAACTGGGATTAGCCCAACCATGGTTGAGTGTCAACCTATGAACCAGGAGGTCACCGTTAGATTCCCAGTCAGGGCACATGCCCACGTTGCAGGCTTGATCCTCAATGTGGGGTGTGCAGGAGGTAGCCAATCAATGATTCTCTCTCATCATTGATGTGTCTATCTCTCTCTCCCTCTTCCTTACTCTCTGAAATCAACAACAACAACAACAACCACCAATATATATATATATATATATATATATATATATATATATATGTGTGTGTGTGTGTGTGTATATATATATATATATATATATATATATATATATATCCTGCCTAATAAAAGGGTAATATGTAAATTGACCGCACCTTTGCTATGCATAAGCCACGCCCATCAGCCAATCAGGGTGAGTATGCCAATTAACCCAACCAAGATGGCAGCTAATTTGCATACACTGAGGGAGGGAGGAGTGAAGACTGAAGACACCATAGAAGGAAGAGGGAGGGAAAGTAGAAAGCAAGGCAGCTGCTGGAGGGAAAGTGCGGGTGGCGCGTGCGGCCACAGAGGCAGGCGCAGCGGGTCGGGGGAGCGGGGGGCGGGGCGCACCACGGAGGCAGCGGTGCAAGGCCGCGGAGGTGGTGGTGGTGATGGCCATGGGGGCGGGGCGCACAGTGGTGGCAGCGGCGGGGTGGGCCGCCCGCCCCGCCCCGCCCGCCACAGCGGGAGAGGTGGGGGGGTGGGAGAGGTGCCGGTGGCGGGAGGGAAGCCCGCAGGAAGTCTTGCAGGAATCTTCCTGCAAAACGGGCTCCTAGTATATATATATATGTGTGTGTGTGTGTGTGTGTGTGTGTGTGTGTGTGTGTGTGAAAAAGAAATTGGGTTTATATGAATGGAAAACAGCAAAGTGTGAGTGATAACTTACTATTTTAAAATATGTAAAAGTTACACTATAGAAGATAATAACACATTTATGACAACAGAAGAAAGAGATAATGTGGACTTAAATATTGCCTTACAAAGAAGATGTGTTAAATACTAAACTAAATTATAAAAAGAGCTTGAGATCATGTTTAAGTTCAACAAATATTTTTTAACATTGAAACAGCTATAAAAATACTGATATTATCTCACAGAACTTACTGTCTTTTTTTCCTATCTTGGCCCTGTGGTTGGGGCACAGAGAACATAGGATCTCATGACTGCTGTGAAAGTAAGAAGCCAAGGCAGAAGAGAGAGAACTGAGAACTCCAAATGTTGGCTAGTAAGCTGAGCAACTGGAACTCCCATGCATTGCTGGGGGGGAGTATAAAATGGCACAAACAGCTTGGAAAACTATTTGGATTATTATCAAGTTAAACATGCATTTACCCTGTGAACCATCAATTCTACTCTTAGGCATTAACCCATGAGAGATGAAAAATATATACCCACAAAATGATGTTTGCAAGAATGTTTACAGAAGTTTTATTCATAGTGGAAAAAACTAAAAATAACTCAAATATCCTTCATAGGTGAATGGATAAACCAACTGTGATATATTCATAGAACAGAATACTACTCAGCAATAAAAAAGAATGATTTAGTGATGCATGCAACAACATGAATAAATCTCAAAAACATTTTTTAAAATATATTTTTATTGATTTCAGAGAGAAAGGAAGAGAGAGAGAGAGAGAGAGAGAGAGAGAGAGAGAGAGAGAGAGAGAAACATCAATGATGAGAGAAAATTATTGATCGGCTGCCTCCTGCATGCCTCCTATTGGGGATCGACCCACAACCCAGGCATGTACCCTGACTAGGAATAGAAGCATGGCCTCCTGGTGCATAGGTCGATACTCAACCACTAAGCCATGCAGACTGGGCTAAATAAACATTTTTTAAAAGAAGGAAACCAGATATACAATAGTATGCATTGTACAATTCCATTTATAGTAAGTTCAAGAATAGGTAAAATTAATCTAAAGTGATGGAAATCAGAATGGTGGTTATCTATTAGATAAGGGTGGGACTGATGAGTAGGGAGCAAAAGATAACTCCTTGTGATGATTGGTTATTTTCACAGGAGTATACATTTGTCAAAACTAGTCAAATTGTGCACATGAAGTTTGTGCATTTTTGTTTCATGTAAATTTTGACTTAATAAAAAATGGGATGATCAAAACCCTCCAATGCCTTTTCATCTCACTTAGAATTACATACAACTTCTTTTTACATGGCCTCTGAATCTCTCACTTTCTCTAAGACCTGACTTCTGATCAATCTGCTCCTTGCACACTCCTTTCCAACCTCAAAAGCCTAGTTGTTATTCCTTGAACATGTGCACATGCTCCTACCTCAGAACTTACACCGCTCTTCTGCTGGGAACTCTCCTCCTCTACAGATCTATACAACCAGCTCCCTCATTCCTTCAGATCTTGGCTCAGATGTCACCTCATTAGGTAGTGCCCCCTAAACACCCTTCCTGAAGTAGTAACATATGTCCCCAAACACACGTGTGCACACACACACATGATTCATCACTCCTTATATCATCTCCCTTCCCTTCATAGCACATATCAAAGCTAGACATCATATTATATATATTTTTTTGTCTTTCTCCCTTCATATATGAGGAAATCTGCAGTGAAGACCTTATTATTCACTGATGTATCCCTTAGTGCCTAGAAAATATCTGATACTTAGATATTCAATAAATATTTGTTGAATGGTTAAACAGTTATGCAAAGGTTAAATAAGTGAATGTATAGAGTAGATGCAAACATCAGTGGGGGAACAAACTAGATGTTCCAGCTAATTACTGTTGCATAAAGTACCCCGAAACTAATGCCGGAAAATAACAAAACTTTTGCTCACAAATCTGTAACATGGATAAGTGCTTAGCAGGTATAGCCAGTCTCTATTCCAGTGTCAGCTTTGTACGCTCAACCCGGCGTAGAAGGGTTGCATGTTCCAAGTGGCTCACTCACATGTCACCTGGAAGCTCAGAGAAACAAAGGCATCGGTTCCTCCCCACATGGGCATGGTGGCTAGGTTCCATGAGCAAGCAGCCCAAGAGACAGGAAGTTGAAGCATCACTTCCATATTATTTTATCATATGAGTAGTCACTGAGCCTGGAATCAGTGGGAAGGAAAATAAACTCCACCTCTTAACCCTTTGCACTCGCTTGCTTTTTTCTCGATTCCTTTATTCTAATGCTAACCATGTCGAGTCACACTCGACATCCGAGTGCAAAATTAATGGGATGAGAGCAGAAGAATTTTATGGTCAATTTTACAACCACCACACAAGAAGATCTTTCAGATAAGTTCCACCATCCTGGGATTTATATTTCTGTGTTTTGTTTTATTGCAGAGGCTTTCAAATCTCATGTGAGGAGAAATTACTTAACATTAAACTAAAACCATATAAAATAAGCACTAGCTAATTATACTAATATTAAAGTTCTGCTTATGTATTAGATATACTGTGCTAAAGTATTCTATATACTATATCTCATTTAAAAAATACTCTAACACTTTCTATATATCAGGCACTGTTCTTAGTGTTTTAAGGCTAATACCTAATTCTATCTATATAATAATCCCATTAATTAAGTGCTATTATACCCATGCTACAGACTGGAAAGACTGTGCAAGAAGAGATTAAATACCTTTCACAAAGATATATAGGCAATGAGGATGGAGCCAGGATTTGAACCTTCGGTGATCACAGAGCTTGTGTCATGCTCTCTCTCTCAATCCACCCAGTAATCCTATAAATTAGTACTATTTCATCTTCCCAAGCTACGTCATCTTCCCAAGGTCTATCTACCTACATGCTTCCAGCACTGTGCCAGTATTTCATACATTGCATCTAATCCTCACAGCAATGTTGAAAGATAGATGTGTCAAAACCAAGAATCAAATGTTAAAGAGCTTGTTGTAGGTCATGTTACTACTATTAGAGCTGGAATTCAAATTCAGATGTATATGGCAGCAAAACCAGGCTTCTTTTAATGGATATATAGTATTGATTTTAGAGAGAAAGGGGAGAGAGAGAGAGAGAGAGAGAGAGAGAGAGAGAGAGAGAGAGAGAATGAATCATCGATCGGCTGCCTCCTGAACACTCCACACAGGGCATTGAGCCCTGACTGGCATGTGCCCTGACCAAACCGTGACCTCCCGGTTCATAGCACAAAACTCAACCACTGAGCCACCCAGGCTGGGCAAAAACCAGGCTTCTTTACTCTGCACTGCCCTCATCTTCAGGGGCAGGGCAATAGGGAGGAATGGAGTAGCTGACAGGAGAGTATTCCCTTTCATATTGTTTCTCCTAGTTAACTTCTGAGAGGGCTGGAACACAGATGCCCAGAGGGGACAAGAGATACAGATTATTAGTAAAGGTTTTTGGGTGTATTGTTAAATTGTAAATGCCAGCTCCCCCTCTCCCCCGTCTCCCCCTCTCCCCCTCTCCCCCCACTCCCCCTCCTCTCTCTCTCTCTCTCTCTCTCTCTCTCTCTCTCTCTCTCTCTCTCTCTCTCTCTCTCTCCTATCTGTCTCTCTGTAGTTTTACTTTTCTCTGCTGAAGGGCACAACCTGCTTTTCATTGTAGCCACCATCTTCAGCCCAACTGATAGAGGAGGAAGGAGAAGTGATGAAAGTCAACATCTACCCAGGGACCAGTTGTGGTTTAGTCAATTAATTGTTGGTCCTTTGGGGACAGGGAAGTAGAAGAAGAGTGAGGAGCAAAAAAAAAGAGATGAGAAAAAAGAAATCAACTAATCTCCCAAACCTGTCAGGATTCCTCTCAACTTTTACTGTGAAGATGTCCCCTGTGGCCCATTTAAACCATTTACCAAACCTTTTTCAGATTTCTTTGATTTTAACATCTGCTTTCCTCTTTCTTCCCTGCACAGTCCTATGCTTCCTGGATACATGGCAATCAGCCTTTGATCTTGGTGCCTCTGGTTAGCTGCATGCTGTAAGTTATCCCTCCTCAAGCTAATTCTGGGCAATGATGAAATCTACATGCCTTCCTTCTTCACCCTCTTTATCACAAGCCTCCCATCCAATATGACATGAGCTGGATCAGCTCTCCCAGGGGAACTCACCAAACTCTCTAATCCTTTATAAAGAACAGGGACTTCAGGCTACACAAGTCCCAGAGATATTTTATTAATCCTATAAATCAACCATTCTAAAAAGTCATAGCAGTCCCAAAGAAATCAGATTATCAGAAAATAAAAAAGTTTAGTATCATTTCCAAGCATAATTAGGTTAGTTAGGGCAATTCTCTGGGTTTTTTGCATCATCACCATTACTATCATTACATGACTTCTTCCAATTACGAATTTGCTATGATACTGAGCTAAAGTATAGGAAGAGCTGAAAAATACATTAAAGACAAGCTAATTTGGGAAAGGCTAATTTGATAGTGAGAAGGCTAAATTGTAGAAGCTTTTTAAAGTGCATAGTTGTATTCTTTCTAATAATAAGACAAATAAACAATAAACCTTTAAATGTAATTAAACATTTTTTCAAAACACTTTCTCATCAATTTTAATATTTCAAAGTGATATTTCCATCAAAATTTTATCCAATTTGTTCTTCAATGATAGGACAAAGGTGAACATTAGAACATTTCTAGGGCAAATAATTTTAAATTCTGAATAATAGAGATTTTATTGTACTACTTTTCTGCTCTCTAAGGAAAAATCCAAGTTACATGTAAAACATTTCTTCTAGTGAATAGGAATTCCTCCTACATTTTTAAATCTTTCATTATTATTATTATAAGTTTTCCAGAGAAAGCCATGTCCTGTTACTGTTAATTCTTGATATTCAAGTGAATTTTTCATTTTGTAACTCTTCCATTGCCAACATAAACTTCCAATTACATTTTAGTCACAGATTCTGTCCACTCTACAGGATGCTTCTGATAACTATTCTCTATCTTCTAGCCAGTATGGAAACTTATGGAAACATTTAATGTAATATCAGACCAAACTAAACAACTAGAGTTTTAAGCATATCACGTTTTTAATCATATGGTGTTAGGAGTTGTCAACATCATGCCCCTTCTAGATAATGAAGAATCAACTTTGCCTGTTCCATTAGGAGAGGGTCATAGGCAAGTAAAGAACACTGTTCCTCTTTATGCAATGATTTATTAGTAACCAAGGAAGTGAAAATATATGCAGACAATCTTATATAAAAACAGATAATAATGTGAAATATTCAAAACATGGAACCAAGAAGGCTGGCTTTCAGATCCATGGTTTTTAAACTGTTCCATTGCCACTCAATTGAGCTATGTTCCAAGAACTGAATAGAATCCAAAGAAGAGAATAAAACAGGCAGGAAGAGTCAGAAGGCATTCAGAGGTAGGGGTTCTTAACTGGAGTTTGGAGGCAGGTGAAGAATGAATTTGGCAGAGAAGGGAGAATGTCTGTCCTAGGCACTGGTTATCAGCACTTGCTCAGAGCAGACTTTCTCCCCACTGGCAGATGTTTTAAAACCTTCTTTGAAGCAAAGAGCTACCCTTGCAGAACATGGTGTGAGCAGTCTTCACCCGCCCATCATGTGCTGCTTATGGTGAAAGGTGAAAGCCAGAATGCCTATCTTTGAGCCTCATCCCTCTTCACGACACCCCAGAGACAACTGTCAGTGGGGTGTTCCGGACCATAAAAAATGATCCTCTTCCTGGGGACCAGATTATTTCACCTGGAAATCCCAGGCATCCTTTCTTCCTGCAATCATTTGTCAATGGGACAGGACCTACTGCTCTCCAGAGTGGGGATGGCTCTGCCTCTTCACTGCCTGGGTCATGAAGCTCTGAGATCAACTGTTGGGCACGGCAGTCCTTGCTCTTCCCTCCTGCTCTTTCCCCAACAGAGCCTATCCTCTTACAGCTACAGCCTATGCACACAACTCAGAGAGTAACTTTCTGAGACAAATATTTCTCAACTCTTCCTGCCTACTTCCAATGAACTAATAAACCTAACAGCTGCTCTTTACACAGCACTTACCTTCCAGAGAGCTCAGAGCAAACTCCACTAACAGACACTAATCCTCCTCCAAGTGTGGAGAGGTAACAGGTATTAATACTATTTCCCTGAATACATAAGAAGATGATTGTGCCAAGAAACTTGTAATTATTGAATACCACCTGGTCATTAGATGATTCATTCATTCAACTTTTTTTCAATTATGTCCTTGTTACTGTATTGTAAGGTATTTTCACATATAGCAACTCATTTTTCTCAAATTTTCTCCATGATTAGAATCACCTGAGGCTCTTGTTAAACAACTTCCTTGACCCCTGTCATCATTCCATGGGTCTGTGATGGGACCCAGGAATTTGTCTCTCTCCTCCTTTTGTGAAGTATAACATTCCAGATGATTACTATCACTGAGTTTTCCCTTGAAGTTTACCCCATCCTCATTCTATTATTTTTATTATATTATCTTCCCTTTCTCTCTCTCTCACTCCCTTGCTCATTCTGACTAGTCTTTCTCTCACTGAGATACTCCCAAATTTAATTTCTCTGTCACACTGCTCTGTGAGCACTATAGGTCTGCATAACACCCACCCACCACCCTAAAGATTTATTCCTGAGGCCTTGGGCATTTCTGTCATCTTCACTCTTAAGAGGGAGCTTCAGTTTGTACATAATCCTGTAGACCCCAGAAAGTCAGGAGCTCTTTTTCTCTACGGTTTTCTTTTTCTCTATGGTTTTCTCTATGGCTCCTCTCACCTGCAAACTGCTAGGCTAGGGAGTAGCTCTGTTCAAGCATGACACGCACAAGCCACATCTCACAACTAAATGAAAAGTAAACCAATTAATCAACTGTTCTTATGTGGCCCACAATAATTTAATGTCTCATGTTATATACATTTAGTAATATGCTGGTAAATTAATATATACATTCAGTAATGTGCTGGTAAACTACTTCTGGGGGGAGGCAGTAAAGAAAGGAAGAAAAAGAAAGAAATGAAGAGGAAAAGGGAAGGAAAAAGAAAGCTCTGCTTTGTAATATTTGCAAATTTGAGGAGTGTAAATACTCTCACAATGATCAATTTCAAGCTACCAAACATTTAACAACCAGCTTAAAAGATTCCTGAATACTCACCAATCTGCTCTCATGAGCTGGTGTGAACCAGCTCCAGCACACCACTGTGCTATACACAAACTAAATGAGCATGGCTGTGTGCCAATAAACTTTATTTATAAACACAGGTAGTGAGCCACATTTGGATCACAGTTCATAACTGGCCAACCCTGTCCAGATATCTTGAAGCCTCTAATTTCCAAACTCATTTGAATGCTTTTACTAACTTTCTTCTTGGTGTACTACTAAATGAATAAAAATGACCTTATAACAGAAGATGATACAGATATTATTGGGATACAACTCTGACTATTATCATAATAATACCTTCAGACAATATATTTAAGTTCCATTAAGGTTGACTATATCTCTTACATCTGAGTTCTTTTTCTCTGGTAAAATCAGCGAATGCCAACTCAGAACCAAGATTAATTGTTCTGGGATTACAGATAATTTCTAGTGTATAACAACCCAACAGCCTCAATGGACTGTATTTCTTACAAGGATCTGTATGAACAAAACCCTTCCCACGAAAATGATTCATAATTGATGAAACAAATTCCTAAAGGTAATGATTCCATCCACAGAAGCTGAAAAACTTTGGGTGCTACAGTAAATAATGCAACTCTTGTCGTGGGTGCACAGATGATATATTTATTGATCTCAGAGAGTAAGGGAGAGATAGAAACATCAATCAGAGAGAATCATCTACTGGCTCCCTCTTGCACGCCCCCTATTGGGGATTGAGCCCGCAACCCAGACATGTGCTCTGACTGGGAATCAAACTGTGACCTCCTAGTTCATAGGTCAACTCTCAACCATTGAGCCACACTGGCCGAGCTGACCTTTTAAATGGTCCTTAGTTTGCCATGGCACCCTTTCTGCTTTACCCAGGTATAGATAAAACTTTAACATTCCATCCTGACTCTGAAAACAGACTGCATGAGTTTTATTTCTGGTTTTGCCACTATTATGTGACCTTAGGCAGGTTGTTTGACCCCTCTTCCTCAGCCTCCTCATCTGTGGAATGGTATTGATAGTAGCACCTACTCACATCTATGCCCACTCAAGAGGAGTAGTTGTGAGCCTGTCCTCCTCTGAAGTGTGTGAGAGGAGATAAGCACATCAGCCTTTGGGGTATAATGAACCTCATCAGCTCTCTAAATCTTCATCTGAGGGATCACTTCCACCTACACTACTGCCACCTTTGTGACTTCTTTTCCCCCCCTCAAATCTGTGTCAAGGGTTCTGTCTAACCTTACTATACCAAGATTAAAATGTCATTTGAGGGTTCCTGGCCAGTGTTGCTCAGTGGATGAGTGTTGACCCATGAACCAGGAGGTCATGATTCAATTCCCAGTCAGGGCACATGCCTGGGTTGCATGCTCAATTTCCAATTCGGGGCATGTGGGAGGCAGCCAATCAATGATTCTCTCTCATTATTGATGTTTCCTCTCTCTCTCTCTCTCTCTCTCTCTCTCTCTCTCTCTCTCTCTCTCTCCCCCCCCCCCCTCTCTCTCCATTCCTCTCTGAAATCAATAAAAAAATATTTTTTAAATGTCAGTTGAGGGTAAAGTTCTATACATAAAAATGTTTTCTCTCCCATAAGAGTGACTTTGGCTCAAATAACTAAAATTTGCATTTCCATTTGATCTGGGTTATCTGGACAAAGTTTCCTTAATATCTTAGCATCTACTAGTATCTTAGTCTGCTAGGCCTACCATAACAAAGCACCACAGACTGTGGGGCTTAAATGACAGAAATTTATTTTCTCACAGTCTGGAGGCTAGAAGTCTGAGATCAAGATGTCAGAGGGTGGGTATCTTCTGAGATCTCTCTCCTTGGCTTATAGATGGCTGTCTTCTCCCTGTGTCTTCACAAGGTCTCCCTTCTCTCTCTGTCTGTGTCTGTTCTTATAAGACACTAGTCATACTGAATTAGGACCAACCCTAATGACCTCATTTTAACTTATTCTCTAAAAAACCCTATCTCCAAATAGTCACATGAGATACTGGTGGGCTAGAACTTCAACATATGAATGTAAAGTTTGGAGGACAAAATTCATAACACCCTCCAAGTACTGCACCAGCACATAGCACATTGCTGATGGAGAGGAAATAGTTTTGTTCAGAAAAGCAAAAGGAGTAAAAAATAAAATGGTGGCCTGGGAGAGATGTTCGAGTGAAGGCTGTGTTTAAATTCCCCTTTTTGAGGTGAGTAAAGCTGAGATTTGGCCTGAGAGTGTGGCTGTGAGCATGAGCTGGTTAAGGGAGGTCCAGCCTTGGCTCTCCTGTAGACTTGTTGTGTGGTCTTGGGTAGTTGAACCAGCCCACATCTCAATTTCCTCATCAGCAAATGAAGGCAGGATATCATTTTTCAACCCAGGAGGTGTGGCAGTGACTTAAGGCAAAGGCAGAGTCTTTGGGGTCCTTTAGTGAGAGAAGCTGAGCTAGTTGAAGGTTCAACCACATGGCCAGGTAGCTTAAATATTCTTCCAGTATTACATGTTTGAGCAACAAGTTTTCAGATCTGACTTCAAGCCTACAGCAAATATTTTTGGAGAACACAGAAGGACCCGCTGGGATGTTTTTGAGCTGCAGTGCACTAAGGGATTTCACTTTAAAAGCTTTCAGTTTGGCCTTTGCTTAGCTTCAAGCACATGATTACATTTAGACCTGCTGTTTTATTTTCACACTTATAGTTTAGAGCCTTAAGAGTCTGAACAAGGTCTATCTTCCCTGGGGTTTAAAGTCTGAAAACAAAATAAAGACTTTCCTTACAGGCTTTTCTTGGGCTGGTTTTAAGCAAAAAGGTTGAGGGGGTGAAGCGAGAGTTAGACCCTAAATTTATTTGGTAAATGTAGGCACTAAAAACTGTGTAATTGCCCATACCTTCACCTTCTTTGGATGTGGGAACAGTCAACCCAAGGTACATTTTATCTTGTGTTTCAGGGTTTCCTTGGAGGAATTATTCTCATTGGCCTCATGTTCCATGGGGGCCTTTTTAGGACTGAGATGACTTGGGGACTGAACAATAGAACATAGTTGACTTCCTTCATGCTTTACCTGGGAGTATCATCCTATCCTATCTTGGGAACTTAAATCCAAAATAATGACTTTTGGGGATCCCGATGGGTTCCCAAATGATACATTTGCCTCTCTCTTCCCCAAAAATTTCCTTCTTGCTAATCTTTTATAAGCTCCTTATTTCTCTTTTCTTCTCCTCTCTTTTAGGTCACCAGACTTAGCACTCCAAATTCACTCTCTTTAAGTATATCATTTGCTTATTGGAAAGAATTTGGGAGATAAAAAATTAAAAGACTTTAATATCAAATCCAGCTCTACCATATACTAGCAGCAGGACCATAGGTAAGAAGCTTTATTTCCTTAGGCTAAAAAACTTCCACATCTGAAAAATGAGGATAACAATAATGTATGACAATTTTATAGTGAACAGTTAATAAAATAATATATACAAAAAATAATCTGTAAAGAGGCACTCAATTCATTTGACTTCATATTAACCAGGCCCCTCAATAAATCTCAAACTCAATAAATCTGAGAATCCTAATCTGTAAAATAAAAATAATTATAGCTACCCTGTCTCCTTCATGATTAATTATGGGGATTATGAGAAAAGACTGTATAAAAGAACTTTAGAAATCAGAAATCATGGAAGTAATGTAAAGTATCACTTTCCCACTGCTTCTTCCTCACAGGTGGAAGATGACAGCTCAGGGTCAGCCTGAAGAATGCCAATGAGGGGTTAAGTCAGGAGTCAGTACTGCCCACTTGTTCTGGTCCTTTTCCCTCTCCCTCTCTCAGTATAAAACTATGTTGAAAGACTCTCCTTTTCTGTCTGACATGATTTCTTTCTGTACTGCAAGCTGACTCCAAAATGAATAATGACAATGCCATGTCTTCGATGAGGCAGAACACCAACACTAAATTGTGTCATCGCTTTTCTCATGCTGTAAAGTAACATGTGGTGGGCCCCAGAGACCAGTTAGGGAATGGCCACCTTGGTGAACCGGACTGATCCAGCCTGTTGAATCCATTGCTCAGATCCCTTGGAAGCCATTTAATATTATTACCTTCCCTCCCTTTTCTTGGAATTATGCTTCCCCCCTGTCTCTATATGAAGCATGAGTGAACTGGGAGAAGGCTGGGGAGACGAAGAGGCTCAAAACAAAAGCAAAAGATAATAATGATAACTCATATTTGTAGAGTGCTTTAGAGTTTATAAAGCCCTTTAAAATATATCTGTATATATAAAAGCCTAAGCGACCATTAGACCATTCTGCTGGTCCCTATGATGCGTACTGACCACCAGGGGGCTAACACTCAATGCAGGAGCTGCCCCCTGGTGGTCAGTATGCTCCCACAGCAGGAGCGCCACTCAGCTGACCAACAGGTGCCAGACACAGGGCTCATAGCTGGCCGCCGCAGCCCAGAGACCACAGTGGAGCAGCAGCGAGCCTAACGAGCAGTGACAGTAGGCATAGTGGGGCCGGGGTGAGCAGGAGCAGCAGGTGGAGTTGGACTGCTGGTTTCAGCCCAATCCCCGCAGGCCACACTGAGGGACCCCATCGATGCACAAATCCATGCACCGGGCCTTTAGTTGTTATATAAGGTTCTTACAGCAAACTCATGCAAATTATTTCACTTCCATAACTCAGTTCTTCATGTATAAAATGGTGGTAATGCCTACTCCATAGCTTGTGAGGATTGAAAAATAATATATGTGAATAGTACAAAAACGTTTATTCTCAAGGTTAAGGATTATTCTCAAGGTTCTGGATGAGACAGCTGGAAGGATTGTGATTCCATAAACAGAGATAGAGACTATGGAAGGCGGACAGTTTGGGTGTGTGGTAGGCAGCCTCTACAATGGCTCTCAAAGATCCCCTCCCCCTGAATGAGGAAGTAAAGGCCAAACCATTTGATGACAAAAGTGATGGGATGTCTCTTCCAACATTACATAGAAGACTGTGATTCCTGTCTTGTTTGTCCTTTTTATCAGTTTCTTCTCCCCACCCTCCTCTCCTCAGTCTGAGCAAAGCCAGCTGCCATGTTGAGAGAAACCCACTGGAGAGGTCAACATGGCAAGGTGGCAAGGAACTGATGTCTCTAGACAATCTGAGACTCTCAATTCACATGAGTGAGTTTGGAAGTGAATCTTCTGAGGTTTACCAAAGCAATGAGCTTGCAAGTGGATCCTTCCCCAGTCAAGAGATGACCACAGGTTCAGCTCACACCTAGCTGTCAACATTTAGAGAGAACCTGAGTCACCCAGTTAAGCTTTGTCCATATTCCTGATCCACAGAAGCTGTGAGATAAGAAGTGTTAGTTGTTTTAAGCCAATACAGCTGGGGGGTCATATGTTGTGAAAATATTATGCAATAAATAACTAATGTAGAATATGAAGATAATGAGTTTATTTTATAGATTTTAGTTTGAGGCACCGAGGGTCATCTAACCGTTAGCTAATTAGGCAGTGTGATACTGTACGAGTGTCTGGAGTTCATTTCCCCACAAAGAGTAGTGAGAGCAGAAACTAGACTTCGGTGGATTGAGGAATGATAGGAAGTGAGAAAATAGAAGACAGAAAGACTCTTCCTTTAAACAGTGACATTCAAGGAAACACAGAAATACTGTGTTAGTTTCTTCCCAAGAGAAGAAGTTAGGGAGTTCAAGGAAAGTTCTATTTTAGATAAACATTTAAGTAGAAAACAATTTGATTTGTGAGAAGTGAGATATTTCATTTGTTGAGGGGGAATTGTACCAATTTAGAAGGAAAGTTCCAATATAAAGGAAAATGAGAGGATAATTAATGAAACAAGATTCTTCTAAATAAGAGGAAGTTGAAAGAACTAGTGAAGGGGTTAGACAGAGCCCAGAGAGAAGTGCATTCGTTTTCTACTGTTGCATGACAACTTACCACAGATGTAGCAGCTTAAAACTACATTTATTATTTCACATTTTTTGTGAGTCAGGAGTCCAGGCATGGATTAGCTGGGTCCTCCCATGAGATGGTCTCACCGAGTTCCTTTCTGTATCTTGGCGCACTCTTTCAAATTCACATAGTTGTTGGCAGAATTCAGTTGCTATGATTCTAGGATTGAGGTCCCTGTTTTCTTGTTGGCTGTCAGCCAGGGGTTGCTTTCAACCTTTAGTTCCCTGCCATGTGTACGGCCTGTTACAGGCTCTCATGCAACATGGCACCTTACTTTTTCAAGGTCAGCAGAAGAATCTCTCTCTGGTGTGTTAAAATGAAGTCTTATATTATGTATGTAGCCAGGGAGTGACTTTCCCATCATCTTTGCCATGTTCTGTTGGCGAAAATAAAACCATAGGTTCCACCTACATTGAAGGATTAGGGATTGTATAAGAGCTCATTAGGGTGTATCCACTATAGGAAGGGAGACTAGGTGGGGATACATGTAACTCATTTGGCATGAATATTGGCTAAAAAGATTATTTTTTCAAAGGGCTGTTCTGATGAGCTACTAATGATAGCTGTTATAGGCAGCCCACTCGTCCTGGTCACGCAGTTATTAAGGTACTAAAAAAGCACCTTCCTTCTGCCCTAATGACCCCAGTGGCATTACTTGGTTATGCAGGGAAATGCCTTCCTAGTATCCATATATGGAACTAACAATAAGTTTTATAGGACACCTGTGTTCCAGCTATTAATTCTTTTTTTCTTCCCCATTTAAAAAAAATCTTTATTGAAAATATTACATGTCCCCCTTTGCCTCCCTAGACCCCCTTCTAGCCCACCCCCACCTCCCAACCTAGGCCTTCACCACCCTATTGTCAGTGTCCATTTGGTTATGCATATATGCATACAAGTTCTTTGGTTGACCTCTTCCCACACACCCACCCTGCCCTCCCTGCCTTCTCTCCAAAGTTCAATAGTCTATTCTGTGCTTCTATGTCTCTGAATCTATTTTGTTCATCACTTTATTTTGTTTGATTCCACATCACATGAGTGAGATCATGTGATACTTATCTTTCTCTGACTGGCTTATTTAGCTTAGCATAATACTCTCCAGGTCCATCCATGCTGTTGCAAATGTCCAGCTAGTAATTCCATTCAGAGATAAAAATTTGTAACATAACAGAAGCAATTTTTAAGATAAGGATCAGTGCTGAGGTGCAGTGGCTCTAGAGACACACCATGGAGTGTATAATAAAGATTAGAAATGCAAAAGTAAAACTGATATTATGCAACCAGCTACCTTTGTAAACTGAGACAACTCAATATGACTCTACAGCTCAGCTATAGAGACAACTCAATATGACTCTACAGCTATAAGGTGTTCACGAAGTACATCACTGGTTTCCAAGTGATTCTTCTCAAACTACAAAGCACCTTCTACAGAAGTGCTTTAGGATTTCAGCAAACAAAAGGGTGTTTTCCATCAAATAATAAAGATTTCATTGTCCTGATGAACCCATTAATTCATCACTTATCTACTTGATATTTTAGATTTCCTGTGTAATAAAAAAAGTTAAAATCCTTTTAATTCCTCAAAATAAGTGTGAAAATAACCAAAGTTAACCTTTAGTGTCTAACTCTGATCTTCTTTGGATCCATAAGAGACAGTATGCTAGAGATATTTTCCTTTTATTTTCTTTTATTGTGGTAAGAACACTTAATATCTATCCTCTTAACAGATGTTTAACTGTACAATATAGTGTTGTCATCTGGGAGCACAATGCTATTTAGAAGATCCCTAGAATTTATTCATCTTGCATAACTGAAATTTTAATTCCATTGATTAGCAACTCCCCATTCCTCCTTGCACCAAGTCTGGGGCAATGATACACATACCTATGATGACACCATTCTTTCCCTGCAAAGAGGAGGATGTGAAGTGTGGGTGAGACCCATTCAATGCATGTTTCAAAGCATCCTTGGGCACAGGCAATGTGAGCTCTAGGTCTGATGACTTCCTTGACTCTGTTTCTACCCCATTTCCACACTCATTCCTCACTTACTGTACACCTATATTTCATGGGGCACTGGAGATATGGTTCCCCATAGAATAAAACAGACATGGTTCCTGCTGACAAGAAGTGAGAAATATAGTCAGCAAACACCCTAAGTATACAATTACAAATGTATATGGTCTGACATAAAATAATAGTTACTGTGAGAAAATAAGTGGGGAAGAGGGTGAGCAAAGGCCATAGAGGAAGTGCTATTTAAGCTGAGAGGTGAAAGTAAGAGTAGAAGAAAAAGCCCTCTAAATAGAAATCCTATATAATAAAAGCCTAATATGCTAAGTGTCTGGTCATCTGTTCAATCTTAGTGTAATATGCTAATACGCTAAAGCCGCTCAACTGCTTGCTATGATGTGCACTGACCACCAGGGAGCAGACACACTTACCGGTAGGCTAATTTGCTGCTGGGGTCCAGCTGATGAGGACTGAGTGAGATGGGCCGGAAACGCCCTAGAGCCCTCCCGCGGTGCCTCCCTGGCTGGCCAACCTCCTGCGTCCCTCCTCGGCCCTGATCATGCACTGTTCAGGTCCCTCGACCTGACCTCACCATCTCGCAACCTGGGCCTCTAGTGATAAGAACCCAAGGCCTGCAGAATCATGGGGTTAGAACAGAAATATGGATAGAAAGGTGAGTAGGTAAGAGTGGGAAGAGCTAAAACTGCATATGGGGGCAAGGATCACACAGGCCTTTGCAAACTATTATAAATTTGAATTTTATGTTAAGTGAAACAGAAGAAGCCATTATAGGGTTTTAAGTATGAAAATATAGTGCACTTCGGAGTTTTAAAGACCCTCTGGCTTCTGTGTGAAGGATGAATTGAATGAAAGGAGGAAGAATAGAAACTGGAGACCAATTAGGAAGGTAATTCCAATGTTCAAGTGGAAGATAAGAAGGGCTGGATCAGGAAAGTGGCCTTGGAGATGGAAGAAGCAGGTGAGACATTATTTTGGATATAGAACCAACTAATTCTATGGATTGGGACATACCTCATCTGAGAAGAAGGATTCTTTTTTTCTAGTTCACAGAAGAGAATCAGTCCATAGGCATTTGGATCATGCCTAGTTTGTGAGATTGTTCAGGGACAGAGCAAAATCAAGCCTCATCTTTTCCACTTCTGAATTCTCTCCTCTATTTGGGCAAATGTGAGGACCAAACTCCAGTACTGTGGCTTTTGTAACTATTTTTTCTGAAATAATACCAGGACAATTCCTAAAACATATCAGTATTAAATGTGTACCTAATCTAAACTGGGTATGTTTAGGAGATTAAATTCAAGTTTCCTGTTGGAAAATGGCTTTCTTCCCAACAGGAGGCAGTATGATTTTTTAAAAATATATATATTTTATTGATCTTTTACAGAGAGGAAGAGAGAGGGATAGAGAGTTAGAAACATCTATCAGCTGCCTCCTGCACACCCCCTACCGGGGATGTGCCCGCAACCAAGGTACATGCCCTTGACCGGAACCGAACCCGGGACCCTTGAGTCCACAGCTTGACGCTCTATCCACTGAGCCAAACCGATTTCGGCAAGGCAGTACGATATTTTTATAGAAACCTCAGAACCTCACTTCTCACCTTTTCCTCCGAGGCCTCTATGCTCAGAATCCACTTTATCTGCCACATGTGGGACTGCAGGAGGAAAAGGCCATCTTCCTTAGATTGCTTCTGAGGAGGCTATTAAAAAGACAGCTTTACAGGACGTTTATAGCGTTCCTGATCCTGGAGGGCAGGCCTGCAGGGCCTGGCAGGGGAGAGTGTTTGTGTGTGTTCTGGATGAAGCTGCTGTCTTCAAATCCAGATGGCCCATGATGTCACTGGAAAAAACCCTGAAACGTGCTACAAGAAAGAACTTTTTTATGGCTCCCTGTATAATGTTCCCATACGCTGGGCTTGAGGTGGAGAGAAAAAGAAACTGGAAGACTTTTCTACTCCCCATCTGTCACTCTGGGCTTTAGGAAAAGGAAGGACTAGAGGAAGGAAAAAGATTAAATGGGAAGAGAGGAAAAAGCAAAAGGGTAAAGGGAGTTGAGAGCTAATTCTTTCTCCTTCATGCTGCCTCTGTATCTTAGCACAGGTACTTACTACATGGGGTAGGGCTCTCTGTTTAGATATGTGATTTGCCTACTATGTTTAAGATCAGTGCTCCTGCTTCAGTTATTAATGTAACCTCAAAACCTAAAGCAATCTCTTGTTATATAATAGATGTTCAACAAATGTAAAAAAAAAAAAAAAGGAATTCTGCTTTGGAGCCATATTGTTAAAGACCATAGCAGAAAATATTAGTAGAAAGAAACCGAAATTTATTGTTATATCACACATAATAAATACCTTTGGATAAATTTTCCTTGTTGCTATTGTTTGAGATTAATAGATGCTATTAATCCCACTTTACAGAGGAGAAAGCAGAAGCTTAGAGAAGCAAATAATGTGCCCAAGATCAAGCAAGTACAGCCAGAGTTCAAGCCCAGGTTTGGCCAACTCTAAAGCAATTTCCACTAGTATGGCCTGCCTTTCCCAGGAAACTACCACTCTGCATTCTTCCCTACCTCAGCTATAAAGCAGAGAGAAAAGTAGGCCATATGTGGGAAGAAGTGGGCTGGGAATGTGAGTCCTAAATCAGTACTCACTATAACAGATTCTGCTATAACAGTGTATGGACATGTTTAGGAACATTTATTGTTGGATTTCTTATAATTTTCTAGCTATTTCCCACTACAGAGGCTAAGTTACTAAAGTAGTGGCTTATATAATAAGATGGCTTACAGGGAGAATTATTCCCTACTGAGATTAAGTATACCCCAAATCAACTTCTGTTCTGCAGTTTAAAAAAAAAGGAGGTTGAGAAAAGGACAAGAAATACCAAGAGTGACTCTGTTGAGTAGTCAAACAAGAGGAAAACTCTAGCCTTTCCTGGATTTTATTTCCTCACTATTACATATGCAAGTGTTTACACATAAAATTGTGGCAAGGTTCAGGTATATATCTTCCTAATATAAGCACATTAAGATTTTAGAACTGGACATTCTTTTTAGTATTAATTTTAGACTCTAAATTTAAATATCCAAGCCTCACTTCATGTCTGAGAAAACCTGGCCCAAAAGATGGAGAAATTTGCCAGACTTTTCAACAGAATAATAGAAGTAGCATAGAATTCAGGGTTAGGTCTCCCAGTTAAGAGATCTTGCCACTACATTAAGAATATATCTAAGACTTCAAATGCTAGCCCTTACTCTAGTCACTCTTCAACTATCAAAGAATCTTCAGAACCAATCTGAACCTTATAGTAGACAGTATCTCTGTCTGTGCTCAGCTGACAAGCCAGGGATTATTCAAATTTTATCTAGGTGACATTAAGAATCAAGAGCAGAATGAAGGTATTTTCTTCTCCTAGGTATATCAGAGCAATGTTGTTGAGGACTAGAAGGTATGAAGGAGAGATTCCAGTACACATTTCCTGAAACACCACCATGCCACACTGATATATTTTTCAGGTAATTATTTATATAGTAAATTTAAGTGTTTCTTATCATCTGGCAGAATTCTTTTTAAACAGTGAATTATCTCTATTTGGGATAATGTGCATGGAACTGTAGGTAAGCCATTAAGGACTTACGTTTCTTTGGGGTCAAAATTTCATAGAGAACGACACAATTACTCTCCATTGGATAAGAATAAGAATTTTATTTCCTAAAGAAGGGAGGTGGAAGTATAAAAAAAACAAAGGAAGAAGAAAATAAGTGCCATATGAAGGAAGAACAAAGAAAACACCCTCATCAGGAGTTGAACAAAAAAGATAATTGAGAAGAGAATATTTTAGATGGTATTTGGGATTTTCTTTATTGTATGTAATATAATCCTTTCCTCCGAGATCTACCCCTGTCCCAGCTCTTAAATAACATATTCTATATTCATGAATACTTTGTGTAAGCTGTAATTCTTGGTGTTGCAGGAACGAGGGAAGATGCATAAGTTAACATAAATGGAACAGGGAGCAATGCAGAAAAAAGGCCTATTTCTACCCCAACTGTGACATTTATTCCACACTTACTGAATATCTTAACTATATAAAAAGGATTAGATAACACTTGCCAAATGATTTATAAGATCAACATAATCCTAATATAAAATTAACAAAGACATCACAAAAATTAAAATTACAGATTGACATAGACCCACAAACTGCTCTTTATAAAAGTTACTAAATCAAATCCAGCAATCCATTAAAATGATAATACATAATGCTAAACGGGTTTATCCCAGAATACAAGGTTGGTTTATTATTCAAAAACCATTCTATGTATTCATATTAGAAAATGAAAAGTAAAAAAAAAATATGATCATCTCAATAGTATTTGACAAAATCCAATGTCTTTAATGATTTTTAAAAAAACTCTCAGAAAACTAGGAATACAAAAGAATTTCAGAAACCATGACTAATATCATAATGGGGAAAGATATTCATTTTCTCTTGAAGATCAAAAATAAGGCAAGAATATCCATCTCTAATACTTTCACTTAATCTTTTGTAGGAATAACACAAGAAAGAAAAATAAAAGATCAGAAGAACCAAGATGGCTGTGTAGGTAAATGCAGTACTTGCCACCTCCCACAACCACATCAAAATTACAAATAAAATTCAGAACCACAATCATTCAGAAATGCCTGAAATCTGGCTGAATGGAAGCCCTACAATTAGAGAATTAAAGAAGAAAGCACATTGAGACTAGTAGGAGGGATGAAGTCATGAAATGGGCTGGTCCAACATCAATCTGTGGCGCTTTTTTAATTGGAAGGGATATCTAGGCTGCAGAGGCCTTCCATGGGGAAAAAGGGGTCCTAGCCCCACACCAGACTCCTCAGCCCACAGTTCCATTGCTTTGAGGAGAAGCCCTTGTAACTTCTGGCTATAAAAAAACAGCGGGGATTGTGGCTAAGTGACACTGAGGCTGCTGGAGATCCAGCTAGTTCCTCTTAAAGGGCCCACACACAGATTTAGTCTTGGGGGATCCAGGAACACATGGAAACTGGATTGTCTGGCATCAGAGCAAGAACTCAGGGGAAGCTTTCTAAGCCTAGACAAGGGTGCTTGCAGTGGTCATTTGTTCCGATGCTGAGACCTTCCCTGTTGCAGAGCTGTCAGGGGCTGTAGCTGAGTCTCCATCAACCTGGGTCACATTGTTCATTCTGCCTTGGTGATTCCCTGAGACCCTGTTCCACCCAATTTCCAGCTCCACCCAAGCTGTTTGAAGTGGCTTTTCCATATGAATGGCCTATCCTGGCTCAGATTTCAGACCTTCCTAAAATCTCTCAAACAAGCAGCAGCTGGCATCAGCATGCCCCATACCACCCAATAAGAGGCCCCAGGCCCAGGACTAGCAGCAGCCTGCCTTGCTTTACAGCTTTGCCTCTCCTGGGCACTTCCAAGCCCAATACAAGTAGCAACCATATGAAAATTGCTCTGTAGTTCCTGATGGGTGGCCCCAAGCAGGGCATAGGCAGTGGCTGCCTTTTCACCTCAAGGGGGTGCCCCCTATCAGGAGCTACAGAGTGATTTGCAGTCAGGGCACATGCCAGATTGCAGGCCCCATCCCCCAGGAGCAGGTGTGCAGGAAGCAGCTATCAATGATTCTCCCTCATTATTGATGTTTCTATCTCTCTCTCCCTCTCCCTTCCTCTCTGAAATCAATAAAAAGGTTTAAAAAAAGAAAAATAATGACAGAAAACTTCCTCTACCTGGTGAAAGAAATAAGAGTTACAAGTTCAGGAAGCATATAAAGTCCTAAACAAGATGAAACCAAAGAGGCCCATACCAAGACACATCAAAATTAAAATACCAAAGGTTAAAGACAAAGAATCTTAAAAGCATTGAGAGGAAAGCAGTTAGTTAGCTACAAGGGAGTGCCCATATAATTGTCAGCGGATTTCTCAACAGAAACTTTGCAGGCCAGAAGGGAGTGGCAAGAAATATTCAAAGTGATAAATAGCAAGGACATACAAACAATATTACTGTACCCAGCAAAGCTATCATTTAGGATTGAATGTCAGATAAATAATTTCACAGACAAGAAAAAGCTAAAGGAGTTTATCACACCAAACCAGTATTACATGAAATGTTGAAGGGCATCTTTATGAAGAGGAAGAAGAAGAAGTAGGAGGAGGAGGAGGAGAAAATATGACAAAAAAGTCAATAAATACATATCTATAAAAAGTTTAATCTAAAAATCAAAATAAATCAACAAGGAATTTAATAAAATAAACTGATGAATAAAACATAACCAGAGGCATGGAAACATAGAACAGACTGACGAATCTCAAGAGGAAGGGGGGAGGAAGCAGGAAGAGATTAACCAAAGAACTTATATGCATATATGTATTATCTATGGACATAAACAATAGGGTGGTGAAAACCTGTGGTGGGAACAGGTAGAGCGAGGTAATGGGGGGAAGAGTAACATCTATAATACTCTCAACAATATTTTAAAAATAAAGAAAAATAAAAGACAGAATAGGAAAGGAATAATTAAAATATTTTTTGCAGAAATTATGATTGTTTATATGAAAAATTCTAAATACAAAGCAACTATGAAAATTAAGTGAATTCAGCAGGCTTGCAAATTTTCAGGTCAATATAGTAGAAAAAATGTTTTTCTACCACTAGTAACAAATGGTAACAGAAATTTTAATATTATCATTTACAGTAGCATCTAATGTAACAAAAAATATAAAATGACCTAATATATTTGCCAGTTTATGAAGTAAAAGACTAATTATTTTTAAGATGTCATTTCTCCTCAAATTAAAGCTGATGCTTTTTTTTAAAGTTCTTAATGAAAGATGTATAAGATTATACTTTATTTCTGGATCTTCTCAATTGTTTCTTCCTTGCATTTGTCCTTTTCCTTTCCTACTTGGTGAGATTTGGCTTTACATTTGAGGATCTTCTTGCAGTCTTTGTCCAGCTTTAGTGGGCATGCACCACTTTGCTGGGGTGCACGCCCACATGAATAGTTGTACCATTAGCTTCATGCCATTGCACTCGTTGAATGTAGACGACATATTTCTTCCTATAAACCTGAACTACTTTGTCAGTTTGCTGCCCTTTGTAGTGTCCTTACTCAACCCGAACATCATCCATGAACATCCTTTTCAGATGGGTGTGGATCTAACATTGTAATCTGTCTTGGCTCTTTGGAAAGTAAAGACAATCTTCCTGTGAATGTGGGAAGGTGCATTAAAATGTCTTTTACAATTCTTCTGACAGTCAGAAGACACAAAGGGATTGAACTTCATTTTGACCACTGGCACTTCCATGATGGCCACAAAAGGGAAGAGCTAATTCTTAATTTACACTGAATGGCCAGATTATTATGATCTGTGAATGCAAAATAATCTGGCCACTCAGTGTGTGCGTGTACATATATGTGTGTGTGTGTGTGTATACATATACATATACATATACATATACATATACATATACATATACATATACATATATATACACATACATATATATACACACCATGGGCAGCCAGGACCCAGGACCGACACACGCTGTGGGCCGCCGGGACCCAGGACTGACTTCCGTGCCGACAGAAACCCTAGCCTGGTTGTTCGGTTGTCCATCCAGACATTTAGATCATGACAGACTCTGGCGCTTTATATATTAGAACTAGTAGCCCTGCGCACGAATCTGTGCATGAGTAGCTTGCTGCCGCTTGCCTCAGCTGGTCACCCGCCCACCACCGCTGGTAGTTCTCCACTGCTCATAGCTCACTGCTGTACCCTCTTGGAACCCTCCACCCACTGGCCTGCCTTCCTGTAGCTCTCCGCCCACTGGCCCACCCTCCTGTAGCTCCCCACCACTTGTAGATTGGTCATGACATTACGGCGTAACGGATAATTAGCATATTCCTCTCTTATTATATAGGACTAGAGGCCCAGTGCATGATTAAATCACATGCATGTAGGGTCCCCTAGGCTTAGCCTGCCATCAGGGCCATGTCCGCTGCCACACAATGCCTGGCATGCTCCGCAGCCCTGCCGGCGGCCTGCCCCATGATGCCTCGCGGGCTCTGCGGACACTGACAGCGGCCCAGGGTTGTGGGGTGGGTAGAGGGCCCGAGAGGTGCTCCATTTGTATATAGTCGTTCCGCCATTACAGCATTATGACCACAGGCCTTTTATAGAGAACCGGTACAAAAAGTGGGGTCCCCCGGCCTGGCCTGTGGGGCCGAAACCAGCAGTCTGACACCCCCAAGGGATGTAGTAGCACAAGAAGCAGCAGGTGGATGGAGAGGAGCCCGAGTCTGGGCCAGGCACCATGCCACTCTTGCTCATCCCAGCCCCGTTGCACCTGCCACTGCCGTTGCTCAGTAAGCTCACTGCCACTCTGATGCAGTCTTTGTGCACCCATCCTAGAGCGATATCGGCATGCCCTAGTCAGTCCTGATGCCGGTCCCGATCCCGGTCCTGGTTTGGATGGGGGAGGGGCATGTAGGGGCAGTGTCCATGGGAGAGGTTCACACTGCCACAGTGGAGCTCGCCAGCTGTGAGCCCAGTGTCTGGTGCCCGTTGGTTAACTGAACGGTGCTCCTGCTATGGGAGTGCACTGACCACCAGAGGGCAGCTTCTGCATTGAGCATCTGCCCCCTGCCCCCTGGTGGTCAGTGCGGATCATAGCTACTGATCGGTCAGATGAACACAACATATTAGGCTTTTATATATCCTAGAGGCCCAGCGCATGAAGTTCGTGTGTGGGTACAGTCCCTAGGCCTAGCCTGTGATCAGGGCCATCTTCCCCAGCTTTCCACAGCCGGCCCTGCACTCCACTGCTACCCACCCCCGGTTCCCCTTTCAACATAGGGTGATCAGTGCCTGACAGCTGGGAGAAGGGACTGAGAGGTTGGCTGTTACCGCCCACTTGTTGGCCCTGCCCATGCCACGGGTTGCCCTCTGTGTGTGGGGCAACCAGAGAGGTGGGGGCCTTGGCCTGGCACCGCCCACATCTCCCACCACCCACCCCCAGTTCCCTGTTGGCCATCAGGCGATCATAGCCTGCCAAATGGGGAAAGGAACCGAGAGGTGGTCAGTGCGCCTCATAGTGACTGGTCCAGCGCTCATTCTGATCATTCTGCCTTTAAGGTCAATTTGCGTTATTATCCTTTTATTATATAGGATAGAGGCCTGGTGCATGGTGTGGGATGGCTGGCCTGGCCTGATGGGGGTCCTGGGTCTGGGTTCCCTTGAGGGGCGGGGCTGGCTGGGGTGAGGGACAGTGGGTGGTTTGCAGACTGGCCACACGCTCAATGGAGTGGGGGGGTCTCGACTGGGGATGCAGGGCGGCCTGGGTGAGGGGCTGCAGGTGGTTTGCAGGCCAGCTACACCCCCATCAGGGTGGGAGAGACTAAGTGATAGGGCCGACCAGTGGGAGGGGCTGGGTTCGCTGGCCACAGTGGTCATTATAGCGACTGGTCGTTCTGATCATTACTGCGTTATGGCTGCTGGCTTTTTATATATATAGACTAGAGGCCTGGAGCACGAAATCCGTGCATTGGGGGGGAGGGGGGGCTCATTCCCGCCTGCAGCCTCTGCAATTCAGGACCCTTAGACCTTTTTCTTATCTAGTTAACCTCTTCACATTTAAAAAAATTAACTGAAATATCACCTACTCTAGGAAATCCTCTTTGAACAAATGTCTTTACAATCTGTATTAAGTATTTTCATAGTCTATCATTCTTTTTCATTAACAGCTACTTAGAGTGGATGCAATGTGGTTTTCATTCTTGCATCTGAATTTCTTCTTCTTGCTCTTGTAATAGCAAAGCTTATCCAATTTACATTTGCCCTTCAAGGGCTTATATTTGGTTCAGTTTCTAGTTGGCTCCCTGCTTTTTTTCTTAAGTAATAAATTTGGGTTGTGATAGTAAGCCTCACTTGTAATCAAGCCTGTAGGTCTCCCTATCTGAATATTTCTACAATACCTATCACTTTAGCATACCAGAGATTGTGTTCATTTATAGAAAATAATGTCACCTGATCATTTGATCTTCTAGTAATATTTTATAGCAAGATGAATTATTCTAGTAATTTAGCTATTACAAAATCGAGGCGTACAGAAATAAACCACATTGAAAAATAATGACTCAAAAATAAAAGCATAGTACACTTAGGGCCTCCCTTGTCCTGTGCCTCAGATATCATAGCATATGGAACTCAGCTTCCTTTAAAATAGAAAGGGATGCCATACTCATGAAGCAGCTACTTCCACACATTTTTTAAAAATATATTTTATTAATTTTTACAGAGAGGAATGGAGAGGGATAGAGAGTTAGAAACATTGATGAGAAACATCGATCAGCTGCCTCCTGCACACCACCACTGGGGGTGTGCCCGCAACCAAGGTACATGCCCTTGACCAGAATCGAACCAGGGACCCTTCAGTCTGCAGGCCAACGCTCTATCCACTGAGCCAAACCGGCCAGGGCCACACATTTTTATTATTTATTTCACAGCACATACTCTTTGTACTAATTATTGGAAAATAATCCTAGCAATTGCCTCTGTTCCTCTCTGTATTGTTGCCTTACATTCTGATGTTATTACTGTGCTTTTATCATCCACTCGCTCTAATAAGATTGTGAATTTTTTAAAGGCAGAGATCATGACTTGAGCTGTGTTTCTCTGTCATGGTGCCTAGATACTTAAATGCCATGCAGTCCAAATGACTGTGATGAGAGAGGCCCACCGTTGCTGGAGACCTCTAATTTTTATTTAAGGGGCCTCACTTGTTCTGAGCCTTTACAGAGGGGTGAGTAGGGGCTGAGGGAATTTGAGGAAACCCAGACAGAATTCTCCTCCTAAAAGATTTTGCTAAGCTGGCACCCCAGACACTGGGCATTTGTCCAATTAAAATCCGGACACACAGCAATAACAAAGGCACTGGTCTCCTACTGCTAATGTGTGGGGATCAAACCCCAGCCTGCAGGAACTCACCCTCTCCGTCAGGACCAGGCCGCTGGGTAGACCTGGGCTGGTGCTCCTAACTCTGGGGAGAGGGAGACTTCCTGTGGCTGCAGGCTAGAGGCCCCAGACTCCGTGCCACGCGCCTGAACAGGTCCCTAGTGAAGGTTGGTCAGCAGAGCGGCTTCTTCGCCTGGGATTGCGGGGAGGCTTGCCCAGGCTTGGTCTGGCTTGTTTGCCCCGTGATTGCGGGGCGGATCGGCCTGGGCTCTTTGCCCTGTGATCACAGGGCAGCTCAGTCTGGGCTCACTGCTTTCCACCAGCTGCAGGTCGCCAGTCTCCTATGGGCTGGGGGGAGCCCACCAGTCGGGCCCACAGCATGTGGCAGTGGCTGTGAAAGTCGCCATGGCAACCCAGCACTGACTTCCGGTTGGTCAGCCTTTGGTAGTGATCAGTCGCTACAAGTTACAACCTTGGGTTTTTTATTATTAGGACTAGTAGCCCATCACGTAGTAGGCTGCCCGCTGCTTCCGCGGGAGCCAGTGGGAACTGCAGCACACCACCGGGAGCTGGGCAGGTTCCACAAGAGGTGGGAAGGACCCGTGTTCATTCCACAGGAGGCGGGAGGGACCTGCACTGCTTCCCCGGGAGCCGGGAGACGCCTGCAGATTCCGCAGGAGGCGGGAGGGACCTGCACTGCTTCGGCGGGGGGGGGGGGAGGGGGCGCCCACCGTTTCCTCTCCGGGGTGCCGGCCCGAGCTGGGTGCAGCGATGAATCAAGCATTCCACCAGACTGCTCATGCTGCCTGCTCTCAGTGGCCAACCCTACCCACCCCCGGCCCCAGGACTGGGGGCTGAGAGGACTGGGCGCTTGCATCTTGTGGCTATGGGTGCCGCCATCTTTGTGACAGAGTGACGGTTAATTTGCCTATTACCCTTTTATTAGATAGGACTAGAGGCCCTTCAGCCCGGCCTGCGCCCTCTCGCAATCCAGGAGCCCCGCAATTGATCGTCCTGCAGAGGGATGCCACTCCCACCGCTGCCGGCCGGGTAGCCTGGGCCTCCCTCTCTGGGGTGATCGCGGAGGCCCCAGGCCAGTGGCCTGGGCCACCCTCTGTGGGGAGATCATGGGGCGATGGCAGGGACCCCCAACCAATCGCATTGCACCCACCTTGGCAGCGGCAATCAGTGCTGGGTCGCCATGGCACCGGTGACCCAGGAGGAACCGAGAGGTCAGCAGTTCAGCCCACTTGCCAGTCCCCACCCACCCGAGCCGGCTGCGCACATAGCCTGGTGTTCATTCATTTTGGATGTTATGGACCCTGGCTCTTTATATATTAGGACTAGAGGCCTGTGCCCTCTCACAGTGTGGGAGCCCTGTGATCCATCTCCCCAAAGAAGTAGGCCCCTCCCACCCATCCGGGGTTCCTCAATGGATTGCCCCAAAGAGGTAGGCTGGAGCCAGGGGTCCTGCCCGCAGCGTCACCGTGCAGAGCTGCCGGGACCCCTAGTGTTGCCATGCAGAGCTGCAGGACCCACCTCTGCACCGTGCACGCAGCCCCACCCACCCACGAGCATCGGCTGCGCACGCAGCCTCCTGGTGATGAATTATGTTGTGAGGGCATCACAGCATGAGGGAGTGATGACCACATAGGCTTTTATTAGTATCTACTAGAGGCCCGGTGCATGAAAATTCATGCACTGGAGAGGGAGCCCCTCAGCCCGGCCTGCCCACTGCCACAATCCAGGAGCCCTCAGGGGCAGGAAGCAACCCGGCCATCAGGGGAAGGCGACACCCTCATCACACCTCTGCTGCTGCCACTGCTGGCAGCGCAAGCCTCGGCTGGCCCTGGTTACTTGAGACTCAGGCGGCCCTGAGTGGCTGGGCAGCCGCCATCTGTGGGACACCCAGGGCAGCCAGGCAGCAGCTATCTGAGGCTTGCCTGTGCCTTGGGTGTCACCTGGGGAGCTGCCATCCGAGGCTTGCCTGCGCTTCAGGCCAGCCCTGGGCAGCTGAGGATGGGTCTGGCCGCACCATGTGCCTGCCAACCCCGAGCTGGGCTGAAAGGACTGTGGGCCGGGTCCAGCCACATCACGCGCCTGCCACCCCCTCCCCCACTTCTTTGGTGGGGCTGAGGGGATTGGGCACCGCCATCTTATGCCTATGGGTGCTGACATCTTTGTGACGGTGTGATGGTCAATTTGCATATTCCCACTTTATAAGATAGGATACTAATAAAAGCGTAATATGCTAATTAGACCCGACAGTTGGATGTCCTTCTGGACAAAGCTGTGGTGGCGGAGGCAGAGGCAGTTAGGGGTTATCAGGCTGGCAGGGTAGCAGTTAGGAGCAATCAGGCTAGCAGGGGAGCAGTTAGGGGGCGATCGGGCCTAAACCAGCAGTCAGACACCCCCCAAAGGGTCCCAGATTAGAGAGGGTGCAGGCTGGGCTGAGGGACACCTCCCCCCATGCATGAATTTCGTGCACCGGGCCTCTAGTCTATAAAAAAAGGGTAATATGCTAATTAAACTGGACATCCTGCCAGATGTCATTCCAGACCTCCTTCCTGATGAAACCATGCCTGGAGAGAATCCAGCCCAGGTCCCGGGTGCCTGCAAGCAGCCCGAGGGAAACCAGGCCGGGTTCCAGATGCCTGCTGGTGGCCGGAGGTGGGAAGCAGCCTGGGTCTCAGGTGCTGGAGGGAAGCAGGTGCCGGCAGCTGGGAGAAGGAAGGCCTACTCTTGTACAAATTTTCATGCATCAGACCTCTTATACAGTAGGTCCTCGGGTAATGTAGGAGATCCATTCCTACAGCGCGATGTAACGCGATTTTCACCGTAAGTCAGAACCCACCTACATAAGCACCTATGTTACTCACATGGAGTACATACACAGCAGTAATGAAGTGAAACAGTAAAAGTTTAACAAAAAGATAACAATTCCTGACCTTTACTTGTGGTAAAAATCATAAAGCACATATGTACATATGTCAAAATGATGGAACTTTTTTGTTTTATAAATAAACTAGAAGCCCAATGCACAAAGATTCGTGCTAGAATGGGCTTTCCTTTGCCTGGCTGCCAGCACCGCCTTTCCACTCTGGCCCAGCCCCTTTCTGCTCAGGCCCCGGAGCCGCCTCTTTACACTCCAGCCCCACCTTCCCATGCTGCCCAGGGCCCTGAGAGACCGGGGGTGGGGCAGAACACCCCGTCACTCGGCGCCTGTGTATGCAAATTAACCGCCATCTTTGTTGGGTTAATTTGCATATCACTCCTGATTGGCTGGTGGCGTAGCAGAGATACATGTTTGTCTATTATTAGGTAAGATGGGAGATGGCGACGTAACCACGGAATGACATACATCGAGTCCGACATAACCCGAGGACTGCCTGTAAATAAAGAAGACTTAAGTGACCCTCCACCTGGCCAGTAGGTATGACACGCACTGACCACCAGGGGGAAGACACTCAATGCAGGAACTGCCAAGCTGCGGTGACTTGGCAGCAGTGGTTCTTGGGTGATGCACTCCAGAAGGAGCCCGATTCCGGGGTGCATCACCTGAGAACCAACCTCTCACAATCTGGGACCTGTCGGGGCATGTCAGAGAGCTGGTTTCAGCCTAATCCCCACAGGGCAGTACGAGGGACCCCACCTGCCAGAGGGACCCCACTCACTCTGCAGATAACCTTTGACCCTCAGTGCCAGCGGCCATTGAGGGACTGTGGAAGGTTGGCTCCAGGACGTGTCTGGCCCATCTCGCTCAGTCCCACCCCATCATCCACCTTCTAATTAATTTCCTCTCAATGTGCACAAATCTGTGCACTAGGGCACTAATCTATATATATACAAGGCTAAGTAACCGACAGTCCATCTAACACATATGACGTGCACTGGCAATCTATATATAAAAAAACATAAGCAACCGTCTGACCAGTAGCTATGACCCACAATGACCACCAGGGGGCAGATGTTCAATGCAACAGCTGCCATACGACAGCAACTTTGTAGAGTGCCCTCTCACATTCCAGGACCTCTCGGGGGATGTTGGACTTCCAGTTTCAGCCTGATCCCCACAGGCCAGGCTGAAGGACTCCACCTACCAGAGGGATCCCACTCACTCCACAGACACCCTTCGAGCCCTAGTGCTACCCCAGGTATGGCCGGCTGGGGAGGGAACGCAGAAGGTGGCCTCAGGGCATGTCTGGTCCGTCTAGCCCACTCCTTCCCCACAGGCCACCTTCTAATTAATTTCCTTTCAATGTGCACAAATCTGTGCACCGGGCCTCTGGTTAAAAAATAAACGGTGACTCGCGCATGCGCAATACATAGAAAGATCTCACTGGTGCCAATCACATGCATGTGTTTTGATCTGTCATTGTCAATCATGTATTTGGTTGAAACTTCTATTATAGAGAAAGGGTGAATAGCAATATTAAAATACTTTTAATTAATTTCCTTTCAGATGTGCACAAATCCATGCATCAGGCCACTAGTCTTCTAATAAATACAGAAACAATATTAAAAATAGTAGTTAAAGTGGAATAAAATATACCTTCCTAGATAAACATATATGATCTATACTAATAAAGAGCTAATATGCTAATGAGTGTGATGCCATAACAGGTAACGACCAGATCATTAGCATATTAGCTGGGGAGCTGCTCCAGAGATGGGGTAGAAGCGGGGAGGCGCCTGGAGGAGGCAGGACCATCCCGTGCTGGGAAGGGCAGGGGTGAGAGCCCATAGCACCCCCCCTCACCAGTCCTTCACCACCCACTGCTCGCACCCTGGCCCACCTGCCAGGGGAAGGAGCACAATGCAGCAGGTGGGAGGCTTCCATGCTCTCCTCCGGCGCTATGATGGGGCAGAGCCGCTGCATTGCTCCAGAGATGGGTGGAAGCGGGGAGGCGCCCAGAGAAGGTGGGACCAGCCCGAGGTGACTGGAGGGACTGAGGGTGGGGCTTGAAGTGGCCAGAGAAGGCCAGAGGGTTTGGGGGCTGGGCCAGGCACACTGTAGCTCTGTGTGGACAGGTTCAGGTGTCAAGGCAGGGCTGCAGGTGGGTGGGCGGCGCTGCGCGATTTCACCCGCTGGGCTCCTAGTAGTGATATATTTAAAAGTAGAACAGAAAGGTACAACTAAACTACAGAACAAGCATCATTCTAAACCACGTGAAATCTAGCTAAATGCAAGTTCTATAAAGGGTTTTAAAGAAGCCACCCCAGCCTCTGGGCAGGGCACAGGGCCTCAGGAACATGAGCCTGTTCCCTGCCTTTGTCTCCTGGTGCACACTGTAGCACCAAGCCCGCAATTGGTTGCCAGAGCCTCTTTGCGGGGAATGCAGTACGAGGAAACAACTGGTGAAGCGAAGATAGGGGAAGCCTCAGGATGGATGTTACCATCTCAGAGCTCATAGAGCTCTTTCTGCAGAGCCTGCTAGTGACTTGGGTAAAAACTTTGGGCCCATTTGCAAGTGGTAACCATGACAACCTGTACATGGATTTAGTGGATGGCATTTTTTTGAACCAAATCATGTTGGAAATAGATCCCAGCCCCACAAATCAACACATCAACAATAATGTGCATCTTCGTATTCAGAACCTGACCAACTTGATGAAAAACATTAAGACCTACTACCAGTAAGTTCTCCAGCAGCTGATCATAATGAACTTGCCCAATGCTTTGATGCCTGGCAAAGACTATCTGGGAAGAGTATGGAGGAAATTAAGAAGGTGCTGTTGCTGGTGCTGGGTTGTGTTGTCCAGTGTGAGAGGAAAGAGGAATTTCCTCTTGGTCATTGAGACCCATGCTGGAATTATGGCCCATTGCCAGGAGGTGACCCATAATCAGGAGAACATATTTGACTTGCAATGGATGGAGGTTCCAGATATGGCCCTAAAGGTGCTAGAGGCCCTCTCAAGGAACATGGTGTTTCACCCCAGGAGGCTCAGAGATGAGCAAGATGAATGCACGGAGCTGATTGTGGACCTGACTCAGGAGTGGGAGTACCACTAGACACAGCAGCCTCTCAGCCCCCTCAAGTCCTCCAGTGCAGAATCCACACCCAGCCCGACCAGCAGCCTCTTCAGCAAGTATCAGCAGCACCTGGCCGTGGAGCTGGCAGACACCAAGGCCAGGCTGTGCTGCATCAGGCAGGAGCTGGAGGAGAATACAGAGCAGCTTATGGACACCAGGCATGCGGTAGATCAGTTGGTGATGGAGCTGCAGAAAGTCAAGCAGGAGAACATCCAGCTGGCGGCTAGTGCCTGGTCTGTTCGTGCCTATCTTGATGAACTGGACTCTCTGAGGGGGAAGGCGAATCATGTGGAGAGGCTGGAGATGGAGCTGATGCACTTCAGGAAGAAGCTGAAAGATGCAGACTTCTATAAAGCCTGCATGGAGGAGCTAAGAGAAGATAATATCACTTTGACTGAAACCAAGTCCATTCTGAAGCAACAGCTGACTGCTGCTTGGACCCAGGTTGATAAACTTTATGAGCTAGAAAAAGAGAATCTGCAGCTGAAATCTAAGTTTCAGGACCTGGAATTGGACTGAGATGCAGACAAGAAATGCATTGAGGAGCTGCTGGAAGAGAACATTGTCCTCGAGATTGCACAGAAGCAGAGCATGAACGAGTCCACCCACCTGGGCTGGGAGCTGAAGCATCTATCCAAGAATGTAGACCTGTCAGATGCTTCCAGGAAGTCGTTTGTGTTTGAGTTGAACGACTGCACCACCAGCCACATCCTGAATTTGGACAAGGAGAACGAGAGCCTACAGAGCACCATCCAGGAGCTGTGGGACGCGTCCCTGACGCTAGAGGAGAGTAGCCTCACATGCGGTGAGCTGAAGAAGGAGAACCAGCAGCTCAGCAAGATTAAAAAGTTGCAGATCCAGCTAGAGGGAGAAAATGAGAGCAACCAGGATTTGGAGACCTTCAGTGTAGAACTGATCAAAGACATAGAGACCGTGAAGGCTGACAAAGCTAGGCAGATCAAGGATCTTGAGCAAAAAACGGATCATCTTAACCAAGCCATGTGGTTGTTGTGGAGAGGTCACAGGTCAGCACTAAGGCCCACATAAAGGACATCTAAAAAGAGAACAAAGTTGTCCACCAGACGGTGACAGAGACCAGCAGCAAATTCAGCAAGCTGGAGTTCGAGAAGCAGCAGCTGCACAGCAGGTGACGGAGAAGGTGGAGCAGGCGGAGGAGCTGGAGGATTTGCACCGGCTGCAGAAGGAGAACAAGAAGCTGGCCAAGGAGGTCACCTCCCTGACAATGGCCACTGAGAAGGTCAATACCCTGGAGTGTGAGAGTCAGAGCCTGATGCTGGAGAACCGGAGGCTGCAGAAGTCTCTAGAGACCCTGCAGAATGTGTCAGTGCAGCTCTACGGTCTGGAGTGGGAGAACAAGCAGCTGGATGAGGAGAACCTGGAGCTGCACAGGATTGGTGGTAACCATGCGCTTTATGGGTACCAAGATGGGCAGATCGAGAAGGAGAACCAGGAGCTTGAGTGAGAGGAGGAGGTGCTGAATGCCCCGAGCAAGAAGTCGGAGCACCTGGAGCTCAGCTACCAGAGCATGAGTGCCGAAAACCTGCAGCTGAGCGCTTAGGGAAAACCTGGAGAGAGCGCTCAGGGAGCTGGAGGCAGAAAACCAGGCACTGCAGCGGGACTTGGAAGCCTAGCGGCTCACTAACAAGCAGTGGGAGAAGTCCGAGAAGGAGAAGGCAGCCCTGGAGCAGGAGGTGGCTCAGCTGGTAAAAGACAAGAAGCTGCTGGAGAAGGAGGTGAATAGGCTATGGCAGCAGGTGTAGCTCAAGGGCGTGGTCTTGGACGACATCACCAAGCTGTCCATAGCTGAGAAGAGCCGCGCTCTGGACAAGGAGCTGGCCCACTGTAGGGACACAGCCACCAAGCTGAAGGAGCTGGAGAAGGGCAACAGAGACCTCACCAAGCAAGTCACCATGCACAAGAGGATGCTGGTGACCCTGAGAGAAGAACTGGTGCTGGGGAAACTGAAGAGTCAGCAGCTGACCAGTGAGCTGGACAAACTGAGCCAGGAACTAGAGAAGGTCAGCCTCCACAAGGAGCTGCTGCTGCAGGATAACAGCAACAGCGGCCCAAAATACAAGATTTTGGAGGGCAGGAATGAATTGACATTAAAAACGACACTAACTATGAAAGATGAAAAGATTGTGTTCTTAGAAGCCCAGGTAGAAGAGAAAGCCAGCCTGAGCCAACAGCTACAGAAGGCACTCCAGGTGCTGAAAATGTGTGAGCTCCTCAGGCAGACCCAGGAGGCGGTGAAGCACCTGCAGCACTCTTTGAAACACCCTGCGGGAAGCTGGTTGCTGGTCACCAAGAGGAGCGCTGGGGGCTGAGCCATATAAGGAAGCCATCATAGAGATGCTCCAAGTGAAGGACCTGGCCATTGAGCTGGAATAGAACAATGCAGCTCTGCATGCTGAGAAGCAGCTGCTCAAGGATCAGCTGCAGCACTTGGGAGACCCAGAACATGGCCTTCAGCAGTCAGATCCTGACACTGTAGAAGCAGAGTGCTTTCCTGCAGGAGCAAAACACCATGCTGCAGACCCAGAAGGCCAAGCTGCAGGTGGAAAATTCTACTGAGCTGCCAGAGCACCTTGTTCACCGCACAGTATGCACTGCTCCAGAACCAGCAGGTGGCCAAGGACAAGCAGCAGGAGCAGCTGACGGCAGCCTTTGAGGCCCTGCTGCAGGATCACGAGCACCTGGGCATGCTCCACGAACACCAGTCTGAGGAGTAGGGAGCCAGCACAGCTCCCTGAAGACATTTCATCGAATCCTGGAGTTGGAGCACAAGGCACTCGGGGAGAGGCACGAGGACATGCTGAAACATAAGGCAGAGCTGGAGGAGCTGGAGAAGGTCTTGAACACTAAGCAGGAGGCTATGCAGCAGGAGCAGAGGACGAACACCATCACCACTGATGAGAACCAGAGGCTGTGGGAGAGCTAGACAGGATCAATTTCCTGCGCCAGCATCTGAAAAGGGAGTACAAGGAGCTGCATGCCCACACCAATGAGCTGAAAACCTCGCTAAACAACTCGCAGGTGGAGGTGAACTGCTGGCAGACGAGCTGGAGGAGGGGCACCAGAGCATGGACATCTCATTGATCAAGCTGGACAACCACTGTGAGCTGATCTCCCGGGAACTTGAAGAAAATCATCACCTCTCGATCCAGACGTTGAACGAGCAGAACCAGAGGTTTCTAGAGCAGAACATGGAGAGCAAGGATCAGTACCATGAGGAGCAGGAGCAGTACACAGACAAATTAAATGCCTTACAGAAATGTAAGGAAAAACTGGAAGAAAAAATCTTGGATCAGTACAAGTTCTGTGATCCTGCTCCAAAGAAGAAAAATCACTAGACTAGAATCAAAGCCTTCATCAAATTCATCGAAACAGAGAAAGAGGGTTCCAGAGAATGACTGAAGTCAACCACAGACAGCCCTCCCTGGACGCTGGAGTCCTCAGACCTGGCCTCGCCCAGTACTTCTCGGCCTCTTAAATCGCAGTGGAGTCTCTCCAGGGCACACCCCACTGTGCTCAAACTGGGTAGAATAGTGAGACACCCAGAGCGGGGCCTGCAGGAAAAGGCCCTGGGGACCTATTACCAAAGTGAGGGTCCCTGCATGGTGGCAGCCTTGACCACACGGATGCCTCCTCTGACCCAGCCATGAAGCCCTGGCTGTCAGAACTGGGCTCCTGGACCTGTTCATCCTCAGCCATCACAGGTTGATAATCACTGTCTTAAAGGAATGGATCTAGAAAGCTCTAAGTTTACGTTAAAGCCTAATAGAAATAATTGCAGGATAATACATGATTTAAAAAATTATCTGCACATTATCCTCACCATAATCATGGCTCCTCTTCACCACAGATGATTATTCAATGACTTTATGCCATAACCAAGCCACTATGTTAGATGTCTCTTACCCTCTCTCAGGCACTTTCCCTCAAACAATCCTCACACTCCGCATGTTAATTCGTTTTTAAGTTTTATTTTTCAGTTTTTCTTTATAGGCTTAGTTTTAGTAGCTGGATTTCTGTTGGTAGCCTGTAGATTTTATAACTTTATGAGTAAAATTTTTTCACTGTGTTAAAAGCATCTGGTAAAGTTGGAGTTAGGTTTTTTCTTTTTTAATTTTGTAGACTTTCCTTTAGGCAAAAACTAACCAGGCTGTTTTGCTGCAAAAAGGTAAATTAGACTTATGATTGAAATATTAAATCAGGTTCTCTAACAGCTTGCAAGTAGCTACAGGAAGCATAAACACAATTACCAAAGGGTTCTTTATTTTTACTCACTATACCTGGTGACCCATCTCAAAGAAGTCCTTTTATAAGTTACACCAAATATAATTACATTTGTTTATGCCCTGGCTTTTATCATCATAAGAATAAGTAAGATTGTCACATTCAAACACATACATACACAGATTCATTTGAGTAGTAAAAATGTAATATAGTTGTATTAAGTTTTCTTGAGTTTGAATTTAAGACCTATAAGAAGAGCAGCTGGTAGAAACACTTGCGAGATGACAAGGGTCCCTGCATGGTGGCAGCCTTGTGAGACTACAAGGGTCTCTACAAGAACTCTGTAGAATGGCTCAAGCATGTCAAACTCACTGCTGGCTGCAAGTTTGACCTGCTTGCTGTAGGTTAACGTGTAACAATATAGTTCCTTCTATTTAGTGCTGTGTAACAAACCATGCCAAAAATATTAGCTTAAAGTAATAACTTCATTTATCTGGCTCTAAAATCTGACATTTGGGCAGGGTTCAGTGGGGAGAGTTCATCTTTGCTCCACTTGGTATCAGCTGGACAGGACCTTAGGGTAGAGGCTTGAAGCATTTCACAGATCCCTCACTCACAAGTCTGGTAATTGATCCTGGCTATTGGCCCAGTCTCAGTTTGTTTTCAATTGGACCTATCCATGTGGTCATTTTGTGTGAGCTTCCTTGTGGCACACTGACTTGTTTGAAAGTTAAGCATTCAAAGAAAGAGAAAGCCACTTTTGTGACTTGGTGTCAGAGGTCATGCAACATCACTTCTGTCACATTCTGTTGATCAAATCAGTTACAAATGTCCAGTCTGGTTAAAGGGGAGGGAACACAGGCCTTGCATCTCAATGGAGGAAGGTCAATGAAACATTATAGGAATACCATGTGGAATGGAATACATATAACAATAATTGGAAAATACAATCTCCCACAAGAAAATTTCCTGTGTTCAAACTTAGGAGGACACTACTTCACAACTACTACATATCAAACATGCAAACAATTACCCCCTCAGCTTCTCAGTGCCATTCAGTTCCTTGCAATCAAATGGATTTTAGGAGAGATCAAAGCGTTCACTACCTGAGGATGTGCATTCATTTTCCTCACTGCTGGCTGCAAGTTTGGATGTAGAAATACTTCTCATCCTGTAATAGCTGCTCTACTTTATGTTCAAGGGAGAAAATATTTGCCTCTGCCTCACCAAGCCTTCTCCAACCCCATGCTCTATTTATCAGAAAGGGCGATGTCCAGGCAAAAGGGGAGTCCCATGACACAGAAACACCTCACAAGTAACACCTCACGCTATGTTTCTTCTGATCTTAACACACACACACACACACCCGAGTAAAAAAGAGCATTTCAGCTCAAAAAGAGTCTCTCTTGAATTTCACAAAACAATATTTATTGCAAATTGGAGTTTAAACAGCATTATCTTAAAATTATTTCAAAATTTTTATAGGTTTTTGTGTCAGGCTTGTAAACTAATATTCTATAAAGTTAAGTGGTTCATAGAAATTTCAAGGGAATTCTGAATTCCACAACATCTTTAGCCCAAAGAAGTTGAAACTGCCATTTTTCCAAATTAGTGATTTAGCTTCATTACTGGTTCTCTCATTTGCAGATTCCTCTAAAAGCAAACTAGGGATTTAAAATTTTTTTTCTTGAAAAAAATTACAAATACCTACTGAATCCAGCAGCCTGAATCTATTTCTGAGAATCAAATTCCAAACAGGGTCCAATTCCAATACCAAATTTGAAAATAACTGTTCAAATATGCTATAGGCACAAGGCCAACTTGGAATGTCAGAGGATCTTATTTATTACTAGAGGCCCAGCGCACGATTCAATCGTGCGGGTAGGGTCCATAGGCCTAGCCTCCTGCGATCAGGGCCATCTTCTGCCTGTTCGCCAGTCCCCAGGCCCAATGCTGCCTCCGCCGCCGCCACTGAGCTGCCAGGCTGTTGGGATCACCAGCTCATCCCCAGCCGCTGCCGCTGCTGCTGGGGTTGAGGCGCTGACGAAGGGGAGCACGGCAGGGGAGCCAGGTGCAGGCCAAAAACCTCCAGCAGAGGCTTTTGGCCTGGAGCCGGCGGACAACCGGCTCCCCACCTCCCATGGCAGGGGAGCCGGGTGCACGCGCGACACCCGGCTCCCCGCCTCCCGATGTCCGAGGGGGTCAGCGGTCGCCAATCTGGCCATTGAGAGGCGGGGGGGGGGGGGGAGCACGGCGCCTCTCAACGGCCGGATATGCCACCCCGAGTCCCGCGCCCCCAGCCTCCCGCCGCCCAATCATGGGCATAGCGGAGTGATGGTTATTTGCATATTACCTTTTTATTAGGTAGGAGGATTTCAGACAAAAAGGAACTCCCTGCATCTAAGGAAATAAAACTGCAGTATGTCTTAACCCTTTGCACTCGTTTGCTTTTTTCTCGATTCCTTTATTCTACTCGAGACTTAATTTTTTAAATACCCCAGATTTCACAAAGTGCGGCAGTAGAATAAAAAACTGGAGTTTCTTTTCATACAAACTTATTTATTTGGATTTTTTTATATTTCAAATTATTGATACATTCAAAGAGTAATTTGCACTCGACATCCAAGTGCAAAAGGTTAACAAGATAATGTATTTGAAAAGTTAATTATAAATTAAACAAACATGTGTTCAACGTTCCTATGCACACCTCAAATACCTTAAGATAAACAAGGGCTTAGAAATTAAGAGGGCAAAGAGAGAATTTGTTGCTAAGTGAACTTTGAAGGGGACAAGACCAAAAACTTCCATAAAACACTGATGTACAACCTTCTAAGCACCAGCAGAAGTTCTCTTACCCAGCTCTAATTTATATCTTAATTTAAATGGAAAATTGCATTGCAGTCTCTCCCTCCTTACATTCTCCAGACTATGTAAGTCTTCTTCACCTTTTTTAAAGTAGGAGATCTGTTCAACATTGAGACACCCAGAATTCTGCCTTTTCCCCCAATGTCCATTTTTTATTAAGATACAAAAGAACTAGCAAGAAACCTGTCTGTTTCCCAGAGCAGAGAGTGTCTCTCATTTATGTGTTTTACAGAGTGGGTACCGAGTCATATCAATTCCAACTGTGCTGGCCCTCTAGGTGTCCCAAATGAAAGGGATATGTTGGGTGTGAAAATCTCCCACGCTATTTCCCACACCATTAGAGAACTAACATTAAAAAATAATACATAGGAACTCTATATTCTTAATATGAACAGTAGCTATTTAATTTATATAATTCAGTTGAGTTGAAACATATATGTAATCATTTCCCCTGTGCGGTTCCATAATCATTTAATTTACATACATTTGTTGAGTTCAAAAATTATGATGAAAGGAATATGCTTTTCTGGCTGTTCAACTATTTTACATTAGGCCCAGCTAGCAATTAGAAATAATACTTAGTTATTAGTAAAACAGATAAATATAAAGTGGCTTAAATAATGTAGGAATTTCTCTTTCCTGTAAAATAAGTCTAGAAATGGAATTTCAAACTGATAAGCATAATTTGAGAACTGAGTTGCACTATCTTAACCCATAACTTCTCTCTTCATGATCCAAGAGACTTGCTTATCTATCACTATCATTAGTTTGTAATTTTTTCAAAGTCAAGGATCATTCCTTATTTTTTTAGCCACAGCACCTAGCAGATATTGGCTCTAAATGGTATGTGTTGAATGACTAAATGGACAAAAGAAATAAATAATAAACGAGGGACAAATCTAGTGAGGGGAGAATTAAATGTATAATTAATACACAAGGCAGAAGTACATTTATTGCTCAGTACTTCATTAATGGAGGTTTGTATTATATACACCAGAAAAAATATTACAGGGAGAAGTGATATTTAAACTGGATATTGAGTGATGGGCAGGATTTTAATAGAAAATAAAGTTGTATGTTGGTGCTAGGAACATAGGGTTTGCAGTCAAAGACTGGTTTGCAGTCCTAACTCAACCACTAATTAGATGTATGATTTTTAGCAAAGTAAGGAAAACTTTCTGAGCCTATCTATATACTCATCTATAAAATTAAAATAATTTTATAGGTTCTTATGAGGTTTTCTCTTTCAACTCTTTTAAATACACACCATCTCATTTTATTTCATTTTTCTTAAAAATTCTTCAAAATATGTACTTTTTATGAACTTGTGATGGTTAATTTTATGTACCAACTTGACTGGGCCAACGGATATCCACATTAAACATTATTTCTGAGTTTCTGTGAGGGTGTTTCTAAGTGAAATTATTGTTTGAATCAGTAGACTCAGTGAAGTAGACTGCCTTCTTTAATATGGGCAGGTGTCATGCAATCCATTGAGGGCTTGACTAGAACAAAACACAGAGAAAGGGAAAATTTGTCATCTTGCCTGTCTATTGAGCTAGGACAGTGGTCGGCAAACTCATTAGTCAACAGAGCCAAATATCAACAGTACAACAACTGAAATTTCTTTTGAGAGCCAAAAATTTTAAACTTCTTCTAACGCCACTTCTTCAAAATAGACTCGCCCAGGCCGTGGTATTTTGTGGAAGAGCCACACTCAAGGGGCCAAAGAGCCGCACGTGGCTCGTGAGCCACAGTTTGCCGACCACGGAGCTAGAACATTTGTCTTCTACTACCCTTGGACTGGAATTACAACACTGGCTTTCCTGGGTCTTTGGTTTGTAGGTAGCAGATGGTATGACTTATCAGACTCCATAACTGCTTAAGCCAATTCTTCATAATAAATCTTCTTTCATATATATTGTATGTTATATATCTCTTATTGGTTCTATATATTTTATACATCTTTATATCTATAAACATACAGATATGTAGATATATAAATATCACCTATTGGTTCCGTTTCTCTGGAAGCCTAGAAGAAAACTTCATTTTCTTATCACAAAATAGCTCAAAAATTCCTTCAGTCCCAAGATGCTGCTCAGTGTCCATTTAACATTTTCTTTTTCACTTATTCATTAAATTCATTTATTTCTTTCCTGGTAATATACCAGGCCCTGAGGATTCTACACTGAACAAGACAGATGATTTGAACCTGTTTCTTACATTCTGGTGAATAAAACAGACTATTTTTAAAAGGGAAATTTAATTTGGGATAAATGCTCTGAAGGAACTAGCATGATGGTAAGAGGACAGTCATTTTAGGTGAGGGGATTATAGAAACCCTAAGTCATTATTATCTGAGCTGAGATTTGAAGATGACATGACTCAACCATAATAAGAGCTAGAATTACACCTGGGAAATAAGTTTCCAGGAAGAGGGAATAGCAAGTGTAATAAATGAAAACTGAAGAGTTTGAGAAACAGAAAGAGGGTATTTAAGGTAATGCTAGTTGTTAAGATAATTAAACTCTAAAATCTCAGTGGCTTGAGAGAGTAAACCTTTTATTTCCCATTTACTTAAAGTCTAATTGATGGCTGAGATTTTCATCAACATCCAGCTAACAGATGAAGGAAGAGTGGATTATATCTGAGGGTTCTTTATGGTCCAGGATTACAAGTAATATGTCACCTCTATTCCCACTTCACAGGCAGGACTCAGTCAATGCCCGCACCAAAGTGCAAGGAACGATGAGAAACATCATCGTAAGATTTCAGTCTAACTGTAAATTCAGGAATGGTTTGCTGATGCACTAGCCAGCCTCTGACATAGGCTAAAAGTTAATCATTTAAGTTTTGGTGGGGGTGTAGGGGCAGAGAGGAGGAGAAAAAGGAGTTGGAGAAAGAGGTAGGAAGAAAAACAGATATAGTAACTTGACACTGAGAAGTATGCAGGAGCAAAATCAGGCAAGCCTTTTAGGACATGGAAAGAAGCTCTAATTTTATTTTTTTTAATTTCTATATTGATTACAGTGTTACATTTGTGTCCTATTCCCCCATTCCGCCCCCCCCCCCCATTCCTCCCTCATGCTCTCACCCCCGTTGTCTGTGTCCAATGGTTAGGCTTATATGCATGCATACAAGTCATTTGGTTGATCTCTCTCCCTTACCCCCACCCTCCCCTACCTTCCCTCTGAGGTTTAATTGTCTGATCAATGTTTCTCTGTCTCTGGATCTATTTTTGTTCATCAGTTTATGTTGTTCATTATATTCCATAAATGAGTGAGATCATGTGATATTTATCTTTATCTGCCTGGCTTATTTCACTTAGCATAATGCTCTCCAGTTCCATCCATGCTGTTCAAATGGTAAGAACTCCTTTTTTACCATAGCATAGTATTCCATTGTGTAGATGTACCACAGTTTTTTAATCCACTCATCTGCTGATGGGCACTTAGGCTGTTTACAAATCTTAGCTATGGTAAATTGTGCTGCTATGAACATAGGGGTGCATATGTCCTTTATGATTGGTGTTTCTAGTTTCTTGGGATATATTCCTAGAAGTGGGATCACTGGGTCAAATGGGAGTTCCACTTTTAGTTTTTTGAGGAAACTCCATACTGTTCTCCACAGTGGCTGCACCAATCCGCATTCCCACCAGCAGTGCACAAGGGTTCCTTTTTCTCCACATCCTCACCAGCACTTGTCATTTGTTGATTTGTTGATGATAGCCATTCTGACAGGTGTGAGATGGTACCTCATTGTCGTTTTGATTTGCATCTCTCAGATGATTAGTGACTTTGAGCATGTTTTCATATGCCTCTTGGACTTCCTTCTGTCTTCTTTTGAAAAGTGTCTATTTATGTCCGTTGCCCATTTTTTGATTGGGTTATTTATCTTCCTTTTGTTGAGTTGTAGGAGTTCCCTGTAGATGTTGGAGATTAAGCCCTTATCGGTGATAACATTGGCAAATATGTTCTCCCATGCAGTGGGCTTTCTTGTTGTTTTGTTGATGGTTTCTTTTGCTGTGAAAAGCCTTTTATTTTGATGTAGTCCCATTTGTTTATTTTCTCTTTAGTTTCCATTGCCCTAGGAGCAGTATCAGTGAAGAAATTGCTTCGGCATATGTCTGAGATTTCGCTGCCTGTGGATTCCTCTAGTATTTTTATGGTTTCCCATCTTGTTTAAGTCCTTTATCCATTTTGAGTTTATTTTTGTGTATGGTATAAGTTGGTGGTCTAGTTTCATTTTTTTGCATGTATCTGTCCAATTTTCCCAACACCATTTATTGAAGAGACTGTCTTGACTCCATTGTATGTTCATGCCTCCTTTGTCAAATATTAATTGAGCATAGTGGCTTGGGTCGATTTCTGGGTTCTCTATTCTATTCCATTGATCTATATGTCTGTTCTTGTGCCAGTACCAGGCTGTTTTAAGAACAGTGGCTTTGTAATACAGCTTGAAATCTGGTATTGAGATCCCACCTACTAAGAAGCTCTAATTTTAATCAGAGAGCAATGGGAATCCACTGAAAAGTTTTAAGCATGAAAGTGACATGATTTGCTTTATTTTTTTTTTACAAGATTTCTTGCTGTGGAAAGAATGAATTTGAGAGGAACAAGAAGGTTAAGTATCTACTAGAAAAAGTTTAGTTGGAAGATGACCATGTTTTGCTGAAAAATACTGACAGTGGACATGGGGTGGAGTGGTTTGATTTGACATATATTTTGGATATACAACCAAGTATATAGATGATTGGTAACTATTCCATGATTAAATGAAAATGGAATACACAAGGATGCCTAACATTTACTGAGTACATACTGTGTTGAACTCTGTGCTAAGAGCTTTTATGTGGATTATGACATTTAACTATTACAGCAATCTTATGAGGTGGGTATTTTTACTCCATTTTACATATGAGGAAACTGAGGCTCAGAGAGATTAAATCACTTGCTCATGATTAGCCAGGCCAGGATTAGAACACAGACATTCTGACTTCAGAGTTCTTACCAGATTGGCCCTAAACAACCAAGTATCTCCTAAAGGTAACATGTCTATTAATGATAATCTTCAAATGACCCCAAACTCATAGCCCCACTATTCCCTTCAGCCCTAGATACACAGAAAATTTTCAAAAAGCATAGTCCAATACTTGGTAAACTCAAAGATGTTGGAGGTATTTATTATGTCCCATCTTTTGGGGAATTCACATCTTGTTTTTAAAATCCCTGCCTTTGGTAACTCCTGTTAAAGCCAGTTGTAATGTACTTGTAAGATCAATTGCTCAGAGGAGAGTCTGTTCTGAATTAGAAAATTGTTGCTGCTAAGGAGCCCCTGGGGGAAGGGGAATTGGGGCTGGAGGGCTACACATGGGTTCAGCATGGCAGGCCTCTATGCTGATAATGAATGGGGAAATGTGGCCTGTAAGGCCCACAGAAAGAAAAACACTTAAGCCTCTTGATGAAAGGCCAGATGAGAAGGTAAGTGTTATAATTCAACTGAAAATAAAAGCCAGCAGCAGGTTATTCTTCCTTCCCGGCAGACAGTTTACCGGACTGCTTTCCTGTAGCTATAGTGGCAGTGATGGATTATCTGGGAAGGTGAAGCAGCTGAGCTGATCTACCCCCTCCTCTCCAACCTCCAAATCCCCCTCAGGCTACAAGGTTTCAGGCAGCTTTAATTCCTCTTAGCCTCCACTCTCCCATGGATCCCAAAACAAGTCCCAGGAGTTTCAAGGCCTGGAGAGCATCCTCCCAAGCTGTTTCCTGAAATCCAAGACTGAAAGACAGGAGTTGGCCTTCAGGTGCTTGCCAGAGACTCCATTCATTACCCTGCTGGTAGGGTTGTTTCAAAAGTCTGGAGCTGAGAAGGATTGTTTGAGTCTGGCCTCAGAGGGAGCACTGATTGTTCAAGCATGGCTCCTTCAGGTATGTCGGGGGTGAGCTATTTGTTTCAGGAGGCCCAGGCATTGACATGGAGGATGCAATGGCAACATTTATTGGGGTGGGATGGAGGACTGGTTCCTCTGTCCCAGTCACTTTCTGCCTCCACTCCTTAATGCAGAGGACTTTGCTTTCTGCTCTTCTTGCCCCTATCCTGGTTCCCATCAAGATCAGACTGAGTTGCCAGCCCTTCCAAAGCCATTTTATTTAATTAGGCACTCTTTGAACACCTCAAAACCTTCCAAGAGCTATGCAATTCCAAAGCTTTTGGAGAAATATTTTTTATAAGGCCATCCTGGAGTCTCTCAAGTTTCTGAACATGGGTATCTATTATGCTTGCAGTTCAAAGGCTGGCCAGAATCTCTACACTTAAAGCAAACAGAAACTGTCAAAATAATAGACAGTCATCTTGTCTCTTTAAATGCTTTGCTTATTCTCTCTTGAGGATCCTGCATTCAGTTCCTGATGCAACAAGTAGCAAAGAAAGAGTGGAAGAAAGCCCCTGGGACCACTTTATATGGAGATGGTTAAACCTGTTTTGAGAAGATAATTCTCCACCAAGAGCCACTCCATTTTTAAATCCCAGTCACATAGGAAATCCTTTCAGACTAGTCCACGAAAATTTACTATTTTATACAATGTCAATTTTATACAACCTGAAATAAGAAATCCTACCCAATCATAACTGTTGTGTGCTTTAAGTCTCAGTACTGAAGGAAGATGTGGGTGTGATAAAATGATATGGAGTTTAGAGTGGAACAAATCTGGGTTCAAATGATATCACTTACTGGTATAAATAGGGTCTTAAAATTTTTTAATTTTTCAGCTGTAAAACGAAGGTAATCCCTAAAAACTACTGTGGATATTAAATATGTAAATCCCCTAACAATAATGAAATATCATGTCCTTTTTGTATGGAAGCAAATTTGAATTAAACTAGAAAGGAAAACAAAAAATAAAGACAGTTGTTTTTCTTCCTAGTTACTATAGAAATATGGTCTTTTGTACATATATAACATGTAATACTTTCCAAAGAATGTTCACAAACAATTTGTATCATATTCAATCTTCAGAGTCCCATAAATACATTGCTTCAACCCTAAGTCAATAGCAGAAAAACTAGAGGGGTGAAGGAAGAGAGGGGGGGAGGGAGGGAGGGAGGGAGGGAGGGAGGGAGGGAGGGAGGGAGGAAGGGAGGAGAAAACAGTATGAGCAAGAGCACAAACAAGCAGATTCTATTCCTGATCATCAGGACCTTGTATTCTAGTTGGGGACATAAGGCCAACCCATGTAAGAGCCAAGAAACAATGCTTGCTTGTAGGGGTATGATTAAGAGCAGAATGCGTGAAATTCATAAGTGCCCCAGTTCTTCAAAGAACGGTGAACTGGAGTGGCCTGGAAAGATTGCCTGGCATGTAAATGAGGCCTAGCAGGAAGGATAAACTGAATATACAGAAAGAACAACAATGAACTTGAGGCAACAGCCAAAGCCAGAATTTCTCAACCCTGCCTGCACGTTAGCACTACCCAGGGAGATCTTTTAGAAATCTAATACCTGGTCCCCACCACCAGAAAGTCTGCTTCATTGGGCTGGGATGGCATCAGATATGACCTTTTTAAAGTTCATCCTAGTGATTCTAATGTGCAGCAAAGGTATTGCAGATTTCCTCACTTCCACAAAATCAGATATATCAATCTCTCATGATAAAATGTTGTATTCGTGAGAATTAGTTTAGGAGTTCAGGTTTTGCTTCTTGGGTTTTCTGTACTCTTCTTGAACAGAGATGCAAAATGTGTTATTATAAATTATATAATCCCAGTTTGGCTGATTCCTGCTACATCATGTTCTTATTATGTAAATGTATTCAGATGAGTGTATATTGTCTCAATGACTAGCTGGTTGGTTTTAGTGCAAAGTCTGGGCTTTAGTTTCACCTATAACACAGAGCAGATGGACTAACTCAAAGGCCTTCATACTGTGCTTCACAGTGGACTCTGAACTTCCTAGATGGCCTCCATGGTCTATTTGAGGAATAAGGGACACACACCAGACTTCAACTAGGGAAAGTTCCATTTCTATTTGTAATTATGAAGCTCCATTTGTATCTGTTCAACATCTGGTTTATAATAACAGAAAATAGGAATGAGGCTGGATATCAGTAAAACGGCAGAGTAGGCAGCTCCAAACACCTGTCCCATAAAAGCACTATTCACAATAGTAAAAAATCAAAAGCAGTTCCAGTGTCCATCAGTGGATAGATGGATAAACAAATTGTGATGATTGCATACAGTAGAATATTATTTATCCATAAAAAGAAAGTAGTGATATATATACAATGTGAATGAACCTCCAAAACATAATGCTAAATAAAAGGCCACATGTTATATAATTGCACTAACGTGAGATACTCATAGAATTAATAAATCCATAGAGATGAACTGCAGATTGGTGGTTTCCATGAGCTGGGGGAGGGAAGAACAGGGATAAACTACTTAATAGGTACATGGTTTAGAGTGATGGGACTATTTTGGAATTAACTAGATATAAGTGGTGATGCAAAACATTGTGAATGTACTAAATGCCACTGAATTGTTCACTTAAAATGATTAATTTTATATCAATATATTATTTTTAAAGGGAGTAAGAACTCTTGTTAAAGTCCATCTCAGGTCTAAAATTACACAACTATGACTCTGTGAAATACATGTATTTTAAAAGGGTAACAAGCACAAAGAAATTATATAAAGGTGCTCTATGAGTTCAAATGAAGAATTGGGCATATGAGGAAGAGCTTCACGACAAAGGAGATGGGGAATTCTACACGGAGATGGCAGGACAGCACTCATACAATGACACAGAGGTAAGAACTTGTAGAGGAGCAGTTGATGGGAGAATTGAGTCCGTGCACGGGATAGGAATCTAAGGCTGGTAATGTTGATCTAAGCCATACTGAGGAAGACCTTCAAGCCAAAGTAAAAATGTTTAAATTCCATGTGGATTCAAACAGTTTTGGAGTAAACAAGCTATATAATTGGAATTCTACCTTACCATGGTTGCCCTGGCCTCGGAGGGTAAGGGAAAAGCTGTAGAGAGGCAGCACAATAAAGTGGTTAAGGATTGCCAGAATGTGAATCTCAGCTCTGCCATACTCCCTCCTATACAACCTTGGCCCAAAAAGCTATCACATGTGCCACTATAACTTTTAAACCAACATTTTAAAATATCATGTGAGTATTTTAACGTTTCTTTTCATTTAGTAATAACAGCTTTATCTGCACCCCCCCCCCCATCTTTCCAGATATAAAACTGAAATATAGTAAAGAAAAAATCCTGTCCCAAATTAGAGAGTTCAAAATGGCTGCACCAGGGTTCAAACCCAGATGGGTCTGATTGGGAGGCCCAGACTTCTCATCATAAAACCCCCTAGGTCCTTTTCTCCACCATGTGGCAAACCGACTTGCTGGGCAGCTTCTCCTTAAAGTGGTTTGGAGCCCAGGCCTTAGCACTAATGGGGCATTAGCATTTCTCTCTGCATTCATCCCCAGACATCCTTTCAGTTTAGCTTATTCTGACACCATATTTCCTATAGCAAAGGAAATGCTGTGGAATATGGGAGCTTTCAGATGTGGACTTGATTGAAATGGGTGAAGTTTGTTTTCTTTTATGTTCTATTTCTCTCATGCCTTCATAAGCTAGTGGATCCAGATGGCTGGAATCACCAATTAAAAACAAAGAGAACACTAGAGAAGGAACAAGGGAGAGAGAGAGAAAGATACCAAATGGTAATTAGGGATGAGACAGCTGAAATGGCTTCATGATGGTAAAGACTCTTTCATTCCAGAAGAATGTGTGTGCAAATTAGAGTCTTTTTCTCCTTCTGCACTGTAAAAGCAATCTAACATTAATAAATTGCCACCAGAATTCTTTATTTCTATTAATATGTGCTGGTGGATGTTTCCATAGTAATCAATGCATGTCATTTAAATTACAGATTGCCTAATGTAAAAAACCTGAGAAGGCAAGAGAACCAGAGCCCTCCCTGAAAGTTTCCAAGCTCTCCAAACCAGTCATCAGGCAGCACGTGTGGCTAGTCTGGAGCTGCTGCTTTATTTCATGTTCCTCCCGCCTCATCCCAGAGAAACTCAGAGAGGAAGGCTTAGCACCTTAGGAACATTCTGATTACCCAGTTTGTTATTTGGTAATGAATATCTCAATTACAAACTTCTCTAGACATCTGGTTAGCAACAGAAGTGAGAGACAAAGAGGTGGAAGTGGAGAGAGAAGGGACAAGAGACATGGAGAAAGGAAGAATTGGGGGGTGAAAAATAAAAATAAAAAGAAGAATAAGGGGGTAAAGGAGAAAAAGGGAGATGAGAGGAGGAAATGAAGTCCGGAGAGAAGGAGAAGAAAAAGGAGAGAAGGCCTTAATATGGGAAAATCTAAGAATTATTACAGGCCACTTCAAAAAGAAATATAGTTATATTAAGATACTTGAAATATTGAAAAATAGGTTAAATAACTGCTTCCTCATATTAAGTTGACTAGGGACAGCTCTAAAATGATTAGTAATTAATTAGCTTTAGACTTGCTTGCTTTAGAAATGCTAATGCCCAATTAGTTCAAAAACAGGTTTACTCAAATTTATAGAATCAAATTATCTGGAAATTTTTTGATTTTGTCCATAGATTAACTTAGATAAACTTCAGCTCACTCTCCAAATTATCACAAATTCTGACTAATAAAATCCAAATGATTAAGGTCTGGCTGTACTCTTTATTCTCAAAACAAGCTCATTTCTCCTTGTGGTTTCATGTTATATGAAGCTGAAAAAAAAATTTAAAGAGTGATAGAAAATGAGTGTAGCCTCTTTTTCCTTCAAGCTTATTCTCCACCCAATCTTGTGGTTGTTTTTTCTCACCATACATATCTCCTCACCGGAATCTGGCTGCCAGGTGTCACTCCACTGACTCTCCACCATATGGTCAGCTCCTTGAGAGCAAGGACTCTCTGTCTTGGTAATCCCAGGCCTAGTAAATCTCAGGGCATGATTCCTATTGGTTGATAGACATAATAGACCAATCTGCACCCTAAACTGGCTTTTATCATAGAAGCAAATAATAGGCACAGCAAATAGCAGGCACTGCACTCTTTTAATGTCCAGATTCCATCTTTGAACTGATTCTGGTATTAACCATACTTAGAACTATAGCTATACTTCTCTACTCTTCTGATCTGATTTTTGGTCTGGCCTCTGCTACTCACTACATTTGTCCTTGTCTTGGCTCCATTTCATGATAATGCTTTCACAGCTGTACATCTATCGAAGGTTTCCTGCTAAGTTCTTGATGATCAGACTTCCTTCAGCTGCTGAGCTGTCAGAAAAGGGATCAAACCTCACATCTTATCTAGAGCGCGCTAGTTCTTGGATCTTAGTGCATTAAGAATCACCTGGGCCCTGGCCAGTGTGGCTCAATTGGCTGAGGATCATCACATGCACAAGAGGTCACTGGTTAATTCCCGGTCTGGCACATGCCAAGGTTGCTGGGCATGCGGGAAGCAGCCGATCAAAGTTTTGCTCTCATATTGATGTTTCTCTCTCCTGTCTCCTTTCCTTTCTCTTTAAAAATCAATAAAAAAAAATCTTTAAGGAGCAAGAGCAGAAGCAGAAGCATCATCATCATCATCATCACCATCACCTGGGACAACTTGGCTGGTGATTCTTCTTTTAAACTCTCTTTTAAACTCTTCTAAACTGTCAACAAATTAGGTGGCTCAGCAGTTAGAGCACTGGCCCATGCATCAAAGGGTCTCAGTTCGATTCCTGGTCAATGGCATGTACCTGGGTTGCATGTTCAATTGCCAGCCCCAGTCGGGCTTGTATGCAGGAGGCAACCAATCAATGTGCCTCTCTCACATCAATGTTTCTCCTCTCTTTCTTGCTTTCTCCCCCTTCTTCCTTTCTATTCTCTTTAAAAATCAATGGGGAAAAAAAAAAAACTATCCTTGGGTGAGGATTTAAAAAAAAATGAAAAGGAATCACCTGTGTACTATAAACAGTAATATGTCAATAAATTAAATAACTTAAAAGAGATGAATTCCTAGAAACCTATAACCTACCAGGACTGAATCATGAATAAATAGGAAATATGAACAGAACAATTAAGAAGATTGAATCAGTAATCAAAAACTTCTCACAAAGAAATGCCCAGAACCAGATGGCTTCCCTGGTGAATTCTACCAAACATTTAAAGAAAAATTTATAAAAATCCTTCCCCAAATAGGAGGAAAACTAATTTTATGAGGCCAGCATCATCCTGATAACAAAGATAGACAAGTACACTACAAGAAAAGAGTATTACAGGCCAATATCCCTGCTCAATATAGATGCAAAAGTTCTCAACAATATATTAGTAAACTGAACTCAATAGTACATTAAAAGACTCATACAACACAATCAAACAGAATTTATTCCTAGGATGCAAGGATGGTTATTCACAAATAAATAAATGTGATATACTACACTAACAAAATGAAAGATAAAAATCATGATCATCGCAATAGATGAAGAAAAAAACATTTGACAATATTCAATATCTTTTCATAATACAACTCTCAACAAATTAGATAGAGATGAAATATACTAGTATCTCAACATACGAAAGGCCATCCTATATAATAAAAGGGTAAGATGCAAATTGACCCTAATGATAGAATGACCGGGAACAACCAGTCGCTATGACCAGCACTGACCACCAGGGGGCAGATGCTCAATGCAAGAGCTGACCCCTGGTGGTCAGTGCGCTGCCACAGGGGGGAGCGCTGCTCAGCCAGTGGCCGGCTCATGGCTGGCCAACACAGTGGTGGTGGCGGGAGCCTCTCCTGCCTATCCAGCAGCGCCAAGTATGTCCAACTAATGGTGGGGAGCGGGCCTAAGCAGCTGGTCGAACATCCCCCGAGGGCTCCCGGGCTGCCGGAGGGATGTCTGACTGCCAAATAGGCCCAATTCCCCCGGGGAGCAGGCCTAAGCTGGAAGGTGGACATCCACCAAGGGGTCCCGGACTGGAAGAGGGCGCAGGCCAGGATGAGGGACTCCCACCCCCCGAGTGCACGAATTTTCGTGCACTGGACCTCTAGTATATGATAAGCCCATAACTAACATCATACTCAGGGTGAAAAGCTAAAAGCTTTTCCTCTAAGATCAGGAACAAGATAAGGATTCCTATCTTGCCACTTTATTCAACATAGTACTGAAATTCTATCCAGAGTAATTACTCAAAAGAAATAAATAATAGATATCCAAATCATAAGAGGAGTGAAACTGTCACTGTCTCAAGATGACATAACGGCATATTTAGAAAATCCTGAAAACCCCACCCCCTAATATTGTTAGAATAAACAAATTTGGGAGATTGGAAGATGGCAACCAGCAGGAAGGTAGGGAGGGAGAGAGTGTGAGAGAGTGAGGGAACCATAGAGGAGAGTGTAGACGTGTGTGGTGTGTGTATGAGCTAGGGCAGTGATGGCGAACCTATGACACGCGTGTCAGCACTGACACACGTAGCCATTTCTGATGACACGCGGCTGCTGAGGCAGCCGCACGCCGAGGATGAAACATTTGCAGCTCCTGAGGATGAAACATTTGCGACTAGAGTCTTGGAGTTAGAGTCTAACTCCAAGACTCTAGTCGCAAATGTTTCATCCTCCCCTATTAGACACACTGTGCCGGAGGTCTGTAGCCAAAACAACAGAAGTCCGGCAGAGCGTCTAGTTCTGGGACTTCCAGTTAAGCCGGCATCTTTGCCCTCACTTCCACCAGCAGAGCAGGGAGCAGCGGAATGCAGCAGGGGACGCATCTCTGGGGGCCCTGCCATTACAAGTAACCAAATAACAGTTAACCACAGCAACCATTATCTACTGTTCTGGGGTGTCATGGATTTCTAATCCATCATTACTGAGATAAGTGAGGGGGAGGCTGGGAGAGGCGAGGGTTTGTGGCGTGCTATGGGTGCCATTTCCCGCCATTAGAAATAGTGGCAGCCATTTTAATTCACATAAGGAACACCATCTTGCTCCATAGTGCAGACTCTATTTCACCACTATTACTGTTGTGCATCCTTATTAACCCCTATTTCTGCTTATTAACCCTGCCCTTTCCCCTAAAAGACAGTTATATGCACCATTTTGTGGTTAGTTAGGCTAGTTAACCCCTAATTGCCTGCAGGCCTAACAAGCTATCTATAATTCTATCTTCTGTCACTGCCCTGCTGATGGAGAACCCAAAAAATAAAAAACTAAGATTAAGTAAAGGAAGTGGTAGTAGCAGTGGCCGACCCTTTCAAGAGACATGGACCAAGATGTATGGCTTTATAGAAAAAAATGGCAGATCATTTTGCGTTCTATGTACTGAAACGGTAGTAAGCAGAACGTGGAATATAAATAGACATTTTGAAACTAATCATTCCCAGCTCTTGGAAAAAAGTGAGGATGAAAGGAAGGAATACATTTCCAGGCAGCTACACCTTTCTAAGAGCCGATCTAATTCCATCCTTAAATTTATGAAACTCTCTACAAATTTAACATCTGCAAGTTTGAGCATTGCTCACTCTATAGCTCAGCATGGAAAAGTGCTCAGTGAGGGAAAATTTATTAAAGAAACTCTCCTAAGATGTGCAACAGTTCTATTTCACGATATGCAGAATAAAGATGCAATTATTAAGAGAATATCTGAGTTACCACTCAGTAGAAATATCATAAAAGACCGAATAATGAGACTGAACACAAACGTACAACATCAATTAAAGAGAGACATAAGGAAGTGTAAATATTTTTCGATCTCTCTTGATGAAACTACTGATGTCCCATCACATGCTCAGTTGGCCATTATTGGTCGATATTCTGATGGTCTCACAATGAGAGAAGAGTTGATAAAGTTAGTATCAGTGTCAACAAGTAAATCAGGAAGCAAAATATGTAAGGTTGTTATACAAACATTTCGTGACCTAAGCATTGATATCTCTAAAGTTGTGTCAGTGACGACAGATGGGACACCAAATATGGTGGGGAAAAAAGTCGTATTTGTCAAATTGTTTACAGAAGCTATTGGACATCCGATTGTGCCTTTTCATTGTATTATCCATCAGGAGGTTTCTGTGCCAAGGCAGGATTCACCGACTTAAACGACTTAATGTCAGTTGTTACAAAAATAGTTAATAGCTGCTCGCCCCCTTCACAAGCGAGAATTTTCGGCACTTTTACTGGAGGTTGATTCCACCTACAGTGGACTGCTGATGTATAATAATGTAAGATGGCTGAGCCGAGGCAAAGTTCTTGAGCGCTTTGTGGAGTGCTTTGAAGAAATTAAGGTATTTCTTGACGATAAGGATCTGGGAAACTTTCCTCAGCTTAATGATGATAAGTGGGTCAACACCCTGATGTTTTTTACAGATCTCTCTGTTCATATTAATGAACTGAACTTAAAGTTATAAGGTTTTGGCAAAAGTATTGACGTTATGTTTGGATACATAAAAGCTTTTGAAAGTAAAGTTAAAATTTTCCCAAGCGAAATGTAGAAACTAAAACTTGTAAGTATTTTCCTCGAGTAACAAAGTATTTTGAGAAGGCCAGTGCAGCTGTACAAAACGAAATGGAACTCTTGCAAATGAAGTACCAGCATGTTTTAGACTCGTTACTTGACCAGTTTAGTGATAGATTTAGTCAATTTAGAAGTCTAGAACAGACCATGAAAATAATTAAGTATCCTGATGTAGTAGTCTACAGTAGTTTGGAATTAAATGGTTTCCAATGGATGCAAAGTGATGATTTGGAGATGCAACTTGCAGAATTTCAAGACAGTATCTGGGCTCAGGTGTTTGTTGACTTGCAGTCAAAGCTTGAGAATCTGGAAAGGTGCCGCTTGGAGAATCAAGAGGAGTGCCACTACGAACAGGAAATTTGGAGTGCCTGGAACCGACTACCAGACACTTTTAGCACCCTGAAAAATATAGCAATGGCTTTACTCACAATTTTTCCCTCTACATACTTTTGTGAGGCCTTATTCTCAGCATTAAATAATATCAAAACCAACAAAAGAAACAGATTGACAGATGAAGTTAATAGCGCTTGCTTGGGCCTGAATTGTACAAAATACCAACCTTCAATTGAAGATTTAGCCAATGAAATTCAGCAACAAAAAAGTCACTAATAGGCAGGTTAGTTAAAGAATTTCCCCTCCCCCTCACTTATCTTAGTTCACGGCACCCCACACAAGCTAAATAATATCAAGACCAACTAAAGAAACCGAATGACGGATGAACAAAGAAGTCACTAAGCAGGTAAGTTAAATATTTAGTTTTTGGTTTATTAAATACAATTATATATAACAATTATACTTTTATGTTATTTAAACTATAAACATCGCGAAATAATGATTTTTCCTCAAAGTGACACACTACCCAAGTTATGCTCAGTTTTTTGGCGAAGTTTGACACACCAAGCTCAAAAGGTTGCCCATCACTGAGCTAGGGACAGTTAGATTCTGCAGGTCCTCCAAGGGGCTGCCAAACCAGACAGTCTTAGACAGCAGAGCCCCGCGCACAAAGTGGACACTTCTGGGCGGCCAGTGTGGGCACAGAGACCACGCCGTCTTGAGAAACAGAGCTGCTTGAGACTAGGATCCTGGCCTCAGCACCACCCAGTCGCATCTCAAGACGCAAACCAGGACCCTGCAGCCACTGGGGACAGAGAACTGCGACCACACTTCAGACCAACAGACAACAAGAATCCAGACTTTCCGGCTGCAGATTTCTGTGAGTCAAAGAGCCTATCCCCCTCCCTGCAGGATCTCGGATAGCACCATAGTAACTGATAGACTAGCCCCTCGCTCGGGCCGCAGCCCCGCTACGGGAATTTGAGTTTGGGAGTGCACGCAAGGACTGCAGTGCTGCTACGGGAATTTGAGCCTTCGCACGCACAGAGACTGGAATCTGCTCCCCGCAGCGCAATCGGGCAACCAAACCCGAAGCCCACGCAGGGCGGCAGTGCCACCGGACTTCGATTCTGGGCAAGCACACACGGAAAAGTCTGTTTTCTGCAGCGCAGGCATGCCACAGTGCTACTGTGCAACTCACTCCCCCATGGTGACTGGGACCCAGATTTTCCCGGCAAGAGGCAGCACTGAGCACCACTGACTTAACTCTGTTTCTTACCGTGTGCACCTTTGATCCCTGACTCACAGCGCATTCATACTAAGAGCCAGTGACTCCGATTCTTGGTGCATGTGCACACGGGACCCTGATTCTCAGCAAGAAGCCACACGAGGCAACAGAGACTCTGATACTTGATTCTTGGTGCAGACACAGGGAAACTCTGACTCCTGGCATGCGCTAGAGGACTCATTTTCGGCAGACACCAACAGCGCAGTGCAGGCAGGGTCCATGATTCTAGGTGCGCATATAAGACCACACTGAACACTGGTAACACTGACCCTGGGTGAGCCTGGTTCCCACCAACCCATGGCAGCCACACATCCTAGTGTCGGAGCACTTCAGTGACACTCGGGTGGTGCGAAGCTCCCACGGCACGTGGCCCAGGTCCATGCAACTCAAAGTTTGAACCTTCTGGTGATAGTAAGAATGGGGAGACGACACAATCCCCAGAGGAAAGAAAATAAGGAGTCGCCTAGAAAGGAAATTAGTGAAATTGAAGCATGCAACATGACCGAAAAAGAATTCAGAGTAATAGTCAGAGAATTCATACATCGGATGTATGAGAACATCAACAACCTATGCAAGAATCAGGAAGAAATGAAAAGTGATATAGCTACAATCAAAAACACCATGGAAATTTCAAAGGTAGATTAGAAGAAGCAGAGGACCAAATTAGTGAGTTAAAAGATTAGGTACAGAAACAAGCCCAATCTGAACAGCAACTGGAGAAAAAAATTAAAAAGCAGGAGGAAAGCCTAAAGGAGCTTTGGGACAACATGAAATGAAGTAACATACGTATAATAGAGCTGCCAGAAGGACAAGAAGAGCAGCAAGGATTAGAAAATCTATTTGAAGAAATAATGACAGAAAACTTCCCAGATATGGGGAAGAAAAAAGTTACACAAGTACAGAGAGTCCCAAGCAGGATTAATCCCAAAAGACCCACACCAAGACACGTCATAATTTCAATGGCAAATATGAACGACAAAGAGAGAATCTTAAAGGCGGCAAGAGAGAGACAGAAGGTTACCTACAAAGGATCCCCCATCAGATTATCAAATGATTTCTCAACAGAAACACATCAAGCTAGAAGAAATGGAAGGAGGTATACAAAGTGTTACAAAGCAAAGGATTGAATCCAATAATACTCTACCCAGCAAGACTATCAATCAAAACTGAAGGGGAAATCAGGAGCTTCACAGACAAAAAAAGGCTAAGGGAGTTTATCACCACCAAACCAGCAATGCAAGAAATGTTAAAGGGAATACTGTAAAAAGAAGAAATAAAAAGGTAAGAAGGAACACAGACACAAAAATAGATATGACTACAAACAAGTACCTTTCAGTAATAACTTTAAACGTAAACGGACTAAATGCTCCAATCAAAAGACATCGAGTGGCTGAATGGATAAAAAAACACAACCCATATATATGCTGTCTACAAGAGACCCACCTCAGAACAAGGGACTCACATAGATTGAAAGTGAAGGGATGGAAAAATATCTTTCAGGCAAATTGAAATGAAAAAAAAAGCTGGGGTAGCAATACTTATATCTGACAAAATAGACCTCAAAGTGAAGGCCATAACAAGAGATAAGGAAGGCCACTTCATAATACTAAAGGGATCGATACAACAACAGGATATAACCCTGATAAACATATATGCACCCAACGCAGGAGCACCCGAATACATTACAAAACTCCTGGAAGATATCAAGGGAGAGATCGACAATAATACAATCATTGTAGGGGACTTTAATACACCACTGACATCACTGGATAAATCCTCTAGACAAAAAATCAGCAAAGACACAGCAATCCTAAATGACTCACTAGATCAGAGGGACTTAACTGACATCTTCAGAACATTGCATCCCAAAGCCACGGAATATACGTTCTTCTCAAGTGCACATGGGACATTTTCAAAAATAGACCACATATTGGGTCACAAGCAAAGTCTCCCCAAATTCAAGAAGATTGAAATCATACCAAGCACCTTCTAAGATCACAATGCCATAAAATTATAAATAAACTACAATAAAAACAATCCAAAAATCTCAAACACTTGGAAGCTGAATAGCATGCTATTAAATAATGACTGGGTTACCAATGAGATCAAAAAAGAAATTAAAAGCATCCTGGAAACTAATGACAACAAAAACACAACAATCCAAAATCTATGGGACACAATGAAAGCAGTCCTGAGAGGGAAGTTCATAGCTCTACAGGCCTGCCTCAAAAAGCAAGGAAAAATGGTAGTAAATCATCTAACTCTACAACTCAAAGAATTAGAAAGAGAGCAACAAGAAAAGCGCAGAGTGAGCAGAAGGAAGGGGATAATAAAGATCAGAGCAGAAATAAATTACATAGAGACCAAAAAAACAATACAAAAGATCAATGAAACCAAGAGCTGGTTCCTTGAAAGGATAAACAAGATTGATGAACCTCACCAAGAAGCAAAGAGAGAAGGACTCAAATAAACAAAATTAGAAATGAGAGAGGCGAAATAACAACAGACCCCCAGAAATACAAAGGATTGTTAAAAAAAATACTATGAACAACTCTACTCCAACAAAATAGACAACCTGGAGGAAATGGACATATTTCTAGAAAAATACAACCTTCCAAAACTCAATCAGGAAGAATCTAAAAATCTCAATAGGCCAATAACTATGGATGAAATTGAAGCAGTCATCAAAAAGCTCCCAGCAAACAAAAGCCCGGGGCCAGATGGCTTCACAGGGGAGTTATACCAAACATTCAAAGAAGAACTAAAACCTATCCTCCTCAGACTATTCCAAAAAAACTCAAGAGGAAAGAACACTTCCAAGCTAATTCTATGAAGCCAGCATCACCCTAATACCAAAACCAGATAAAGACAACACAATGAAAGAGAATTATAGGCCAATCTCTCTCATGAACATAGATGCCAAAATCCTCAACAAAATTCTAGCAAATAGTATCCAGCAATACATCAGAAAGATCATACACCATGACCAAGTAGGATTTATTCCAGGGATGCAAGGATGGTACAATATCCGCAAATCAATAAATGTGATAAATCACATAAACAAACTGAAAGATAAAAATCACATAATCATTTCAATTGACGCAGAAAAAGCATTTGACAAAATCCAACACCCCTTCTTGATAAAAACTCTCAGCAAGGTGGGAATAGAAGGACCATACCTCAACATAATAAAAGCCATATATGAAAAACCCACAGCCAACATCATACTCAATGGGCAAAAACTAAAACCATTTCCCCTAAGAACAGGAACAAGACAGGGTTGCTCACTCTCGCCACTCCTGTTTAACATAGTACTGGAAGTACTAGCCATTGTGATCAGACAAGAAGAAGAAATAAAAGGCATCCAAATTGGAAAAGAAGAGGTAAAACTGTCCTTATTCGCAGATGATATAATATTGTACATAGAAAACCCTAAAGACTCCATAAAAAATATTATTAGACTTAATAAATGAATTTGGCAATGTAGCAGGATACAAAATTAATGTCAAGAAATCTATGGCATTTCTTTACACCAATAGTGAACTTATAGAAAGAAAGACTAAAAAAGCAATCCCATTTACCATCGCACCAAAAAAATTAAACCTAGTAATAAACTTAACCAAGGAGGTAAAAGACCTATATACAAAAATCTACAGGACACTAAAAAAAGAGATAGAGGAAGACATAAACAGATGGAAGAACATACTGTGTTCATGGATTGGTAGAATCAACATCATCAAAATGTCCATACTGCCCAAAGCAATCTACAGTTTCAGTGCAATCCCCACTAAAATACCAACGGCATATTTCACAGACCTACAACTAACTTTTCAAAACTTCATCTGGAATAAAAAAAGACCCCAAATAGCTGCAGCAATCCTGAGAAAGAAGAACAAAGTACGTGGGATCTCAATACCAGATATCAAGCTGTATTACAAAGCCACTGTTCTTAAAACAGCCTGGTACTGGCACAAGAACAGACATATAGATCAATGGAATAGAATAGAGAACCCAGAAATCGACCCAAACCACTATGCCCAATTAATATTTGACAAAGGAGGCATGAACATAAAATGGAGTCAAGACAGTCTCTTCAACAAATGGTGTTGGGAAAATTGGACAGATACATGCAAAAAAAATGAAACTAGACCACCAACTTACACCATACACAAAAATAAACTCAAAATGGATAAAGGACTTAAACATAAGACAGGAAACCATAAAAATACTAGAGGAATCCACAGGCAGCGAAATCTCAGACATATGCCAAAGGAACTCCCACTTGACCCAGTGATCCCACTTCTAGGAATATATCCCAAGAAACCAGAAACACCTATCAGAAAGGATATATGCACCCCTATGTTCACAGCAGCACAATTTACCATAGCTAAGATTTGGAAACAGCCTAAGTGCCCATCAGCAGATAAGTGGATTAAAAAACAGTGGTACATCTATACAATGGAATACTACGCTGCAATAAAAAAATAAGTTCTTACCATTTGCAACAGCATGGATGGAACTGGAGAGCATTATGCTAAGTGAAATAAGACAGTCAGAGAAAGGTAAATGCCACATGATCTCACTCATTTGTGGACTATAATGAACAACATAAACTGATGAACAGGACAGATCCAGAGACAGAGAAGCATCAATCAGACTGCCAAACCTCAGAAGGAAGATAGGGCAGGGTGGGGGAAAGGAGGAGAGATCAACCAAAGGACTTGTATGCATGCATTTAAGCCTAACCAATGGACACGAACACCAGGGAGGTGAGGGCATGAGTGGGGGGTGGGTTTGGGGGGTTAATGGAGGGATGAGGACACATATGTAATACCTTAATCAATAAAGAAATTTAAAAAAAACAACTGGCTAGTAAAGAACACACACACACAAAAAAAAAAAACAAATTTGGTAAACTTGCAGGATGTAAAATCAACAGAAACTATCAGTTGTGTTTCTATACACTAACAACAAACGATCAGAAAAAGAAATATGAAAAACAATCCCATTTACAATAACATCAAAAAGAATGTAATACTTAGAAATAAATTTAATCAAGTATATGAAAGATCTGTACACTGAAAATTGGTGAAAAAAATTGAAGGCACACAAAACAATGGGAAGATATTCCATATTAACAAGTTGAAAGAATTTTATTAAAATATCCATATTACCCAAGTGATCTGTATATTCAATACAATCTTTATCAAATCCCAATGGCTTTTTTTGTTGTTGCAGAAATAGAAAACAAAATCCTATAATATGTATGGAACTACAAAAGACCAAGAATAGGAGGCATCACATTTCCTGATTTCAAACTATCTCACAAAGCTATAGTAATGAAAATAGTAATAGTACTGGCATAAAAATAGACATATAGATCAATGGAACAGATTAGAGAGTCCATAAATAAAGCTACCCATATATGGTCAACTAATACTTGATAAGGTAGCCAAAAATACTCAATGGGAAAAGAACAGTCTCTTAAATAAATGGTGATGGGAAAACTGGATAAGCATATGCAAAAGATGAAACCGGATCTCAATTCATAACACTCATAAAAATTAACTTGAAATGAATTAAAGACTTAAATGTGAAATCTGAAACTATAAAACTCCTAGAAGAAAATATAGGGGGTAAGCTCCTTGACATTGGTCTTGGCAATGATTTTTTTTATATATATGACACCCAAGTACAAGCAACAAGAGCAAAAATTATTAAGTGGGACTACATCAAACTAAAAGCTTCTGCACAAAAAAGAAATAATCAACAAAATGAAATGGCAACCTATAGAATGGGAGAAAATATTTGCAAATTGTGTGATTGATAAGGAGTTAATATAAATATACGTTGATAGAAAAGTAATCCAATTTAGAAATAGGCAAAGGACATGAACAGACATTCCTCCCCCCCAAAAAAAAACACAACAACAGGTACATAAAAAGATACTGAATATCACTAATCATAAAATGCAAATCAAAACCACAATGAGATCTAACCTTAGATATGTTAGAATGGCTACTATCAAAAAGACAAGAGACAGTAAGTGTTGGCAAGGATGTATAGAAAAGAGAACCCTTGTGCACTGTTGGTAGGAATGTAAATAGATATAGCCATTAAGGAAAACATTATGAAGGTTCCCCCAAAATTAAAAATAGAACTATTACTTCATCTAGCACTTTCACTTCTAGTTATATGTTCCAAGGAAATGAAACCACTATCTTAAAGACATATCTGCACTGTACTCCCACGTTCCCTGCATTATTCATAATTTGTAAAACATGCAAACAACCTTAGTGTCCATCAACAGGTAAACATTTTAATGTGCTATATGTATACAATGGAATATTATACAGCCATAAAAAAGAAGGAAATCCTGCCATTAACCACCTGAATGGCTTTTATTTCTTTTTCCTATAAAATAGAAAACAGGAGTTTTGTTCTAAAGCATAGTTAACTTAGTAGGGAAATTGCCATCTAAAAATATTAAATGGAAAATTCCAGAAATAAATAATGCGTAAGTTTTTTTAATGCACACCACTCTGAATGTGTTACTTCACCTCAAAACATAGGCACTGTATCATCTCACATCATTACAAGAAGAGTGAGTACAATACAATATTTTGAGAGAGGCCACATTCACATAACTTTCATTAAAGTATATTATTATAACTGCTCTCTATTATTAATTATTGTTAACTTTTTACTGTGCCTTATAAATAAAACTTTATCATACTTATGTATTTTTAGGAGAAACCATAGTATATATAAGGTCCCATACTATACAGGGTGTCAGGCATCCCCTGAAGATCTTAGAACATATCCTGCTCAGATTAGAGGGGACTACTGTAGAACTTCTTATTGCAAACCCACCAAATTGGCAAAAGTCTGACAATATCAAGTGGTGGTAAGAATGTGGAGGATGTGGGCTCTCCACACTGCTAGAGGAGTACAACTTGGAACAACTACTTTAAAGAGCAATTTTGCAATATTGGTAACGTCCCCACTCCACAGTTCAGCAATTTTAGAGAAACTCTTGCACATATGTAGAGGGAAGTTTATTTGTTCAAGTAACATTCTGGAAGCTTTTAAATGCAACCCGTAGAGAAGTAGAAAAATAAAACATAGCATAGTGATAAAACAGGGTAGGATTTCTCAAATGCAGGTCCACAGAGAGACTTAAGCCCAAGTGGCCTAAAGCATCCATTATATGTAATGAATTAATTTCTTCCTATACATCTAAGGTGGTATTAGTTATGTACCATCCTTGAAAGAATTAAGAAAACAGTCATTCAAATCATTGTCCTGGGTTTTGTGGTTAAGATGAAGAACACTTTTGAGAAAGGCTGCTACACAGCAATTAAATTCAATGAACTTAAACTGTATATATCAGCATGGACAGACCCTGCCCCAAAATAAAAAAAAGTTTTAAAAACCAACATGCAGAAAAATATATCTAATATGAAAGCATTCATATAAAATTTAAAAACATAATATAGTATTACATATTGTTCTTGGATGTTATTTAAATATATAGCAAAATATTAAAACACAAACTGGCATTATATACTCTAATTCATGATAGTAGTATTAGGGGAGAAGTAAAGAGTGAATGAGAATGGGAAAGAGGACTTCATTAGTAATTTTTTTTCATATATACCTAAGCAAAAATATCAAAATATTGTATCTGAAATAATAATGCCAAAATGTTAAATTCATTAATTCTGGGTATTGGATACACAGATGTTTGATAGCACTTCCATATTTATTTATTTTTTAATTAAAATAAAACTTTGCCTACTCCTTTTAAAGAAGTAAAGGAAAATAAGGCAATTGGCAGCATTCAATTCCTTTCGCTCTTTTCCTACACTTGCTAACTTTCTACTGCTCAGTCACCAGTGTTTAACAGAAAAGAAAGCCATTCCATTGTTTTGCTATATCCTGTCATTCAGTATTCAAAAGCCTGACTCTGTTGTCATTCTTGAATTAAAGAGGTCTGCAAATACTAAATCAGCTTTTCACAATAACCCAAAGGCTGGGAAACCTGAACAAACAAAGGAGGGAGAAAATTAACTCTGGTCTCCAGCCAAAATAATTTGCTTATGATAAACAAAATAGACAATTTCCAGTTCCCACCCCATAGCAGATTAAGACCACCTGTTGTTAATTCTCTTCAAATATTTGATATTCTCTCTTATTACTTTACATTTCTCAGTTATGTCATTACTCTTCATTTTTGTTTTAACCCATAGAGCACTATTTGCTTTTGCCTGGCTTTCTAATTTTAGTCACTATTTCTAATTTATTTCTGATTCTATCATCACAAAATTTAAACAGGAATCTAACACTGTGATGTTGTTACACAGCAAATGATGTCCAATTTATGTATCTTTCTCTGACTTTTCCTGGAACGGCTCGCTGACTTCACTACTCACTGCATACCCCAGAAGTGGAAGAGGCTGGTCCCCCCATAGTTCTCATTCTTGCAGCTACTACCTAACCCTTTCTTGCAACGCCAGACTGTCTTCTTGTATCACAGAGGGATCCAGCAGGCAAGATAATAAACTTGTATTGGCTAAATGAAATGACTACTTACAGAGAGGTAGAAAGATTATGTGGTGAAATAAGAACATTAAGATATTCACAGACTATTGCAAATAAGAAGGCATTACAATACCTTGGGGTAACAAGGCAAGGGAAAGGAACATTTATACAGAACCTAATGAGATGGTGAGATGTGGAGTAGGGCTCCTTTCTGAAGCTCTACTAGTAGTCTTGGAAAGAAGCAGCTGATACCAAAAGTGGTGCTGAAATAGAAGAGTAAGCAGGGAAGCAATAGAGCAACCTGTCTCTTGTCCTCCAACCTCCTACTCATGTCTTTGTCCAAACCCACCTATAAGGCAGTCAGAAGGGCACCCAAGTAATGCAGGCCTTAGGTATCAGTTTCCAAGGGCCCCAAATTGGTTCAATGGGAGTGAAGACTGGTTTTATGGGGGAAGGAGCAAACAGAGAATAAACAGCAAATCCCTAAAGACCCGATGTTTCCACTTTCACATAAAAACTCTTCTTCCAGACCCAAATGGTTTGGCTCAGTGGATAGAGCTTCAGCCCTCGGACTGAAGAAGGGTCCTGGGTTTGATTCTGGTCAAGGGCATGTACCTGGGTTGCTGGCTCAACCCCCAACAGGGGGCGTGCAGGAGGCAGCGGATCAATGTTTCTCTCTCATTGATGTTTCTAACTCTCTATCCCTCTCCCTTCCTCTTTGTAAAAATCAGTAAAATATATATTTTTTTAAAAAACCCTTCCTCCATTCGGGCTTATGTAATCTGACTATGCCACCCTCTACCACTCCTCAGTGCTGTCATTACGTCTCATTTTCCACTACAACTCCTGCCATCATCATAAGCAACTTCACTATGTACATGTATGACCCTTATGACAATCTGGCTTCAAAGTTTACCTCCTCAACAACAGCAGGTATGTACGTCTTAGTTCAGAAACCCATGGTAAGCTACTGATCACAGCCCTGTATCTCACATTGGGTGGTACTGCCCTTGCTAGCACAGTGGAAACAGGTTATTGATGAGATCAGAACTCCCTCAGTTTCCCTTTCCCAAACTTACATGTATCCATTCTCCTTTATTCATTCAGTTTCAAAGAATAGGTTCTTTCTCCTGTTCAGAGCAATTTAACTACTTGTGCTCTTTATCTGATCCCTTCCTAGCTCTTTTAAGACACTGCTCCATCAGTTGCATGCTCTTCCTTTCTACTGTCACCTTCTTCATAGATCATATACAGGCTCAAGTACCTCTAAGAAAAATAATTTTTTTTAAAGAACGAGTATGTACTTCTCCTTGATTCAATATTCTCTAGTTGCTATCCTGCTTCTCTTCTTAGCACGTTCTTCCCAAAAGGTACACATCTATACTTTCCCATACTCCTTCCTACTAGTTAACCCTTGGCAATCTATCTTAGCCCCAATAACTGACTCAATGGAAACCACTCTAATAATTTTCAAAATGCTAAACCCAATGAACACTTTTCAGTGTATTTGTATGGCCCCTGACATTGGTGGCTATTCCCAATTTCACTCTTTACTTTTATGACTTCTGACATAATACTCTTTCCTCAGCTTCTTTCTATTTGTGGCTTTCCATCTTCGTTTCCTTTATTGAATCTACTAGAGGCCTCGTGCATGAAATTCATGCACGGGGGGTGGGGGGTGTCCCTCAGCCCAGCCTGCACCCTCTCCAATCTGGGACCCCTTGAGGGATGTCCGACTGCCCATTTAGGCCCGATCCTATCGGGATCGGGCCTAAACGGGCAGTCGGACATCCCTCTCACAATCCAGGACTGCTGGCTCCCAACTGCTTGCCTGCCTGCCTTCTTGATTGCCCCTAACCACTTCTGCCTGCCAGCCTGATCACCCCCTAACCACTCCCCTGCCAGCCTGATTGATGCCTAACTGCTCCCCTGCCAGCCTGATTGCTCCTAACTGCCCTCCCCTGCAGGTCTGGTCACCCCTAACTGCCCTCCCCTGCAGGCCTGGTCACCCCTAACTGCCCTCCCCTACAGGCCTGGGTACCCCCAACTGCCCTTCCCTGCGGTTGCCCCCAACTTCCCTCCCCTGCAGGCTTGATCACCTCCAACTGCCCTCCCTTGCAGGCCTGGTCCCTCCCAACTGCCCTCCCCTGCTGGCCTGATCCCTCCTAACTGCCCTCCCCTGCTGGCCATCTTGTGGCAGCTATCTTGTGTCCAATTGGGGCAGCCATCTTTGACCACATGGGGGTAGCCATCTTGTGTGTTGGAGTGATGGTCAATTTGCATATTACTCTTTTATTACATAGGATTAGCTGTAGCTACTCCTTAAATGTTAGTGTTCCTGAAGATTCTGGCCCATTTTTGTCACTCCAAGTTGAGATATCATTTCCAAGTTCTAGATCCACATATTTATTTAGCAAATTCTTAAATAGTGCTATGTTTTAGGCACTGAGCTTTACAAATTATACTTAATTTAATCTCATAACAACCCTGTAAGGTAGGTGTCAGGAAATTAGAGGCACTGACAGGGTATATAACTTTCCCAAAGTCCCACAATGAGTAATGGGCAAAGCAAAGACTTGAACTCAAACAGTCTGGCTCCAAAGGCTATGCTGTCAACCATTATGCTGTCCTACTGTAATTCTTGAGATCTTCATTTTTCTGCCCCTTGAGCATTTCTAATTAAGTATTTTCAAAACTTGGTTCATCATCTCTCTTTAAAACTGCCTTTTCCCAGTCTAATCAACATTGGTCGGGCTAATATTCAGATACATCTACCCCTTTAAATTGATATTTAATTATCTGTTCAATATTTAACTAGACATGGTGGGAGAGTGATTTAATAAATACTGCATACTTATTATAAAAAAGATTTACTTTTTTATATTTAAAAGATAAAAAAGATTTACTATATCCCCTGACAGTTTTGAAATTGTCTTTTATTTCATAGTTCTCGATCACTCTGAAATGAATGACCTATCAATAAAGACAAAATTTAACTATTGTGGATATGCTTAAAGTCTTTTTATATTTTAAAGTTTTCATTTTTCTGATTTGTAGGTCAACAAAATATTTTATGACCATTTTTTGAGTAGTGACATTTAAGATAATGTCAAATACATCAGATGGTATATGACATGGGTGTTCCTACATCCAATAGGCCAGATTCTTTCTTCACATATGTGACAGAGTTTTAAAGTAAACCAAAATTACTATGGAAATAAACTTTGTTAGCATGTCAATGAATGTTTTATCTATCTAGAATCTGTACAAGATTGTAGGTAAATTCATCTTAATGAGCTATGCTAAATGCTCCTAAACCACAAACCAGATTTACAAACAAAATTCCTTAGCACTTTTGCTATAATATTTGAAACAGAATCAGTTGTAATTAGAATCCTGAGAATAAATAAACTCACTGTTCATTTTTGTATATATTCCCTGAAATATAATTTAGTCCCATATTGCTAAATTAAGTGCAACAGGCCACCTAGCTAGATTATAGTAATGTCAGCAATTAGTCAAATATTATTTTGCTGTGCGTGCTGCAGTGTAAATTCTACAAAAAGAACACTTCCAAGCAATCAGTAACAAAACCTTGAAAGTAATTTTCTGACATAGCAGAGGAAGAATGGGAAAAAGATATTTGGTACATAACTAGCAATATCTACCATGATAAATATAAATATATAGTCTCAGCCTTTCGTTTGTTTATATTACAACTAAATGCCTGGTGCACGAAATTCGTGCATAAGTAGGGTCCCTAGGCCTGGCCGGCAATCAGGGCCGATCAGGTCCTTCTGGCTGCCAGCCAGGGCCCTTCCTTCGTTCCACACCGCCCTCTGGTGGTCAACGTACGTCATAGCGAGTGAGCAATCGAACTCCTGGTCTCCTGGTCAAACTCCCGAGGAGACACTCTGCATGTTAGGCTTTTATATATAAAGAAAGAAAGATATGGTAATATGCTACACTCACGAGTACTATAGCAGAGATTTCAGTAAAATGCCAGAGGAATTCATAACACAGAACAGCAAACTCTTTTTCCAGGACTTAGGGAAGGCTTCGCAGAGAATATAACATTTGAATTAGTATTAATGAACGATTAGGAGTCTAGTAGATAGATAGAGTCTATGGATAGAAGAGTAGGATAATGTCACATCACAATTAGACTTACATTCTTTCTGAAAGAATTACCGAGGCATTGGAATGTCACCAGAAAAGTTTCAGCAAGGGGGTGATATGATTGGCTTTATCACTGAGTAATTTGTGCTATGGATGAACTATGTAACCTTACAGCTTCAAAAATGCCAAGACCCATAAGACCCATAATTTGGGGGAAGGAGTGATGCAAGAAGAGGAAGAGAGGAATATAGGGCAGGCAAGGATGCTGAGACCTATCTCATGTCTAAGGTCTCTGATAATAAGAGTCCATTTAATTTACTCTCCAATCCCTAGATGTGTTCCTAACATCAGATGAAACAATGATTGGGGTAGAGCTTTTGATGTTCCCAAGATAATCCACTGGGCTTTGATAATTAAAGCCTAAGAATTTTTCCTTTCCTACAAAGCAAAGTGAACCTCGCTGAAACTTTCATTCATTGATTTCAGGTTTTTTTTCCTTAACTGTTTATCTTCTTGAAGGTCATGGTCTTCTTTGGAAATATAAAGAATAAGTATGAACCTTTCCCCAAAAGTGAGTGCATATACACAAAACTCACATAATTTTGTAGGTTTGGGAAGCTCCTTTGAATCTTTCCATGAACCCTCAAGTTAAGAACCCTTGATCTATAAAAACTTTTTAAAAAAAGCCTACTTATGATTCTATGTTACAGCCCCTCAATATTTGAAAATAGCTTTTAGTCTTTCATGTATTTGTCCAACACTGACAAAGCCATTAATATGTTCAAATACTGTTCTAAGCACTTTAGTATTAACTCATATAATCCTCATAGCAACATTATAAGGTAGGCACTGTTTTTCCCTTTTACAATTGAGGAAACTGAAGCACATAAGAGTTAAATAACTTGCCCAAGTTCACACAGTTAGTAGGGGAAGCACCAACATTTGAATGTAGACAATCTGGCTCTGAGCCTATGCACTTAGCACTATGATACCTTTTCGATGTTTACTTTGAAAAAGAGATGTCTAACTTCTTTAACGATATTTATATTTCATAATTTCTAGGACCCTCATTATTCGCCTGACAATTCAGTTTAACAATGTCCCTTTAAAATGTGTTGCCCAGTTTCAGACACTGTAAGTGTACTGGTATATTATCCCACTGGATCAGCCACAGAGGGGCCATTCACGCTGGGGAAAGACAGGATGAAGGAGGAAGCCTATGGTCTTCTTCAGCTTCACACTGTTCTGGGTCCTCTGGGCAGGGTTAGAAATAGCTTTGGGATGGATATACCTGCAAGACTTTTTATGCAATATCCCAAGCAAAATCATGCATGGATTCCTTTCTTTTCAGAATGAAACCCATCCTAGGCTCCTAGTAATCATCCCCTAAGGGAATTAAGTATTCCCTAATTAAGAACAATACTGCTAAATCCTAGCCTGAACCACAAAATAACCGCACATGAGGAATCCAAACCCCTAAATGGAGTAGGGCTGTTAATCTATACTGACACCTTTAGCTTGATTTTATTTTATAAGTATTTTATATGGGTTATTATCTCCTGGTTTACATAATCCTACACTTCCCTTAAGGCAATATGAATTGAGACTCATACGAGTGTGAATTTACAATCCTATGCAGCTGGCAGGGCTGGGAGTCAAATTCAAGACCACAGAATACCACACCACGAGATACATATCTTGAAAGTTGGAGGTTGTTGGGAGTTGCTCAGATGTGATCCATCAAATTGAGCTGAGGTGTTTGGGAATTTGTACTACAAGCAAATCTAAACTTCAACTAATTTGACTTAAAGGTTCTGTGACCTCTCTTAAGTGGGAGACTCCCTTGTTCCGGCATACTCACCCTCCTTCTTTGTCTGTTGCTAATAATTTAGCCAGCGACAAGGTATGCTTAAAAATCAACTTTTTTCTGCTACAAACATGACTTCAGTCCAAGTATTTAAGCACCTGAACTCAAGTGAGGATAATAAATGTCAAAGGAATATTTATAGCTTGGTATATGGAGACTTTCCAGGTCCCTGTTCTGCAATAATACAGATCCATCTGCTAAGGGCATTAGAGTTGTGTGTTGTTGCTTCTCCCCCCTCCCCCCCCCCCCCGCCAAGATGATAGGTTCTGAAAATAGAAAAACTGCAGTATGCAAGGATTGACATTGATTTTAACCCTTTCCTACTCAATTACTCAATTAGGAGTTAATTACCAATGGCAATGTTTCTCTATAATTCCTGGCTATTGAATGCAAGCCCATAAGAAACCTACCTCAGTCCTATATTAGCCCCTGTCATCATTGTGCTGCTAGATGTACCTGAGGATTTACTGTATAGTTGTCAGATTTTAGGGACCTGGGGTTAGTCCACTCCCTAATCTATCATTGGGATTGATTGTTTTTACTGCTTTATCATAAATATGGTTACCACTGGTACTATCACAAGCTAAAGTATTTCTGTCCTAAGGTCTGATAAAGAGTACCTTTAAACTCCCACAAAGAGATTTATATGTATTTGTATCAAGAGATTATGTTAACTCCTCTTCCATGACTGGCAAGGGCAAGAAGAACCTCTCCGGTTCCTTTCCATCTGTGTGTCCCAACCTAGAAAATTTCTATAGAGCTGACTGAGAGTGAATTAGCTGCTAAATGAGAAATTCTATGCATTTGTTGAGGTTAAGAGCAGAGTACAAGTCTAAACAACACAATACAATGGAAGAATGATCTCTTATGTGACTAATAAATGGGATTCTCTGCTGCACAAAAGAATAGAAAACAATACTTTAATATGTGAGGCAGTGTGCCTCATATTATCTATGGGCTTGTTCTGAACTACTAGTATGCATATGAAATTTTGCACATTTTTCTAGTTTCAAGAATATTTTAAGTTAAAATTGCTATGTATTGGAGGAATACAATGCTTTAATTAATATTTACTGAATATGTATTATGTTTGAGGCACTATGATCAGCAATGCGATAGAAGAATATAGGAATATAACATTTATAAAATATCATTGTAAGATTATACTATAGTGGAGGTTACTGACATGTAAATAAAAGAAGACAAGATTGCAGAAATATGATTATTTGATTCAATTATTGAGTTGCAGCAAAGTATAAGGCTCTTGTTTGAGGTCCTCATCAAATAAACACAAATAACTTCAGTACCAGTCCTCACAATCTTCAAGAGGTGAAAAACATGAAAATAATTGTGATTAAGTCTATGGAAACTATGATGGAAAGAATACAGGAGAAAAAAGTCAATGCCACCTAGAAGTGTAAGGCAAGGTTTTATATAGAAGACTAGAGGCCTGGTGCACGAAATTCGTGCATTGGTGGGGGGAGTCCCTCAGCCCAGCCTGCACCCTCTCCAATCTGGGACCCCTCAGGGGATGTCCAACTGCTGGTTTAGGCCCGATCCCTGGGATCAGGCCTAAACCAGCAGTCAGACATCTCTCTCACAATCTGGGACTGCTGACTCCCAACTGCTCACCTGCCTGCCAGCCTGATCACTCCCTAACCCCTCCCCTGCCAACCTGATCGACGCCTAACTGCTCCCCTGCTGGCCCGGTTGCCCCCAACTGCCCTCCCCTGTCGGCCTGGTCCCCCGCAACTGCCCTCCCCTGTAGGACTGGTCCCCCCCCAACTGCCCTCTCCTGCAGGCCCAGTTGCTCTCAACTGCCCTCCCCTGAAGGCCTGGTCTCCCTCTGCTATCCCCCTCTCCTGCAGGCCCAGTTGCCCCCAACTGCCTTCCCCTGCAGGCCTGGTTGCCCCCAACTGCCCTCCCCTACTGGCCATCTGTGGTGGCCATCTTTGACCACATGGGGGCGGCCATATTTTGTGAGGGCGTGAGGGTCAATTTGCATATCGCCTCTTTATTATATAGGATTATTATATAGGATGGTATGTGAACTGAGTTCTGAAACTTGAGTGGGTTAAAGCAAGATCCTGGAGTGAAAAACAGTCTGATAATTAGGGAGACAAAAAGAAATTTGTTAGGACCATCTGGGTTCAAATTCTGGCACTACAACTTACTAGCCTATGATCAGCAGCATGTGTCACTTACATGAAAAATTAGATTCCAGGTCACAAAAATGGTATTATAAACCTTCTGTTAATTTAAGTCTCTTTTAATTCCTCTTGATGTTTTAGTTTTCTGAAGTCTTTCACATTTTTCATTAAATATAGTCCATGTTTTAAGTTCTTGATGTTACTGTCATTTTTCTATATTGATTTTTATATATTGACCCTGCATCCAAAAACCTTGTCAAACTCATTAATTCTAGTAACATTTCTAGATTCTTCTATATTTTCTAAATACAGAAGAATATCATCTACAAATAATATGATTTCTTCTTTGTTGCAGATGAATGCAGAAGCCCATGTGTCATCAGCAAATTGCTAGACTCGCTTCTTGCTCTACACAATGTGAATAAAATTTCTAAAGGATCAAATAGCCTGATTGATCTGTAGTACGTGAGTCACATGATCAGTCAGAAAGAGCACTATTTATTTTTCAGGTTGCTAATTTCTCTTCATAAATATTTAGTTCAATAATTCACTGAATTTTCCTCAGAATTTCCAAAATCCCTACAGTGTTCAGACTGGTTGAAATTTCAACATGAAATGGATTTTTCTAGAAATCCATCATCAAATTTTATATAAAAGATTCCTCTCATATATAACTATAAAGTTCCTACTGGCAATACTGACATGTAAATAAATACACCTGGGTGCCTGTAAACTATACAGTATATAGTATTTGACTTTGATTTTTCTCTGCATGCTCGCAAACCAAGTTCATTACTGAGAAAAGAATGAGGTGAGGGGTGATTTGAAAATATTTATATTTTTGGAAGTGAACCTATATAAAAGTTTATAAACTCAACTTCACTAGTTTTGCTTCAGTAAAGTTTAATTGGATAAATTTACTAATTGAACTCAGGTCGTCCCAGCAGGAATTTTTTTAGGCTAGAGAAAAAGCCGAGAGACATATACCCAGATTATGAGGTATATGTCTTTACCTGCTGATATTTCCTTTAGAATAAGACAGTAGGCATGTATATGGGCTAGGAAACATCAATGTTCTCATCTTAGGACTTTTGCATAAGTTTTCCTCCTGTTCTAAAAATAGTTTTCCCCCATCCTTCAGCTGAACAATTCTGCCTACCTCTCTAGTCTTGATTCAAATGTCACTTGCTTACACTTTTTAATCTATATGTTTCCATCTAAATTTGCCTTTTCCATGTCATCCTCTTATATTTTAGATATAGTATCATAAATTTTAAACCTCTATTTGTGTGTCCACTAGTGGTTTTAAAACTGCATTGTGTTTAAGAAACAGTGGGGAGCTCATCAAAAATGTATATTCTTACACCTTATTTCAAAAATTTCCACTCAATAAAACTTAACTGGGGACCCAGAAGTCTGTATTTTTAACAAACTTTCCCAAGTAATCCTGATGTAGGTGGCCCTAAGAACATATTTTAGAAGTTTTCTATGACAACAGCAACCATGTTTCTTCACTTCTCCATCTCTAGCATATAACAGAGTGATCAATGAATATTAGCTGCATTACAAATAATAGGACCCAAAATATACAGCATTCTTTGGCAAGTAAGCCAGTGGACTAGTACTGCTTTATGGCCAAAGCTGCCTTCAGACCCAGAGAAACCTTTCTAAATGGTGGGTAGAAGAAGTTAAAGAGGAGATGGAAGAGTAGAGGGGAAGAAAAAAGGGAGCCAGGTGTTGGGAGTTTTAGCTAAGAGTCAAAGTTGATGAGCTGTCAGCAGCCAGCCTTTATCATGATGAGTCAAAAACTGTATACTAAACCCCCACAGGGTATCCAGTTCAGAATTTCAGCTGGATAAGGCCACTATCTTCCTTTCATCACAGTGCTGCTTTCAAAACATCAGGAAACACCATGTCACTCCTTGACAGAGGCTGGCAATTTGAACTAGGGAGATAATTTGATGCCTTTAAAACTGCCTGATATTTTCATTTGTGATTCTGCATGACAGCAACCCTGCCCCTTTTCCTGCTTTGTCCCCCATTGTGAAGTTTGGCAGCTAAAACTCTATTTCAAGGTGGGGTTGGTGGTGGTATGCTACAAGGAAACTGTAAGGTCAGCATTTCTGGCATCTGATACCAGCACTCTAAGGGACAATGATGTACTGGGAAATGGCTCTTGTCAGGACTAAACAAAAAACTTGAACAAGAGAGCTAAGGCCCTGAGGTTAACCTCTGGAGCCATAGATAAGCACAACTAGATCTTGTTTGTACATTTTTCAACTCATAGCACACAAACTAATCACTAAAATTCTGAGGCACACCAAAATCCTATATCATAAGAGCCTAATATGCTAAGTGTCCAGTCCTCCGTTCAACCAATCTAAGTGTAATATGCTAATGATATGCTAAGGCCACTCAACTGCTCACTATGACATGCATTGACCACCAGGGGGCAGTCAGCTGACCGACTGGTCGCTATGATGTGCACTGACCACCAGAGGCAGACGCTCAGACCAGTAGGTTAGCTTGCTGCTGGGGTCTGACCAATCAGGACTGAGCGAGGTGGGCAGGACATGCCCTGGAGCCCTCCCACACCCTGATCATGCACCAGTGGGGTCCCTCGACCTGGCCTGTGCCCTCTCAAAATCCGGGACCCCTCAGGGGATGTCGGCTCTGGTTTTTTATATTATAGTTTTTGCTGATCTGACAAAAAAATAGGTATAATTTTGATTCATTCACAACAAACAGCTATTGTTGTTGACTGTTGTCATTTTTTACAATCTTCTAAGGAAAAAGAGGACAGTTTCCCTGACCAAATAGTCAGATATTGCATCTTTAAAAATTCTTGCAGCACACTGATTGAAAATTGCTGTTTTAAAGTATAGAAAATATTATTTATGGCCTGTCTTTTCAACTTTGTCTTCCAAGCATAAGTTAAGGTTGGGTATGGTAACTTTAATGGAAGGTGGAAGTCTCAACAAAATCAAGTATTCAGAAAATCAGTTACCAAGAATAATTAATACGGAATGGTAAGGATAGGGTTGAAAAGAAAATCAATTATTGCATGGCAGTCAACAGAGCTGTGTGAATTCTATCTGTATCTTTAGGGGAAAACAAGTTTTGCTAACACCTTACCTGCCGTTCTTTTTATAAATCTGTCTTCAGATGTTCCTTTTTACAGAATTGGCATACAAACTGTCTCTGACAAGGAAAATATCTTTAATGGGTTCTCTCTGAGTTAAGATTTGTAGCCTCTACCAATCTTTCATCCCCTTTAAGCAGTAAATCCCTTCGCTCCTTCCGATAGCTCTCGAGACCAGGTTGACATAAACAGTATTATCTGCCAGGAAGCATGGCAGCTCTGCTTAAAGGAACCCAGAGTTCTCCTAAGAGCCTGGGAATACTTGGCTGCAAACTTTGGTGATGAGAAATGTGGCACCAGAGATCAGAAAGAATACTTTTAGTTTACACTTAAGGGCCATGCCATGAGTGACCAGAACCATATCTAGAACAAAGCCGCCTTAATCTGTGCATCTACCAGCATCTTCCCCATCTGGCAGGAAGATTCTCCTCTTCTGTTTTCAGTTACTCCCAGTTAATATTTCAAACAACATTTTTATTTCTGTGGTCCCAGATTCTAATCAGACCCCTGCCAATTTCTAAAAGGCTTATATGTCTCCCATCGCTGGCCTCCTTTCTTGACTTTGTCTGAATTACTCAAGTTATGGCCATGCTGACATTTGGCCTCCAATCTGACTTTAATTACTATAAATATAAATTTTCAGATATTATTGTTTCCCTTATCCTAACTCTATCTCAGTATGACACTCTATCTACATCAAAATTATCATGAAAGGGGGAAGGCTACTAAATAAAGACGCTGGGTCCCTTTACAAATATGTCTAATCAGGGTCTTTGTAGGTAAGACCTAACAATTTGCCTTTGTTCAGCTTTCAGGGAAACAGGGACTTCCACTTCCAACCATAGCAAAAGAATTGGTATTATACTAGCCCTCCACTACAGTCATAAAATTGCACAAGATATATGAAACAATTTGCAAGATACTGGAACACATGCAGTGCAGGACTGTGATCTCTGAAAGGATATAAATGAGGTGAGCTTCAAATCACACCAGCTTTCTGCCCACAATCACTTTCCAGATGGTGTCCCAGGAACATAATTCCGAAGACAGCCCAGTGATCTTACTGAAGTTAGGAGATAGACAAAATTTGCAGGGCAGATCCTTAAGGGAGGGAGCTATCCAAAAAAGCAACTCCAGAAATCTGCATAGAGGTCCTTTTGAGCTTTGGCTCAATTCTAATGTATCCATGGAGAGATTATGCAAGTCCTGGCAGAAATTAACTTCAGGGATCTCTGAATTAAAATGGGTATTCCAGAGATCACACAGGGCTGGGGGAGGAAGCTATGACCATCCAGAATGGAGAGCTATTGCTAAACAAACCAGGCATTCAGTTGATTTTCACAGAAAGTCCACAACCTTAGGAGCAAGACTACTCTAAGACTAAAATGAGGTCAAATCTAGACCCACAGAGCCAAATTCAAAGCCCCTAAAGGAAGATAGGAAACATCCACAATATCCAACCAGCAAATTTAAAATTTTTTAAAAAGCAAAGTAGCAGGAAAATGTGACCAATAACCAGAAGTAAAATCAGCCAATAGAAATAGTCCTATGAATGACAAAGGAATTAGCAAGAGAGAACTCTAAAAGAGTTATTAAGGTTCCGCTCCCATATCCAATCTCTGCAGATAAGAATTATAAACTCAAAGCAAATATAAGGACCTGAAAGCTCTTGAAAGCAAAAAACAGCAGGCAGATTCTAAATGGGAGTTGATACTTGGGGAGTTTTTTTGCATCTGTAAATACATGCATTCTATCAAATTGGGGACATTTTCAGTCATCATTTTTTCATTATTTTTTCTATCCCATTCTTTCTCCTTTGCTTCTTGGACTCTAGTTACATGTATGTTGTTTTACATGTGGCTGAGGCACTTTTTCTTTTTCAATTATTTTTATTTGATCCTTCAAATTTTTTCATCTAACTTTATTCCACTGACTCCATAAGCAGCTCGATTTTACTTTTAAGCCCATCCAGTAAATTTTTAAAATTTCAGCTATTGTGTTTTGCAATTCTAAAATTTCTATCTGAATATTTTTATAAGTTTTCTTTCCCTGCTGAGATCTTTCATTTCATCCTTTTCATGCATTGTAACCGTATTTTTCTGTACATCCTTGCACATAGTTATAATAGTTCCTGTAAAATTATTTTTTGCAAATAAGCATAAAACGGCTGTAGTCACTATATTAATATCAGCTAAAAATAGATATCAAAGAGTATTATCAGAGAAAAAAGAAACTTTTCATAATGTTAAAAGGGTGAATTCAAGCACATCAACTCATAAATGTGAACACAGTAAGAGTTTGAAAATACATGACATACTTAATAGTGAACTATGAATCAGAGAGAGTCCAGAATACTTACTCAGTCTCATCACTTCTATTCAACATGGTACTGGAGATCCCAGCCATTGCAATAGACAAGAAAAATAAATAATAGAGTTATAAATATCAGAAATTAAAAAGTAACACTATCTCCATTTACAGATACTTGTTTACATTTTCTAAAAACCCTAAAGAAAATTTACAAAAAAAAACAACAACAACAAACAACTATCAGAATGAGTAAGTAAAGATCACAGGATAAAAGATTAATTTGCAAAAAAGTTATATTTTTATATACCAGCAACAAGCACTTGAAAATATAATTTAAAAAAGAGGCCATGTATAGAATAGCACCAAAAAACAAAGAGATTTAACAAAAGATATGCAAGACATAGTAAAAAATGCAGGTTTTTACAAAGAAAACCAAGACACATGACTGAGAAAAACTGAAGATCTAAATAAATAGACACCCTGTGAATAAATTTTCCTTTATCCTTTAATTGATATATGGATTTTAACTGAAATTCCAATAAAAACCCCACCACCGTTTTTTGCAAAATTTGGTAAGCTGCTATCCAAAGCACTCTTGTAAAAAGAAAACAAGGTTAAAGGAGATAACGCTACCCGCACACCCACGGTCACTGGTGTCAATTCAAGGCCAAGAGACATCCTCAATTTGGGGTGCCCTGAAGAAGGCACGTTTACCCAGTGCAGACAGCGCCATTGTGACAGAGCACGGCTGCTTTTGACATTTTAGCTCGCCAGGACCTAAGCCCCCAGGGACTCACCTCAACGCAGGAAAGCCAACTGAGAGCCCTTCTTCGGAGACATCATCTTTCTCGGGGGACACCCACATACCTAACCTCAAAGACAGAGTGTAGGCGTGACGTCAGCAAAATGGCGGCAGAGACTTTTCTAGCGCTCCCCCCGCCCCCTCCACAAACAACTACGGCGCACGAAACACGCCTCCACAAGAGCCAAGGACTCCAGGGCAGGAATGGCAGCACTTGGGTGAACACGGAAATAAAAAAAAATAAAATAAAAACAATGCCTTGAAGAGAGTAAGAAAGGCAAATTCATGCTACACCCCTCACGCCTCCCTCAGGCCCGGCGGCCAGAGCCCAGAGAGACCACCCTTCCCCCTGGGAGAAGCTCCCAAATTCACCGGGGACCCCAGCCAGCCTGCCCCAGCCCCCGGCCACCCCCTTAGCACCCTGCCACCTCCGCAGCACGTAAGTCTCCATGTCGGAACCAGCGGAACCCAGGTCTCCATGTTCCCCAGCCGTTAGGGCCCCGGTCAGCGCGAGGCCTCAGGCTCATCCAGGTCCCCAGACCAGCCTGTGCCGGCCACTCCCGCGGGCGGCAGCCTCCTCCCGGTGGCCCGCAGGACCCAAGCCCCCGGGGACTCACCTCAACGCACGCCAACGGCACGCGGCTCAACGGCTCCCGCCCACGTGTCTGAGCTGCACGCGGCCCCCGCCCACGTGTTTGAGCACGTGCGCACAGGCTCCCATCAGCCCCTGCGAACTGAGGCTCCAGGAAGGACCTGCGCCCCAGGCTCTTGGCCAGTCCAGTGCCCGGCCGCCCACCAGGAGCCCAGGCTTTTGACCCACGCGCCAGGCCCAGGCAAGCTCCCGTGACTCCAGGCCATCAGCCGGCCCAGTTGGCAGGCCTGCTGCCCCCTCGGGCCCAACCTGGGACCACTGCGTGTCTGCTAATAGCCCGGTGGACGCAGTCTGGGTGGACTGAAGCCAAAGCGGGACCTTTGCACCAGTGAGGGTGACGAAGCTGATTTTTTAACCAGCTCATCCTGTTCTGGTGAGTGGAACTTGTTTCTGTCTGGAGAGGTTTCTTCCTGGCCCTGAATATGGCCCCCATGATGGCGATGGCGATGGGGTGATGTAAGCAAAATGAAGGTTCCTTCCTTCCCTTCTTGTGTAATTATGCCAGTGGGTTTTGTTGGTTTGGTTTTCCGTTTGTTTGTTTCACGGTGTTGCTAAAACTTCCCAAGTGGACTCTGGAGGTCTCCCGGAGCTGTTTTTGTTATGGATAGCTGGACCACCATTGAGCCGTGTCGGGAGATATGGAAGCTGGGTTCTCCTATATCACCATTTTACAATGATAAATGCCTGCATTGAAAAAGAAGATTTCAAGTAAAGGACCTAGCCTTATACCTCAAAGAACTAGAAAAAGAACAAACTAAACTCAAAGTTAGAGATGGTAAGAACAAGACATGGAATAGCAGTATTGGGGATGAAAAGGGAGGGACATATTTGGAAAATATTCCCCAGGTACAATTGTAGGATTTGTGGCCAACTGGCTTTGAGAGAATTTGCTCTTGAGTACCTTGTTGGGTAGAGAATTGAGCATAAAAAGAGGAAGAACAAGTTGAAAGTAGAAGATAAAATTGTTTTTGGATGAATTATTCTTGAGATACCTGTCAGTGATAAAGCCAGGTGGAAAAAGTCTTGTAATTTGCTTATGCTTTACTTTGGGTACGCTCATAAACATACTCTGAGACAATTCAAAGTGGACGTGGTTCTGAAAAACATCAGTAGGTTAATGAGAAAATGAGGTTGGGAAGGAAGAGAAACCCATAAAATGTGCTTTGTCAAGCCAGTTACAACCACCAAAGGCGAGGAAATTAAAATTTAGCACTATTGATAAAACTGTCTAGGAGATAGTGTAGAACATACCTTATAGCATTAGCACAGCCTGGGGTAAATGTTGGGGTTGTTACCTGCCATATCTCCACCAGCATTATTTGAAAGCTGTTTCTGAGATCAACTCTCCCAGTTCTGCTAGCTTGCCTCATGCACAGTTAATGCCAGAAAAAAAAAACCCACACACAAAAAAAAAATAAATAAAAACCCTACAGGTGGAGGGTGGCAGGTGCTTCCTGTAAATAGTCTTCAGCGTATAATCAAGAGGCTGTCATTGAGGCAGTGATTGCATCTGCTATACTAAGCATGTTGATCTGGAGTTCAGGGAACGGTTTTGCTTAAATAGATTTGGAAATCTTGAGTATACAGTTGGCCATATTTATACTTCCAAAACCACACATTGACTGAGCTGGTCAATAATATCTCTCACTGTATTCTGAAGAGACAGAAGATTTGAGTCGGTTACCTCAGTGGCCTAGAGGCCAAGACACTGTCTTTAGGGGACAGACTCAAGAGGATATGATGCTTACTTTGGAGGTAGGCAACATGCCAAAAAGGACGGAATGGTAATTGCTGACCACTAGAGGAAAAAGGAAAATTTCCCTAGTGAAGTTGAGAGTGTCCAGGGAGAGTTGTTTATCCTCAAAACAGAGTGTATGTTGTTTGGGGGAAGGCACAGGATTCATCCATTGGTGGAGCTCTGAGAAAGATAAATACGGGGTGTAGCTGGCATCATTAGAAATTCCGGTCGGAACCCTCACAAGGAAGACTTCCATAAAAAGGGATGAAGTATGAGAACAAAGCTAAGCCAGCGATCTAATTGATGCCCAAATATGAGAATTTGTCCACTAGTGACTGTAGTTGAAGGGAGAGAGAATACTTCCTATGGATGAGACATTGTGGCTTCTGTTTACGACATATCACATGGTATCTTTTGGGTTTTTGTTTTTTTTTTCCTTCAAATTGTTACTGGGGAAACCCCTGGTTGGGTTCGGGCTACCTGTCTCTATGTCCAATAACAAAGGCAGGGTTGAATCATATTAGGCGTTCATTGAGAAGGCTAGCCAACCAAGAAGACAGGGCACTTACAAGCATCAAATTCTGTCTCCCAGCAAGGTACAGGGTACAGGATTATAAAGGGGAAGGGACTAGGGTGCTATGTGCAGCCCTGGGGGTTGCATACATAAGCTGTTGTCATCAGGCGATGAGATGATGTTGATAAGATGATGTTTTGACTCCTGGTGGTCCGTCTGACCATGCTTATTGGTTCTGCTTGCTGGATTCACAGGTGAGTCACCTCCTCAATCACTTTGCACAGGACTTGAAAAGGAAACTTGAAAACTTAACCCCCTATTCACATAAGTATATGTGTTATAAGATTTAAAATAGTATGATTACTTTTCAGATTATTTTAGGTGCTCTATCAGGTAATAGGTCCCCCCCTATCAAAATTGGTTTCTTTTTCCATTCAATGTACCCTAGTAGGGTGCAGTATTAAGGTGTATTTTTCAGGTTTCTAAGTAGGAGTTTGAGCCAAAATATAAGACCTCAAAATATATTGGAACCAGCCCCAAATATAACCCAGATCCCGGACTCCACAGCCATTTTTTATGAAACTGTCCCATTAGCAAGCATTTTCATCTACCTAGAATGGGATGTGGAAAACCAAAGGAAAAATAGTGCTTAATCTTCATTTGCACTATGGAGTTCTTCAAGAAATACCTGATTTCAGTTCACATATCCAAGTATTTCACACCAGGTTCAGACGTCGTCCCAACACAAATCAAGCTCCTGGTAATTTCAAATAGTATGAATCTCAGAAGTGTGCGAAATAGGTATGCATCTCAAGCCAGCCACTATCATGGTTTTAAGAGGAAAGAAATTTATCTTTAATCCATTTAAGTTTTAAATGTCTTAAGCTTCAATTTTTGCAACGTTTACTCCATCCAGTTCTTAAAAAAAAAAAAAAAGTCTAAGATTGGTGTCAATTGGAAAGTATTTGTATATTCTGGCTGTTAAGATGGAAAGTGTGAATTTACAGTAACTCTAATATGTAGAGAGATGGTGGTAAGTTTAGTAGAGTGATGGAGCAGTAGGGGCAGAAGATGAGAGTGGGGTGCCTATGGGACACAGCCAAGAAAATGAGACTCACAGACTGAGAGTCAATTATGCTCAGATTTCACAGTCTCCCCAATTTTGTGCCAAAGGCAACGTGTTAAATGCTGAGTGAAGTCTTAGCCAGTAAGAGAGAGCCTAGTAATGTGTTGCTCTGTTTAGTAAGGAGCCTGCCTGTTAGGCAGTTGGCTTTTGTTTAGTTTTACTGGCACATTCAGATAGCACTGTACTAAGCTTAAACATAGTTCTAACCTTAAATAATATTGTGTTGATTTTTCAAATCACTTTCTAGAGAGGATAAAGATAGAAGAAAGCAACTAAAAATATAAGCTTCTTTCCCCAGATCCTCATTCTCCAAAAATATCCATTAACATGGGGCAAGTGGAGATGAGGAAATGAAGTCAGTCCCGCAGTATTGACCTTAGATTGAAGTTTGGGGACAAAAGTCATAAACAAGTATTTAGTGAATAGTGTCTTAAAGTTGTTTTTTTCATTGCCCTGCCTTTTTTAGAAAAACTATTAGATCTCTTTTAAGGGTTGGGAAAGAGAAGCAGTTAATTAGAGCTACAGGGAACTCCTTGAGGCCTAAGCCAGCTGGCTCAAATTGACTTGTTTGTGACTGGAAAGTTAGTTTGGCTCCTCTGTGTTTTGCTGCCTTATAGACTTTATTTTGTTTTTTAAAGTCAGTGCTGTTGGAAAAGACGTGCTTATTTAATTCTTCTACTTTTCTAGAAGGGAACTATTCCTCCTCGTGTTGACCACGCTACCCCAGCCACAGGCTTTAGTCTGTATCTCCATTGTTATCCCACACCAGTTCCAGAGCCACCTGCTAGCCAATTCTGTGAGCTCACCTCTTGGTTCTCACTCTGAGATCTTACCATGAGATTTGCCAAGTCTGGAATAATCAGAACTTCTTTGGGGAGCTACTTCACTGGGGTCACTGTTTTGCTAAAAAATCCTAGTCCACAATGAAATATGACGAGAGGTTAAATAATATCCGAGAGCCTCAAAACACATACCAGTGCCATTACACAACATTTATTTATGAAGCCCCTTTTCAACAATTATGGGATGGAGCCAAGGCAGGAGCTGTTGGAAAGAGCAAGCTGAGAACAAATATTGGCAGTTTTATTTAAAGCCACGAAATTATCTAAAGCAGCAACAGCTAGTTCAGTCATTGAGTATGTTCCTCAAAACAAAGTATTCTTTTCACTGTTTCTATATTAAATAATGGTATGCTAATTCTCCTCACGGTCTAGCTGTAATACTACACAATCACAAGAATGATAGTGATTCTACTAAGTATTTCAACATATCTTAGTAGTGGGAATCTAAAGACAAGAATCCCTAAATCTTGCCATGGTGTCATTCCGTCAGTATAAAATTATTTTGCTCTCTGAAAAGTAACACATATATGAATGATAGAGAATCTTCCACAAGTTCATATTCTGTATTACAATTAAAGTAACCAGTGTATGACTTCAGGAGAGGATCTGATCTGTATTATCATGTCTAAATTGTGGCCTCATTAATTATATTTTCTCATGTGTTATGAAAAATAAGGGTGCTAACATCGGCAGTTGGTCAGCAGGAAAGTTAGTAAAGGGGAGTTAATGAGTGAGATTTTGCTGTGTTTATCTACAGCTCTGTCCAGAAAAGAGACAGCCTGGACAAAGGACCCAAATATCCATTCCTTTAGATAGGTCCTCCTTTATAGTACATTTGGTGATGGCACCAGCCATTAATATCTTCCAAAGAACTCACTTTTCCCCCCCTTAATCCTCATCCAAGGACATGGCTTAGAGAGAGAAAGGAAGGGGGCAAGAGATGTGGGGGAGGGAGAAAGAGAAACATGTCTTAGAGCAATGGTCGGCAAATTCATTAGTCAACAGAGCCAAATATCAACAGTACAACAATTGAAATTTCTTTTGAGAGCCGAAAACCAACTTCTGCGCATGGGCCACGAAGTTTCATTCGCACTGTACGTGCACCCGCACGTGGTATTTTGTGGAAGAGCCACACTCAAGGGGCCAAAGAGCCGCATGTGGCTCGCTGACCACTGCCTTAGAGAGAAACATCAGTCAATTGCCTTCCATAGCTCCCCAACTAGGGATCAAACCTGGATTGCAATCCAGGTATGTGCCCTGACCAGGAATCTAACTGGCAACCTTTTTGTGCACTAAATGATGCTCAACCAACTGAGCCACTCCAGATGGGCAAAACTCACTTTTTAAATTGAATGCTTACCAATCACCTGATTCCACTACTTTTGCAAAGACAATTGTGAGGTAGGCACTGGGGTCTTTTACTGTGGAGAAACTTGTTGGAAATGCTGAAAACAATAGAAAGCAGCAAGTCATATATTCAAGATCAAGCAGAGAAGCCAGGCTCATAAACCAGAGAAGGGTGTGACTAAGCTAGTCTCTCAGATAATAGGAGAGCCATAAATAGAAACCATGCCCAATTACAAAGCCAAGGACATGGAGCCCTGAGTGAGAATGGGGGTAGCGGGGAATGGAGCATATAAAAAGTTTTGAGCAGATAAGTAGGAGGAAGGACATGGAAAAATATTGGTTCTGAGACATGATGTTGTCTGAACTGGCTTTTAAATACTCTTTGTAGCTGGATGTGAGGAAGATAGTCAGGAATGTGTTCATGAAGGGCTAAGAGTGCCTAAAGTAAGGAGTTTTAATTTTATTTTTAAAAAGATGTGAGGTGCCCCTGAAGGATTTTAATCTCTGAAGTGGCATTGTCAGCTGAGTAGAAATATCAAAAGGAGAAATGAAATAAAAATAAAAGTTATATATCTGAATAAATATTTTAAAAGTTATTGATATTCATTTCATTCCAAATCAAATGCAAGCAAGTAGCCAATAGAAAAATACTTATTGTCTAATTGATTAGTCAGATAGAATGTAATGAGCAATTAACTGACCAGAATACCACTAATTATTTGGCTATGAGAATAGTTCCATCTTAGAGCAAAAAGTTTGTTTGCAAATATTAAATTAGTACTCTGTTATTCATGACATGTCTACTTTTTGATCTTCTCTTTTGGTCAAAGTCTTCATCAGGTAATGGGACAAATCCTTTCACTAGCTGTCCTTGTGTTCCAATAGAATGGCCTGTCCTTACAACCAAGGGAAAATAATGAAGAAAAAGAATTCATCCAGATTGTTTCTTAAAATTTACAATCTGGAAGAGGTTCTGTCTTAATGGTGAGACTTGATGCCATTCCTTTCAACCTATAAGCTTCTGGCTAATAGACATTCAGAAGGACCAGATCACCTAGCAACTGCCAACTCCTTTCTTACTCCTCCATTAGGCAGGCAGTTGAATAGACAGAGTTTCTAGCTTTTGAGGGAAGTAACCCTACTTATAACATGGCCCAATAAATGCCAGTGTGTGAACAATCACATTAGCTAGCTATTCCTCTCCAGGCAGGAGGAACCAGTTGAGGGAGGAAACAGAAACCCTCATTCCTATACTTCCCCTGAAGGCATGGGGAATAGAGGACTCCTTCTCTGTGGAAATGTAAAGAAGTAGAAAGACAGTCCTTCTTTCCCAGCAATGATCAGCTTCAATAAGTACAGTTTTTCTCTAGAGGAGAAATAATAACTGGCAAAACTAAATACTTATCTAGGAATATTGAGATATGTCTAAGGAGGGAGTTGTAAGACATCTAATAACTTGCAATCAATCAAGTCCTGTTGGTTCCACCTCTAAAATATAGGATCTGATCACTTCTCATCACTACCATTGCCGTCAGTTGGGTCCAAACTACCATAGTATCTTGCCTGAATTACTGCAGTAAACTTTTACTTGGTTTTCCTTCAGGTCACATTTTTCCTCAGACTGTGCATTAGCTCCCTATTTAACTCAGTATAAAAGCCAAAGTTCTTAAAATAGCCCACAAGGCTTTAGACTGTCTGGCTCCTTGTTACCATTCTGGGCTACTTTCAAACTACTCTTCCTTTCATTTGTTCCACTCGCACCACACTGGCATCTTTGTGTTCCTATAACACATCTGGTCATATTCCTGCCTAAGGGCTGTGCCCTGGATGGTCCCTCACTTTGGAATAATTTTCCCTTAAATACCCTTCTTAGCCAACTCTCTTACCTCCTTCAAGACTTTTTTTCAAATATATTTTCAATGACCACCCTATTATAAAATTCAAGCTACCTAACACTCCCCTTATCTGTTCTACTTTGTTTATTATGTCTTATCACCTTATGCTATATTGCTTGTTTATGTTCTGTCCCTCTCCACTAGATTGTAAATTCAAGAAGATAGGGATCTTGGTTCACTGATGTGTCCCAAGCACCAAGAATAGTTTCTGGCTCATAGCACTCAGTAAATATTTCCCAAATCAATAGTAAGTCTGACCTTCATTATAAAGTTATCATTGTTCTTCAATTAGGAGGAAAATTGTTTTACTTTCTTCTGACTAGACTAAAATACTACCATCTTCATGTGTGGTACCCAATAAAAGTCTAATTCCCTTCAACATAGATTGAAGACCAATCTGTGACCATACGTCCTAGACCTAAACACTGCTATCTGTGGACTAACAAATTGGCTTTCAAAATAACCAATTTATAAGAGATAACTCAAAACAATCATTTATGTTCTTTTTGCTATTGGGCTTGTTTCTCAACGTTCTGATTTGCAAAGCTCTAGAGGATAAAAGGTCTTCCAGAAACTTCTGGCTAGAGTTCTTCCAGCCTTCAAAGTCAAGACACAATGAGAGTAGAAGTAGGGTAGGAAGTACAGGGATTATTTCTTAATCACAAGAATAATGGTCTTGAAATTGCAGGTGTGCACTCCCTCAGCAAATCAGCAGGTGAGTGATATGTACCAAAGGCTTCTTAGAACAAAACACTGAGTCATTTCCCAGGAGGAGCATGAAACTAAACTCAGAATCCAGAATTTTGCCAGGGAAACATTAAAATTGAAACTAGAAATAGATGAGAGAAATAATAAAGAAAATGAACCAAAAAAAAAAAAAACACCACAAAAGCATGTACTTGAGATAATATGGTGTACAAATTATAAAGTAAAAGTTTTAAGAACTCAAAAATAGAAAATGTGGAGAAGAACATGGGACAATGAAGAAATTATAAAACAGCAAATAAATATTAGTTTGGTGTAAAAATATCAGTGGTTTTGAACTTCCAAGTTGTTTTACTACAGAGTACAGAAAACAGAAGATGTCTAGTTCCTACACTGATCTGAATATCATTTACTGAGGTTACATTAAATAGTAAGTCAGAATTCGTAAGAATAACATCAGCAAAAATTAGAAGATAGCCTGTAGTTTGGCTTTTTGGCTACTTATAGGTAATTCATTTATGCAAATAAGGAATATAGCAAATATCAGTGGTGATTATGGATATCAGAGAACACAATTGATTTCATAATTCTTACATAATTAACACATTGTGGACCAGTAGTTTCATTGCTAGCTTTACCCAGTGGCCAGATAAGTTTCTATTGAACGAGTACAAAAAATGTTTTACGTAAATGTTAAAGGCACGCTTTAAAATTAAATACCCATTGCATTTTGAATTTATTTATTACACGTTCTTACAAGCTAATATATTTTTAAAGAATTCTCGTGATTGGCCACAAGCCTTAGAACAGAAAACATGAGAATTCTCGTGATCCATCCACAATGTTAGCTATAAATGAGGACCCATTAGTATGAGTAAGAAAGTACTGAGGTGCAACATATGTATGTGCATGAATAGATGAAATAATATATGCACTGAAATATTTGTCATGTAAATAAAATCACTTTTAAGAAGAGTAATGGCCTGAATTAAGAAGCAGAGCCAGCCTAGGATGACTGCATGAAAGGGAAATACATACTCTGAAGTGATTCCTCTCTCAGATCTGAGGTTCTCCACTATCTGATGACAACTGGAAATGAGTGGGCAAGGGGTCTCATGATGTAAACCCTAGGCATCTGTGGCACAGAGCCAAGTGAAGAAGGGTGGCGAGGGGAACTAGAGGTGCGAATATGTGCTAGCTAGAAACTTCAGAAGTTTCTTTTTTAAGTAAAGCATTTGCTATAGTTTAGATACTTTTTACCAGATTAAGAATGTTCCCTTCTAATACTAGTTATCATCATAAATTGAACCTTTTAATTGTTTTTTCTTGCATATATTGAGATAATTATATGGTTTCCTCCTTAAATCAGTTAATGTATTTATCTTAATTGGCATGTTTTCTGATGCAGAACCATCTTTGAATTTCAGATTAAATACAATTGGTATCCAAGTATAATTTATATACAAATAGTGATTTATTTTGCTGATAATTTCTTTAGAATGTCTGAATATCCACATTTACAAGTCAGAATAGGCTATAATTTTTTTTCTTGAGCTATCTTTGACTCTATTTCTGTCAAAACTTCATTTTTTTAATGTATCTTTATTGAAAGTATTACAGATGTCCTCTTTTTTCCCCATTGACCCCTGCTCCCTTCCCCTTCCCAGACCTTCACTGCTCTATTACCTGTGTCCATGGGCTATGCATACATGCATATAAGTTCTTTAGTTAATCTCTTTATGTATATTGATGCTTTTTAGGTACACGTGCTCATAATAATTTATTTTGTATATGTTTGATTTTATCATTATGTAATATCCCCCTTTATCCCTGCTTGTGCTTTTTTCTGATTTTAATATAACCAGTATTGATTGGCCTCATCTTGGAGAATGAGTATGGAATGGTTTTATCTTTTCCAAATCTCCTATTATCGATCTCTATTTTTACACTAGAGTCCCAGTGCATGAAATTCATGCATGGGGGGGGGTGTCCCTCAGCCCAGCCTGCACCCTCTCCAATCTGGGACCCTTTGAGGGATGTCTGGTAGGATCTGGCCTAAACAGGCAGTCGGACATCCCTCTCATAATCCAGGACTGCTGGCTCCCAACTACTCGCCTGCCTGCCTTCCTGATTGCACCTAACTGCTTCTGCCTGCCAGCCTGATCACCCCCTAACCACTCCCCTGCCAGCCTGATTGATGCCTAACTGCTCCCCTGCCAGCCTGTTTGCCCCAAACTGCCCTCCCCTGAAGGCCTGGTCACCCCTAACTGCCCTCCCCTGCAGGTCTGGTCACCCCCAACTGCCCTCCCCTGCAGGCCTGGTCCCCCCCCAACTGCTCTCCCCTGCTGCCCTGGGTCCCCCGCAACTGCCCTTCCCTGCAGGCCCGGTCACCTCCAACTTCCTCTGCCAGCCTGGTCACCCCTAACTGCCCCCCTCTGCAGGCCTGGGTCTCCCTCAACTGCCCTTTGCTGCTGGCCTGGTCTCCCCCAACTGCTCTCCCCTGCTGGCCTGGTCTCCCACAACTGCCCTCCCCTGTAGGCCATCTTATGGTGGCCATCTTGTGTCCACATGGGGCCAACCATCTTTGACCACATGGGGGCGGCCATCTTGTGTGTTGGAGTGATGGTCAATTTGCATATTACTCTTTTATTAGATAGGATATTGGGCAGAACTCATAGCTTTCCAATCAATTTCATCCATTAAAAATTCAGTCCAGTCTAGTTCAAAACTCTCATCTCATGTAATTTGTCTCATCACATTCCTGTTGCCTAGGTGGCATGCCACCTTCCCATTCCAGATCCCTCAACCACAAGCCTAAAAGTTCCTCCATTTAACCAACTTCTCATTCAAATCAATATTGAAATTTATGTTAAAGGTAAATTTGAAATAAAAAATACTGGATACAGTAAGAAATAAGAAAGTAGAAGAGAGGAAAAATAAGAATAGTTGGCTAAAATTACTATTAATTTTGACTCTCAACTTTGCCTTAAAATATCTAATCCTAGGAATACCAAAGGAGAAGGAAGAAAGGGTCAAAAGATATATTCAAGGAATATACCTTTGTTTCAAGTTTATAACAGACACGAAACCAAGATACAGAAAGCTTAGAGAATACCAAGTGGCATAAATACCAAAAAATCTGTAACTAGGCATGTCATATACAAACGGAAGATAATCGAAGAGAAAAAACTCTTAAAACAGCTTACCTATAGAGGAATAAGAATTATATTGAACACCACTTCAAAATAAATTCAAACAAGAAGAGAGTAGAATGAAATATGTAAAGTGTTGAAAGAAAAAAAAAAGCCAAACTAGAATTTAGTATCCAGTGGAATTATCCTTCAAAAGTGAAGGAGAAATAAAGATTTCAGACAAATAAAAATTGAGAGGCTTTTTAACCAGCAGAACTGCATTGCAAGATATGTTCAAATAAGTTATTCAAATAGAATCAACTATATAACATTCTGGAAAAGACAAAACTATGGAGATAATAATCAGGGTTTTTTTCCAGAGATTCAGGTGGAGGGAGAAGTGGCTATGCGGAACACTGAGTACTTTTAGAGCAGTAAAGCTATTCTGTATTATATAATAACTAGAGGCCCAATGCAAGAAATTTGTGCAAGGGGCTTGACCCTCGCAGCCATGGTGGCTTGCCTCAGCCCCCTCAGCCCTGGCTTCGTCCAGAAGGATGTCTGGAAGGTCATTCGCTGTCCAGTCTAATTAGCATATTACACTTTTATTATTATAGACTAGAGGCCCAGTGTATGATTAAATCATACACGTGTAGGGTCCCCTACACACTTTCGCTTTCGATCACGGGGGAGCTGGGTGCCTGTCCGCTAGTGCACCAGGCCTTTCAGAAGCCTCCAGCGCGGCAGAGGCTTCTGAAAGGCCTGGTGCCGGAGCGGACAGGCACCCAGCTCCCCCGCTTTTGATGGTCCGCGGTGGGACGTGAGGTCGCTGCCCCAGAGGCCCCTTCTGTGCTGCAGCACAGCCATGGCGCAGATGCTGAGCTTGCGCTGCCACTGGCGACATGAGCTCAGCATCCCGCCGGCCCAATCGGCCACCCCGGCCACCCTGAGTCCCACCCCCTCGCACCTCCTGGCCAATTGTGGGCATAGCGAAGGTACGGTCAATTTGCATGTTTGTCTATTATTAGGTAGGATGGTGGATAATAACAGTACACGTTTTTCAAAATACATAAAACGATACAACATAAATATTATTCCCTAATGAACTTCAGTCAATAATGTGTCAATATTGGCTCATCAGTTGTGGAAAATGTACCACACTAATGCAAGATGTTGATAATAGGGGAAATTGTATACAGAGAAAAGAGAGGAGATATGGGAACTTCCTGTACTTTCTGCTCAACTTTTCTATAAACCTAAAGCTTCTCTTAAAAAAATAAAATTTGTGATTATTAAAGAGATCTTAGAGCATGGAGGAACAGGAGCAGAGCATTAATTATCTGGATAATGTTTTTAATATCCTACTTCAGCTTCTGACAGAAACCAAGAAATTCTCAAGAAGAATGTTTTTTAAGACCCTAGTTATTTATTTTCCTTACTACATCTCAGCTTCATCACCTGGGTGAAGTTAGGATGTGTTGGGAACTTTCCTGTGGGTCACTGAGTTCCCACACAGATGATGCAATAGAAAAATAGCACACAAGCAAGGGAAATGGTTTGACTTTGTTATTGCAAAGAGAATTTTTGGTTGGCCATATAATATGCTAGAAATTAGACCTTGCACCCCAGGTTCTCACAGCTGTCCTTCTGCCATCTCATTTTTCTCTGTCAGAATGTTGGAGCCATTGTAGAATACCTTGAAAACTTTTTTTAAAAACAACATTCATGTATGAATTTCTGCATTTGGAGTCCCTTGTTGTGCTGACATGATTCAAAAGAGCAAATGCAGGTCAAATTATTGAAACGAAGGGCCTAGGAGCACCATTAAGTGGTTTTACTGTTCTCTTTCCTCATCTTTCCTCATCCTTTCACATACCTCCTTGTATTTTCATTGTGATTGTCTTCATAGCAACAGGGAGATGACAAAATGTTTGTGGGTGGTAGGGAGAGATCATATTTACATTTCAGTAAAGTATTCTGAGGAAAACAGATCAGAAGGAAGCAAAACTGGGCATGTGTTTACCAATTAGGAGGCAGTTTATAGTCTTCTAGATGAGAGATGGCTTTTCCCTCCTAAGGATATTTGCATTTTAACAGTTGATGACCCCATCACTCAAAGGAAGGGAGTAAAATTTCAGATATTCTTAAATTCTATGGGGAAACATTTTGAGTAGTCCCAGGGTCTCTCAAATTACTGAAATACTTTTTGAAATTAAAGAAAAATAATATAATCAAGCTGATATTTTTTGCTCAGTTACTCACCCAGTGGCATTTGGGCTGCTGGGCCACATCTCCTACTCTGATTGCTGGAGCAAATTCAGACCTAATGAAGACATGTGGAGGGGTGATTTCAGCCTCTGTAGAGTTACATGATTTCTCTGTTCTCAAATGATCTTTACATTTGTGTTGGCAAATACTAGTAGATGACTGAACGCTTCTGGGTATTATACAAAATATATGGGTTAGTCAGAAAGTGCAATAAGACTCATGCACTAAATTATATATTTAAACAACTGTTGAGTCCCTAGAACCATGCTTGGCCTTATAGGGAGCATAAAAGTCATAAGAAATTTTACCTACCCTTGAAAGAATATATGGAAGAGGTATGACATGTAAAAATTAAACATAGAACAAAGAAGACTATACATGTTATTTAAAAGTTACCAATGAAGCAGTGGGTATTCAGAGATAGGAATAGACTCAAGAGAAACATTTAAAAATACATATATATATATTATTGATTTTAGAAAGGAAGGGAGAGGGCGAGAGAGTTAGAAACATCAATGATGAGAGAGAACCATTGATTGGCTGCCTTCTGCACGCCCCCTACTGGGGATCAAGCCCGCAATGTGTGCATGTGCCCTTGACCAGAATTGAACCTGGGACCTTTCAGTCCACATGCCAAAGCTCTATCCATTGAGCCAAACCAGCTAGGACAAGAGAAACTTTTAAGAAGATTGCATCTGAGTAACATTTTGCAGGTAGAAACAGAATATTCCAGCTGGGGGCATAGCATGAACAAAGGCAACCCACATTCACAGATTCGTGAGCTGTCCCTTCTGGTGGAACAATAGGGGACCAACAAGTGTAGGAAAAGAGACTTAACCCTTGCACTTGCTTGCTTTTTTCTGGATTCCTTTATTCTAATGCTAACCGTGTCGAGTCACACTCGACATCCGAGTGCAAAAGGTTAAAAAGGAGTGTGGAGCCAGATTGGGAATAATAATGTGTACCAGGTTAAGGATCCCAAACTCATACATTTTAGTCATGGGAAAACTAATGAAGGTTATAAAATGAGAAATGATATGTAGAAAGCAATTATATATGGAATTGTAGAAATTTTAAAAGCAATATTTCTCAAAAATGCCATGGTTGTACCACATTTCCAGAGGTCCTGAATTAATTAGGAATTAAGTGGGAATCCCCTCCTACATTAAATGCAATTAAGATACTATATTTTAGGAGATACTGAAACAGAAAAGATATGGTCCCTGCCTTCAAAAAACTTAAATTAATGGATGTTACATTATGAATAAATAACTATAAGGCATAATTAGGTGAATATTAAAGCAAATGGATAAGCAAAGTTCTTGGGAATTTAAAGTGGGGGGGCTCTAAATTCTGGCTTCAAGGACTGGAAAAAACTAAACAAAGAAGTGGTATTTGAGCTGGCTCTTGGAGAATAAGCAAGAGCTTGATGGACAGAAAAGGGAATTCCAGGCTAAGCAAAGAGCATAGGCAAAGGCACCCGAGTGTAATGTGTTCAGAAAATAGCAATCTAATGTAACTGAATTTCAGGGTATACTGAGGGATTTCACAGGAAATTAGACCAGAAAAACATGAAAAGAGGATTAAGTGACATTACAAAGCATACTGTACTTATATTACAAAGCTGAATAACCATGTCATGGCAAATCATATTATGATTATAAATTAATAGTCAAAATTAATACCAGTCTGATTTTACAAAATCTTACATTGGAAAATTTACATTAGTGAAATTAAAGAACTTCAGTGTCATAATCTATGTCAATTTTAGCCACATTTATAGTTAAAATATTTTATTTTAATCTGGATTACTGGAGTGAATTTAGTATACTAACAGGAACCTGGAATTATACATTTCTGGTGAAATGGCATCAATGCTGTAACTCTCTGTTTGTGTCCTCCATTTGACTGGGAATCCCTTGAAGCAAGAGCCTTATTTAAGTCATCGTATTTCTAATACATGGCAAGCATGCCTTAAATATTTATAAAGGGGATGAATGAATACACGAATGGATTGCAACCTATGTGCCTTACCGCAATCAGTAATTTCATAGATTAATCTAAATAATAAAATGCCTTCCCTTCTTAATCAGAATTCAAATAATTATATTTTTCAATTAGTGGTAATTCTTTATACTTTATTTTTAGGAGAAAGAGACAAATTTTCAAGATAATCTCCTATGCCTTTTATATCAATAGCTATAGTGTGTGAAATTGAAGCTAATGAGCCTAAGCGCCAAAAGAATAGTAACAGTGCTTAATGATTATTTAGTATTTTTGATATACAAATTTTTTCATGCATCAATTTATTTGAACTACAATCCTAAGAGGTAAGAGTTCCTGAAATTAACATTTACAAATGAAAAAAAGTTGAAAAACAAATGAGGTCATGTCACTCAAGATCACATGGTTATCACATGGAAATGATTATGTTCAAAACATAGAGCTATGTTTTGAACATAATCATTTATGTGCTCTTGACCCATTTGAGTTACAGTCAATTTAGGAAAAGACGCTTGCATTGTGGAATGAAAAGGTTTAGGAACCAATTCAGTACATTAATTTATTCACTTATTGTTTTCGTGTTGATGATATTTTGTATACACCTTTACATTCCACAGTGAAGCTTGCCAGTGCTCTATGCTCTGACCTGAAAATTATACTCACTGCTTTTCCTAACATTTTTGTCCCTTGTTAATCTTCAGGGCTGGCTCAGGATATCCAGCATAGCCTAGTGGTTGCCAAACAGGGGTACCCATCAGAATCCTCTGTGTAACTTTAAAAAAAAAAGTAGATAGAGTTCCAGGTCCTACCCCCCAATCTGTTAAAGTAGAATATGCAGCAGTGGGGCCAGCACAGGGACACACCTGTGGTTAGACTATTGGCTTGTTCACGAATTCTACTTGAATTTTCAATATGCTTCATTTAGAGGAATCCCATTATGGTGATCTCTTCATACAAATAATATAATCAAAGGAGAAATTACTGAGTTTAATTTGACCTATCAACACCACCATTTTCTTCCTGATTTCTTCAGGAAACTCAAATATGCATTGAATCATGTAGTCTTCCTAATATTATAAAGTCCTGATGACTTTATAACAAGGGTTTTCATCTATAGTGCATTTTAAAAATAGATTTTTCTGCAGAGCTTTTGAGTAATGGTGGCAATTAGAAGAATTGTTGTTATTTTTTTTAAGTCAAAGTGATTAAAGTCCTATTATATTATCATCACTGAAGAGTGAAAATGGAAGCAGGAGGGTGATGTAATCAGCACTGTGTGAGGTCAGGAAATTAATCATGACTTTCACAGTTCAAGCATCATCAAGTAAATAGACTGTCCCAGACTTCAACACCTTCTACTTTCTAAATTAAAAAATCTGGTATTTTCTCAGTGTTTTCTAAGACACGCATGTGAAGAATCTTCATATTCCTTTTTATATTCCATCCTGGGATTCTGATCAGTTTGTAGTGGATTCAGTCATGCAAGACAAGGCAATGTTACTTGTCCTGTAAGTAGACTTCATAAAGTCCAAGTCTGATAAATATCACTGAACTTCACATTATGATGCGAACTTTCCTTACTTTCATTTTTTTCAGGTTTCATACTGTCTTAACCCTGTATTAAATATCTCAGGGAAAAAATAGTTTCCTTACAAAAGTTGGAGCTGGCGGCATGGTGGTGGTTTTTATGGCTTCCTCCTGAGTGTGAAGTACTTGAATCCCATGTGCCAAGTGCAGTAAAAAATAATGTGATTAAGTATCTTCATCTTTCTGGTCCTTGTACTGTGATGTATTATATAATAAGATTTCTTTTTGAATGGCATATATTTTTGGTGGGGTTAAAAGTCTCACTTTATAGTATAATACAAGCAGAGAAAGAATGGAGGGGGGACTTCTGAACATACTATTTCTGAGGCTAAGAGTATTTTAATCACACTCAGTAGTATTCTGCTAAAACCTTAGTTAGGATAACAGCTAAAATTGAGAGATCTACATTCAAAGAGGCAGCAGAGAATGAGGACAAGGAGAATAGAATCTGGGAAACAATATCTGAAAAGAACTCAAAAAGAAAGCAGCGGTCAAACAGGATAACATAACCCAGGGGAATATGGTGTCCCAGAAGCCGAATAAGATCATTTTGCCTAAACAAACAAACAAACAAAAAAAAAAAGCAAAAGGAATGAGAGGATGAGAGTCAAGAACCTTTGGAGTGAAGAATGAATCTTGAGCTTGTTTACAGGCTGAATGTAAGAAATTGATAGGAAGAGATGCGTCAAAGATGCAAGAACAAAAAGAGGCAAGGTTACAGGGGTGGGAATAGGGAGAGGAGGATCACAGAAGAACAAATAAGATCGACCCCACATCTCCAACACTCAGCAGTGGTCTCATCTCCTGTGTGGAGAGCATAGAAGACATCTAGAAATGTATTTTTGCCTGTACCTCTCTCTTCTTCTTTCCCTTCCATCTGTGTAGGTGTGTCTTGTCTCATGAGCAAGGTCAATCAATCTCTGTATATGGGTAAATAAAAATGTGATTGATGTTTGCCACATATGTAATTATATAGCCTAAAGAACACAAGAAGTATTAATTGACCTACTATGTGTTTAAATCTGTGTAATAAGCATATACTTTATTAATGTACTAATGGAACAATTACAGTATTATACATAGAAAATGAATCACTCTTTTATTCTGATGAAATTTTAACACTCATTAATATAACCATTGGTAAGATCCTTTATTTAGGATATCCTGACCAAATACTAAACCATTGATCTAGATTAACTATGTAATCCAACTTGGTTAATTATTCAAATTTGGCTTCAAGTTTGACTAGTTATTCAAATAATCTAAAACATTTTCCTTTTTATATTATATCATATAAATAGTCTTTAGCTTTATTGAACATTAAAAGTGATGTAGCCAAAATTCAAGTCAGAGGCATGATAACAATGGGTAGAAAGAATTGCCTCATCTGTAATTGTAAATACATTTTCACCTAAGCCCTAAATGCTTAGTCGTCAAGATTAATCTTACGGTACTTTTGGTCCAAAAAAAAATTTTAAGAACCACACTAAGCCTCTAGAAATAGAATTTTCTAGTACCAAGGCCAAAATCATGGAAATAACCACTTAATCCATAGCCACTACTTCATGTGTACTGCAAATGCTTCTTTCGAGCCTGAAAGACACTGCTATGTACTAGTAGTACAAGATACAAAAGTAGATAAAATATTAACTCTGCTACTGAGGAACTTGAAATCTCATAGGAGTGAGAGGCAGGTTCTTAAGTAGTTATTATCCTCTCTAATAAAAGGATAATATGCAAATTAACCATCACTCAGCTACATAAGCCACACCCACCAACCAAGCCATGCCCACCAGCCAATCAGGGCGAGTGTGCAAATTAACCCCAGCTAAGATGGCTACCATTGGGTTTCCCCGGCAACAGAAAAAGCTAAGCTTTCCACACACTCTGGCGGGCCCAGGCCTCCACTCAAAGATACAAAGTTTCAATTATAGGAGGTAAACAAATGCAAGCAGCAGCCATGGATCCAGCAGGAGGCTTGGCTCCGCTCCAGGCTACAAAGTTTCAATTGGAGAAGGTAAATAAATTCCAGATACCAGGGCCTCTGCTTGGGTCACCAGCAGCTTGGCTGGCCTGCAAACCACTACAGGCCCCTTGCTCAGGCCTCTCCACGCCCCAAGGGAACCCCACCCTGATCCAGGACACCCTTCAGGGCAAACCAGCTGGCCCCCACCCACGCACCAGGCCACTATCCTCCTATCTAATAAAAGAGTAATATGCAGATTGACCATCAATCCAACACACAATATGGCTGCCCCCATGTGGACACAAGATGGCCACCACAAGATGGCCAGCAGGAGAGGGCAGTTGGGAGGCACCAGGCCTGCAAGGGAGGGCAGTTGGAGGCAATCAACCCTGCAGGGGATGGCAGTTAGGGGTGACCAGGCCGGCAGAGGAGGGAAGTTGGGGGCAAACAGGCTGGCAGGGGAGCAGTTAGACATCAATCAGGCTGGCATGGGAGTGGTTAGGGGGTGATCAGGCTGGCAGGCAGAAGCGATTTAGGGGCAATCAGGAAGGCAGGCAGGCGAGCAGTTGGGAGCCAGCAGTCCTGGATTGTGAGAGGGCAGTCGGATATCTCTCGAGGGGTCCCAGATTGGAGAGGATGTAGGCTGGGCTGAGGGACACCCCCCCCCTCCGTGCACGAATTTCGTGCACCGGGTCTCTAGTGTAAATATAATACGTAATGCTGTTTCTAAAGAGATTATAAAAAAAGACTACAAATAAATATTAAAGTTTATAGCCTTAGATCAAATCTTTACCTCTGGAAATCTATCAAAAGAGAATAATCTAAAATAGAAAGGGGGAAAAATTCAGTGCAAAAGGTAATCATGTAGCAAAAAAATTTTTTTTAAACAACTACCAAAAATGGTCATATGCATATTACTCAGGATAGGCAAATATGCCATAGTAACAAATCACTCTGAAATTTTGGTGGTTTAACACAACCAAGGTACAATCCAGTGTTAGCTAAAGGGCTCTTTTTGTCAGGTCTTCTCCAAGCCCTGACTAAGGAATCCAGACCCTTGTTGTTATAATTAACAGCCGTGATATTTGGGATAAATGTATTTCAAGGGAAGAGGAAAAATGAGGCTAATGAATCATGCAGGGTATTTTAAGGACAGGGCTTAGCAGACTCGCACACTTTGCCCACATCCCATAGGATATAGCCCAGTCATATAGGCTCTTACCTCACTGTAAGGCAGTGAATGTGATCTTGTTGTGTGCTGCAGACAAAGCAGTACAGTGAACCCATAGCCTTCTCTCTGTAACACAGTTAGTAAATTAGAAATTGAACATTTTATTTATGTTTTTATCAAGAGTTTATAAAAATAAAAAATGTTATAATTTTTTAATTAATCTTTATTGTTGAGATTATTACAGATGTCCCTCATTTTCCCCCCATAGCTCCCCTCCACCTGGTTCCCACCCCACCCCAGGCCCTTGCCACCCTATTGTCTGTGTCCATAGGTAATGCATACATGCATATAAGAGAAAAAATGTTACACTGTTTAATAAAAATTTAGCATGTAGATTTATCATGATTGAAAAGGGACTGGCAGTAAATATACTAAAATATTATGAGTAATATGGGATGAAAAATGACAATTTTAGAACTTTCCTATTTGAATGTCCATATTTTCTAACAAAAATGTGTTCATTTATGATGGAAAAATTGAATTACTTTTTAAAAATTGTAATAATGTGTTGTAGCAATTACCATACTATTAGAAATAACTAGAAGTGTCAGATATTTGGGGAGGTGGCAAAGAGGGAAAAGAGAACAGGATGTGTAGTAAGTTAGGAATAAGTAGTTTTTGGAGATAAAAGCTACATGGGCATTTTAGCCTTGTGAACATCGAGAACCATTTATGAAAGGGGACTGGGTCCTAAGAGGAATGAAAGCCTGCATTTGTGCAAGCCTTGTGTGAGGTCATCATGGATGAGGCTGAGGGCATATAACCCACTGTGTGAGGGAAGACATAGGGATCATTTGCCTCTGTGAATGTAGTATTGAGTAGAGGAATGAAATGTTTCCTTCTGCAAAGGTGTCCAAGTCATACTATGCCTCAGAAGCCACAGCAAACATCAACATGTACATTTGATTTCAGGTTTACTACACTGTGAGTTGTTGATGTCCTGTGTACCGATTACATAAAACATGTGTAATTAAAATCCTGCACAGAGAACTATGGAGTTCTATGTACTTGCAGTCTAAAACCAACCTAAGTCTTCAGTGATATTGAATGCTGACTTTGGGCACATGAATGTACAAAACTCCCTCACTGGCTTTTAAACACTGCAGCTCACTGTGACTTTTTCATCGAACTACTCTTTTACTTTATACCTCAGGAGTTAAGCAATCTACTATTTGTTTTGTTTTATTCTTTAAATACCAGTGGAGTGGAGGCCTTTGTTCCTTAGCTCCTCTGTTAAACTTTAGCATGGCTCAGATCTTAGCATCTTGTAGTCTTCCTCAGAGTCTGACACAATGTCTACTATCTAGTTTCTTTAAGAAAAAAAAAAGTGTCCTAGCTGGGTGGTTCAGTGGGTTGGGGTGTCATCCCATGCACCAAAGAGTTGTGAGTTTGATTCCCAGTCGTGGCACATGCCTGGGTTGCAGGTTCAATCTCCATTTGGGGGCAGTTAATCAAAGTTTCTCTCTCATGTTGATTTCTCTATTTTCTTTCTCTCTAAAATCAGTGAATAAAAAAATCATATCCTCAGATGAGGATTAAAATAATAATACATTAAAAAATGTTTTAAAGTGAGGAGATTCCAAGATGGCTGCAGAGTAGGTAGAAACTACACTCACCTCCTCCCAGCACCAAACTAGATTTACAGCTAAATGGGAGAACAATCAACCTGAAAAAACAACTGAAGGCTAGCTGAACAGAAGTATTACAAGGATTTCCAGGAAAAAACATATAGAGACTGTTAAGAGGGTAGAGACATGGAAAGGACTGGCCCCCCACACCCATGTGCAGCAGCTGAGAAGCTGGAGGGATATCCCAGCTGCAAAATTCCCCCCCACACACCCAGGAGTGTGGGGTCTGAACCTAACACCGGGATCCCCAACCCCGAGCACCTGAGCCAGGAAGAGGAACCCACACAGCATCTGGTGGTGAAACCCAGTCCACCTGGAAGAGGAGAGAGTCTGCTAGAGACCCAGATGCCATCTTCCCAGGGTCTAGCACCAGCCTGGGGAGTGCACTACCCAGTTCTTCAACTACTGGTGACACTACCCTGCCAAGCTTGAGTCCTGCAGAAAGGTCTGTTGGCTGCACCCAGCAGGGACCTTTGGAGTGCTCTGTCATCAATAAATACACAAATGATAAGTGTTGGCAAGGAAGTGGAGAAAAGAACCCCAGTGCATTGTTGGTGGGAATGCATATTGGTGCAGCTACTGTGGAAAACAGTATAGAGTTTCCTCAGAAAATTAAAAATGGAACTTCCTTATGACTCATCAGTTCCACTTCTGATAATATATCTGAAGAAATCCAAAACACTAATTGGAAAGAATATATGCGCCTCTATGTTAACTGCAGCATTATTTACAGTAGCCAAGATTTGGAAGCAGCCCAAGTGCCCATCAGTAAATGACTGGATAAAAAAGCTATAGTATGTTTATACCATGGAATGCTATGCAGCTGTAAAAATGAAGGAACATCTTACCTTTTGTGGCATCATGGATGGACCTAGAGAATATTATGCTAAGTCAGGTGGTCAGCAAACTCATTAGTCAACAGAGCCAAATATCAACAGTACAACAATTGAAATTTTGAGAGCCAAATTTTTTAAACTTCTTCTAACGCCACTTCTTCAAAATAGACTCGCCCAGGCCGCGGTATTTTATGGAAGAGCCACACTCATGGGGCCAAAGAGCCGCATGTGGCTCATAAGCCGCAGTTTGCCGACCACAGTGCTAAGTGAAATAAGCTAGTTAGAGAAAGATAAATACTATATTATTTCACTTATATGTGGAATCTAATGAACAAAATAAACAAAATAGAAGCAGACTCATAGATACAGCTGTCAGAGAGGAGGGAATTGGGGGACTGAGTGAAAAAGGTGAAGGGATTAAGCAAAAATAAATAACAGACAATAGCGTGGTGATTGCAAAAGGGAAAGGCGGGGTGCAGTGGAAGAGGATAAAGGGGGGAATAAGTGGTGATGGAAGGACACTTGGGGTGATGAACACACAATACAATATACAGATGATGTATTACAGAATTGTGTACCTGAAACCTATATAATTTTATTAAATAACTAGGAGCCCGTTGCACGAAGTTTCGTGCAATACTTTTCCTTCACCTGGCTGCCGGCACCAGTTTTCCGCCAGCAGCAGTCTTCCTCTGGCCACCCGCCGATCAGAGCGCCTCCTGCCAGCACGATCGGCCACCCCGAGAGGAACTCCGATCGGGAGGCGCTCCGATCGGGCGGGTGGCCAGAGGAAAACTGCTGCTGGCGGAAAACTGGTGCCAGCAGCCATGCAATCGGCCACCCCGAGTTCCGCCACCAGCGTCTTCCGCCGGCCCCATGGGTCCTTCTGCAGCGCCGGCCTAAGCAGCGCCGGCCGTTTAGCCCATCAGCCACCCTGAGTCCCGCCCCCCGCGCCTCCAGCCGGCCCAATCATGGGCGTAGCGGAGTGATGCAATTTGCATATTACCTTTTTATTATGTAGGACTAGAGGCCTGGTGCATGAAAATTCATGCACTGGAGGGGGTGTCCCTCAGCCCGGCCTGCCCCCTCTCACAGTCTGGGAGCCCTCAGGGGCGGGAGGTCACCTGGTGATCAGGGGAAGGCGATGCCCCCATCACACCTCTGCTGCTGCCACTGCCGGCAGCGCAAGCAAAGCTGGCCCTGGTTACCTGAGCCTCGGGTGGCCCTGGGTGGCTGGGCAGCTGTCATCCGAGGCTTGCCTGTATCTCGGGTGTCAGCTGGGCAGCTGCCATCCGAGGCGCAGGAAAGCCTTGGGCTGGCCCTGGGCGGCTGTTGGGCTGAGGGGACTGAGGGACTCCAGAGACAGGTGCGCAGAACAGCCGGACCGACCGGGGGGGCGGCCCGTGCCACGCACCTGCTGCCCCAGCAGGGCTGAGGGGACTGGTGCTGCCATCTTGGGGCTGTGGGTACCGCCATCTTTGAGGGTTTGGCAGTCAATTAGCATATTCCCTCCTTATTGGCTGTGGGCACCGCCATCTTTGTGAGGGTGTGGTGGTCAATTAGCATATTCCCTCTTTATTAGATAGGACTAAAGGCCTGATAAACGAAATTTGTGCAAGAATAGGCCTTCCTGCCCAACGGCTGCTGGCACTGGCTTCCCTCTGGCTGCCGGCAGGCACCCGGGACCCGGGCTTCCCTTGCAGCCCCGGCTTTGTCCAGAAGGTTGTCTGGAAGGACATCCAGAAGGACATCTGGTCTAATTAGCACATTATACTTTTATTATTATAGATGTCACCCTGACCAATTCAAGAATAAGGAAGAGAAAAAAAGTATGAATGGACATATATAGATGAAAAAAGAATGTTGATATAAAAAAAATAATTTTAAAGTAATTATCTATTGAATGAATAGCTCACTTTCACATGTCATAATTATGCAAACTATCCTTTTTAAATCTAATCTTTACCTAGAAACAAACTTACTGATTATCACTTCTGATGTTATTTTTCCCAAAGCAACTTGCTCTAAATTTTTGCAGTCCTTTTTCAAATAATAGGTCAGCTCGTGTAACTGCCCCACAGGAGCTTGTGGTGTGCCATCTAGTGACCAATATCGCCAATACCTGTAACCACACTAAGGTCATTTGTTAAACAAATACTCTATTCCTATTTGAGGGGAAAGGCATTGTTTTCCAAATAACCAAATGTATAGTAACATAACTGATGTATAACACTCAAATAATAGAGGAAGAGTGAAAAGAAATGTTGGCTGGTGTTGACATACTTCTATTAAGCATTCCTTTAAAGTGTACAAAATGACTATTCTGATCCTTGTTATCCCCAATGGTTGCTTACTTGGCACAAACTTAAAGTTAGCAAGGTACCATGAGGAATACAAGTGACAAATATTTGATGTAGCCTATTACAAACATAAATAGGGTAAATATAAAGGCTTACAAAGGTGGAAGAGGCAAAAGTGGAAGGAGGAGTATCCTAAAAAAGAAAGTAGAAACAATATTCATAAAGAAATCAGATAAAGAGCCTTGATGCCATGCTAAAAAAAAATCCAGACTTTATCCTGCATCCCGTGTGTTATGAGGACCCCTGAAGGGTTTTAAGGAAGAGAGTAGCATGTTTTAAATGGCATTGAGCAGGCATGTAATGTAGTTAAATGATAAGTACAAGTCCTCTCCTATAAGATGAAATAGAATATGGATTACAATGATTTAATCTTAGACCACAGTTTACATAATGCAATCTATTTAGAGGATAGCTGGTATTTATTATTGTATAGATGAGCATGAAATAATATTGGTAAACAATGTCATAATTTTTAAATTTTAAAAAATATCTTTTACAGACCTACTATCCTTGCGAGATTAACAGGGTAGGGGATGGACTTGGTTTTCATATACTGGTGTGTGTGTGTGTGTGTGTGTGTGTGTCTGGGATATGTCTTCTGTTTTCTTTTATGTGAAGTCTCATAGATCAGGGGAGAATTTCAGATGTTTACTGAATCAATAAACTAATGGTAAGGCTGAAAGGTCCTGTCCAATGATGGATGGCTTCATGTGGGGCAACTTCACACTTAGCAACACAACTTTGGTTGCTAGATAAACACAGGCAGAGGGATCCCACTTCAGTGATTCACAGCAGTGATGGATGGCAACGGTATTTATGATTTTCCTTTCACCAAGTAGGACACATCAAAATGACTTGGCAAGATGAACAAAAAGTATTAGATTCGAATGACAAATAATTACCTGACACCAGCTAAGTTTCCTCTGGAAGGGTTATTATGAACTTGCAAATAGCCAGCATGTCTATGACTTCTGAGAAGTTACTAAGAAAAAAAGGAAAAGGTGTCATCTAGGTGAACACTCAGAAGTGGAGGCTTCAGCTCCCTATAATTTCTGCCATTCCTTTCTTTTAGCTTAACCTGTAACATTGATTGTACTGGGAAACACACATAAAATTTATTTCTAATAGTTATCTTACAATACTTTAGTGTGGGAATATTTGTATTTTTTTTCATTGTCTCCCTAAACCCAGTCATATTCACGCAAATGATCATCAAGGGGTTTGCTAGTTCTGAATTCTTTAATAAAGGAGGTTCAGGGAGGTAGAAGAAGGTAAAGGGATAAAAAATGATAAAGAAGACTTGACTTTGGGTGGTGAACACACAATATAATATACAGATGATGTATCCTAGAATCCTAAATAGTTTCATTAACCTATAATAGATTATGTATATTTGAAACCTACATAGTTTTATTACAGTCACCCTAATAAATTCAAACAAATTTAAAAATAATTAGCAATGCTTTTAAAAAGAAATATTTTCTTTAATTTTGTGTGATTTCATGAAAACATTGTTTTCAGCTCATACACTTTCAATGAAATTTAAAAACAAAAAACTGGTAGCAGCTCCATTTCCAGCAATATGGTGGATACGATATTCTAAAGAAAAACTTTCTATCTCAAGACACCCAGAAAGGCAGGGTAAATTTATCCTTTTAAGTTTTTAGCTGAGGCCTAGCTGGTGTGGCTCAGTGGTTGAGCATCGACCCAATAACCAGGAGGTCATGGTTTGATTTCTGATCAGAGCACATGCCTGGTTTGCGGGCTCAATCCCCAGTAGGGGGCGTGCAGGAGGCAGCCAATTGGTGAAGTTTCTCTCTCATCGATGTTTCCATTTCTCTATCCCTCTCCCTTTCTTTCTCTCTAAAAAGCAATAGAAACAATATTGAGAAAGAAGAACATGGAATATTATTCAACCATTAAAAAATAGGAAATTCTTTGAGACAACATAAATGGACCTTGGCAGCCATCCCTCATTTATTTAACTGAAATAAGTCAGACAGAGAAAGAGGAATATTGTATGATCTCACTTAAATGTGGAATCTAAAATCTATGAACTCATAGAAACAGAGTAGAATGGTGGTTGCCAGAGGCTGAGGGGTGGGGAGATGTTTGTCAAGGGTACAAAAACTCAGTTGTCATGAACAAGTTCCAGAGATCTAAAGTATATAGCATGGTGACTATAGTTAACAATACTGTATTTTATACTCAAAGGTGGCTATAGGGTAGAGCTTTTATTTTCTCACCGTAACAACAACATTGTAATTATGTGAGGTAAAGGATGTGTTAACTAACCTTATTGTGGTAAACATTTCATAGTGCATATGCTTATCAAATCATCATATTTGTCACTTTAAACTTATGCTATGTTATATATCAATAATATAGCATTAAAGCTGGGAAAGAATGAGAAGGGAAGCAATAAACTGAAAATCTCTGATAATTAAAGAAATTGAACCAGTAATATGGTAGATTGAATTGTTTGCTCGAAATGCTTGCTCATCTCTTTACCAAGCCCTCTTAGTAGGAGCACATTTTCCTCCCCATGATTTTGAAAAAATAATTGAATGAAATTCTGATTTTCTGTCTAAGTGTCTATAATGAGATCCTCTTAGAGCCCTTAAAATGTCTCAAATCTAAATCTTTGCTTTATTTTTTTATTGTTTGAAGTATTACAAATAGTAGTACATATGTCTCCTTTTTTCCCCCCATTGACCTCCCCCCGGCCTCCCCTACCCCCCAGTACATGCCCTCACCTGCCCCCCCCCCCCGTGTCTTGTATCCATTGGTTAAATCTTTGCTTTAGAACACTCTAGTTTTCCTCTCCCACCAGATCTTTTGTCAGAACCAGTGCAGTCATCATTGATTGGGTACTAGTATTTCCATGGTGAAAAAAATATCTGTGTATCAAAGAAAGCCACTAACTCTCCGGCAAATGCTTAAATATTTCTCTCCTTCCTTGCCAATGATACCAGCTCACATCACTATTACTCTGCTTCTCCTCTTACAATAGTTAATTTCCTAGCAATTCACAGTATAGCTTTTTTCTCATCAGATGGGCAGCTGTGTGCCACACCCCTGCCATTAATTTTTATGAGTTGTGAATGTTGGTTTTCCATTTGCTCTTACACATGGTTTTCTAATGCTGACACTGGTTTTCTCGTACTGGTTATTTTCCCTATTTGTTAGAAGCAGGTCAAAAATTATTCAAGGGGAATATAATAGAAGACTATAATTTCAGTTGGAGTCACAAGCAAGGAGAAAACTTTGAAATCAAAAGCACCACTTCATTTTTCCTTGAAATTTATTTCCCAAATCAAAGCCAGAACTCGGATCACTAGGATTCGGCCCATCTCTAATGGAGGAGAGCAAGTTCCACAATGAACCCGGAATGGGGCCAGAAAGCATCTTAGGGTCTTGAGAAGAAAGAAACGTATGGTGTCAAACATCAGTTGGTGCCAAGCATCTGTTATTACTGTAAAAAGGCAAGTGAAGGCTGCTGCCAGGGCCTGAGCAAGCCAGAGACCCTGGCTGCCTGGAGTCCAAGAAGAACCCTGTTGGAGGGTCTCTGGAAATGTCCTTATGGCAGTTGCCACACCACTAACACGTGGACTGATTAAGCAGCTTCAGCATCAATTAACTATTTGGTCAACTTTTTGTGTGATCAAAGACAGAGAAACTATTTTTAACAATCTTAGGACTGTACATTCTTGGTCTTGAAATGGAAAGGAAAGTAGAATCCCTAAAAGGAAAGATTCCACATATTTTAAACAAAGTTGGTTTCCTGAAATGGCCTTGTGCTGCAGGGAAGCAATGGAATGTGTATCTTTCTGTCACCTTTATGAAGATTTCTTTCATTGTGCTTTCTTCTTTAGATACTATCCCGAAAGCCAATTAGAAATATCCAGCATGCACACACTGGTAGTTCTCCTCAGACCCCATCTAGCCAGGGATCTAAAACTGAAGTTGTCTCACCCTCGCTGATTTGGCTCATTGGATAGAGTGTCAGCCTGAGGACTTAAGGGTCCTGGGTTCAATTCTGGTCAAGGGCACATACCTTGGTTGCAGGCTCGATCTCCGGCCTGATTGGGGCCTCGTGCGGGTGGGAGCCAATCAATGTGTCCCTCTCACATTGATGTTTCTCTGTGTCTCTCCCCCTCCCTTCCACTCTGTCTAAAAAATAAAAATAGAAATAAAACTGATATTGTCTCACTGACTGCAAGGGTACTGAGCCATATTTGACTCCTAAACTTCAAGTTTAGAGGAAGAAGAATGCTTAGAATCTCCTAGTTCCCTTAATTTACAAATGTGCAAGATGGTGCTAGAGTGGGTGTCTGTTGTATTTGCTTGCCCGGCATCCTTTCCTGTTCTTCTGGTGACGACTCCACTTTCCTAGGGATTGCACCATGGCACCCTGAACCCTCATCCTGCCCTCACCAAGGGATGGGTATATTAAATAAAGTGATCCAATCAAGGGCTTTCCTTATGGGACCTAAATTGGAGTCAAGTCCCCTCTGTGGCTTTGTCCCAGAAGGACAGTTTATCAGTTCCAGATTCAAAGATCCCTGAGACCACTTCCCCAACCTGGTTGCTCACTTTTTCCTTTGATTCTGTGAAATCTCACATTTCTTTCCAAGACATTCACCCTGCCTCGCCCTCAACTTAATTTTGCTTAAGTTAGCCAGAGTTGCTTTTGGTTTCTATAAGAAACTGATACAGAAACCCTGTCAAAGGTGGGGAAGAAAAATCTCACTGTTCACCTCTGACCATGCTGTGTGCAGCACAAAGCTGGTTTTATACGCAGGCAGAGCAGGTGGCCAGAATGAAGGGTAAATAACACCCTCATACAGCCAAAAATTATGCTTCTAACTAAGTAACCTTACCCCAAATGCCACCAATTTAGAGTTAAGGGTGGTCCTCTTAAAATGAGCTTGTGACTTATTCATCAGCCAATCAAATTGATTGCTTACTCTAATATCCAACAAGGCTTTGCTGGATGGAAACATGGGTGGGAAAGAGAAAGGGAAGAGCAGAATGGAGAGTGGGCACTAGAGGACAGTCTGGGACAATCAGGGGTGTCATGAGGACACTGGTGCGAGGAGGAGCACCACCCTGTGTCCTATGGCCTGGGACACTCCACCTGCCTTAGGATCTGATTGTGTCTTGCTGAGAAGCTTGCAGCCCCACTGATGGGATCTCCTGTCTCCAGTCCTACTACCTTTCTTTCTCAAATCTACCTTCCCTACAGAGGTCCGTGGTCAATTCTGAATGCAAATTGGGTCATCACTCACCTGCCTTATCAATGATTCTCTGCCTCAACTACAGGGTACAACTCAAATTCCTCAGCATGGTTTGGAAGGTCTTCTTTCATGATCCTACTTTTCAACCTGTTTCTGGCCACTGCCCCACATTCACTCACATTCCAGCTATGCCTAACCACTTGTCTTCCCCTACACCTGTTCCACTCACCCTGCCTTCGTGCCTTTGTGCATGCTTTCCTTCCATCCGGAATGCCATTTCCTTGCATCTCACTGGCTTCACACTATTCCCATTATAAACACAGGCATCACCACTAGCAGCAAGATTCCCAGGACCCCAAGTTAGAGCTAGGTATCTTTTTTTTCTGTTTTCCCATATTATCCTGGAATTTCCATTCTAGCTAAACTAAACACAAAAGGCTTCAATTGTCCATTTATAGTATAGCTCTATAGTGTCTTCAGGGCTTATGACTGTGTCATTTATCTATGTATCCTCAGCACCCAGAATATGTGGGTCCTTAGTAAATGTTGTTAGTGAATGAAATGTAATGTTCAAAACCAAATTTAATTTCCCTAATTTAAAAAAAAAAAAAGCTTTTCACTATTATATATATATATATATATATATATATATATATATATATATATATATATATATTTATTTATTTATTGCTTTAAGAGAAGAAGGGAGAGGAGGATAGAAACATCAATGATGAGAGAGAATCACTGATTGGCTGCCTCCTGCATGCCCCCTACTGAGGGTTAAGCCTGCAACTGGGCATGTGTCCTGACCTTGAATCAAACCCTGATCTCCTGGTTCCATGGACGGCAAACTGCGGCTCGCGAGCCACATGCGGCTTATTGGCCCCTTGAGTGTGGCTCTTACACAAAATACCACAGCCTGGGCGAGTCTGTTTTGAAGAAGTGGCGTTAGAAGAAGTTTAAGTTTAAAAAATTTGACTCTCAAAAGAAATTTCAATCGTTGTACTGTTGATATTTGGCTCTGTTGACTAATGAGTTTGCCGACTTCTGTCCTGGTTCATAGGTCAACACTCAACCACTGGGCCACACCGTCCAGGCTCTTCTTTATAAATAACATTGTTCATCCCATCAACTATGCAGAAAATTTAATAAATTTGAACTCTTCCCGGTTCCTCCCTACCTGAAACATTCTGTGGGCTCAGCGGGCTAACACCCTAACCAAAGACTTACAAATGTTTATAACCCCTAAGGAGAAACTATTCTCTTCTTTACCACCTCCACACAAGTTGATGAGAGACCATGAGTCTGCATTACCCTCAGCAATGCCCTTGTCATTTGAGTTTTCTGATTTGCACTTTGGCTCATTAAAAATAGTACTAAGTTATTATGCTGTCCATTTGCTTGAGGGGCCAAATCCTCTGGGTTTAGTGGTAAAAGCTTTAAACGGCACCACATATCTCCAAGATAGGAACATCCGCTGCAATAAAATTATCACCTCTGCCTAGGAAGAAGGGACAAGGCCTAAATTGGAGTTGGTGGGGATTAGCGTGGGGGAAGGCCAAGCAGCTGGTAGACATTCTACCTTGAGCATGCAGTATTGGGAGTTTAAGATTAGCTTGTCAGAGACCTTCCTTGAAACCACAAGCTCCTTTCACTCTTTTCAACAGCTGAGGCTTCCAGCTGAGAGACAGAATACTTGCCTATCTTAGAATATTTCCCTGCTCAGTGACTGATATGTTCCCACTGCTGTTGGGCTGTGTGTGTGTGTGTGTGGGGGGGGGGGGGGGGGGGCGGGGAGGGAGTTTAGGGGAGGAGAGCACTCCTACATCGCTAGAAGAAATGTGAATTGCTGCAGTCTTTTTTGGACAGCAATCTGGCGATTTCTTTTAAAACTGGAAATACACATACCCTTTGACCCAGCAATCCAACTCCTAGGAGTCTCTCCCACAGAAATAAAGGCACGAGTATGTAGGGAAATAACAGGGCTAATATTCACTGAGCACACACCCACGCAATGTCCCAGCCAGCGTCCATTCTGATTGGTCTGTACCTGTGCCATACCGGTTGTTAAATATTTTTAATGCCACCTCTGGATATATAAATAAAATTTTACATAAGTGAGATTTTTTTAAATTATGAGCACGATTTTCCCCTACAAACTGTGTGTGCACATGAGCCTTGCTTTCTTCTACCCCCTCTGCATCCTCATCTCTCCCAAGTAATCAGTGTTCTTCAGGTTTTTGTGATCAGATAATTCATAGTTTATGAAAAGAGACCACATGATGTATATTCCTCTACAGCTTGCTTTTCTCTGTACATTTATAAATCCCTCCAATCAAATAGAAACTCTAACATTCTTTTTAATTTCCACATAATATTTAGATCCAAATATATCACAATATAGCCAGTCATTTTCAAATTGATAAGCTTTTGCTCTGGTTTTTTGTCTTTCACTTTATCACAAAGAGAACTTCAATATACATCCTTATGTTGCCAGTCTGATAGGGGAGATGCTTCTATTACTGAGGCAGAGCATATTGTCATGTTTTGTTTTTCTTTATTGGTTAAATATTATATATGTCCTTATCCCCCCTTTGCTACCCCACTCCCCTGCTCATGCCCTCACCCCCCTGGTGTTCATATCCATTGGTTAGGCTTATATGCATGCATACTAGTCCTTTGTTTGATCTCGCTCCCTTACCCTCATCCTCCCCTACTTTCCCTCTGAGGTTTGACAGTCTGATCAATGCTTCTCTGTCTCTGGATCGTGTTTTTTTTAATATATAAGTTTATGTTGTTCATTATATTCCACAAATGAGTGAGATCATGTGATATTTATCTTTCTCTGACTGACGTACTTCGCTTAGCATAATGCTCTCCAGGTCCATCCATGCTGTTGCAAATGGTAGGAGTTCGTTCCTTTTTATAGCAGTGTAGTATTCCATTGTGTAGATGTACCACAGTTTTTTAATCCACTCAAGCTGCTGATGGGCACTTAGGCTGTTTCCAAATCTTAGCTATTGTAAATTGTGCTGCTATGAACATAGGGGTGCATATATCCTTTCTGATTGGTGTTTCTAGTTTCTGGGGATATATTCCTAGAAGTGGGATCACTGGGTCAAATGGGAGTTCCATTTTTAGTTTTTTGAGGAAACTCCATACTGTGCTCCACAGTGGCTGCACCAGTCTGCATTCCCACCAGCAGTGCACAAGGGTTCCTTTTTCTCCACAACCTTGCCAGCACTTGTCATTTGTTGATTTGTTGATGATAGCCATTCTGACAGGTGTGAGATGGTACCGCATTGTCGTTTTCATTTGCATCTCTTGGATGATTAGTGACTTAGCATGTTATCATATGTCTCTTGGCCTTCCTTATGGCCTCTTTCGAAAAGTGTCTATTTAGGTCCATTGCCCATTTTTTTATTGGGTTGTTTATCTTCCTTTTGTTAAGTTGTATGAGTTCCCTGTAAATGTTGGAGATTAAACCCTTATTGGTGATAACATTGGCAAATATGTTCTCCCATGCAGTGGGCTTTCTTGTTGTTTTGTTGATGGTTTCTTTTTCTGTACAGAAGCTTTTTATTTTGATGTAGTCCCATTTGTTTATTTTCTTTTTAGTTTCCATTGCCCTAGGAGCTGTATCGGTGAAGAGAGTGGGCAGCTTATGTCTGAGATTTTGCTGCCTGTGGATTCCTCTAGGATTTTTATGGTTTCCCGTCTTATGTTTAAGTCGTTTATCCATTTTGAGTTTATTTTTGTATATAGGGTAAGTCGGTGGTCTAGTTTCATTTTTTTTTTTGCATGTATCCTTCCAATTTTTCCATCATCATTTATTGAAGAGACTGTCTTGACTCCATTTTATGTTCATGCCTCCTTTGTCAAATATTAATTGGGCATAGTGGTTTGGGTTGATTTCTGGGTTCTCTATTCCATTGATCTATATGTTCTTGTGCCAGTACCGGGCAGTTTGAGAACAGTGGCTTTGTAATACAGCTTGATATATGGTATTGCGATCCCTTCTACTTTGTTCTTTCTTAGGATTGCTGCAGCTATTCGGGGTCTTTTTTTATTCCAGATGAATTTTTGGAGAGTTCGTTCTAGGTGTGTGAAATATGCTGTTGGTATTTTAATGGGGAGTGCATTGAATGTATAGATTGCTTTGGGTAGTATGGACATTTTAATGATGTTAATTCTACCAATCGGTATGTTCTTTCATCTGTTTATGTCTTCCTCTATCTCTTTTTCCAGTGTCCTGTAGTTATCTGAGTACAGGTCCTTTACCTCCTTAGTTAAGTTTATCCCTAGGTATCTTAATTTTTTTTGGTGCAATGGTAAATAGGATTTTTTTTTAAATCTCTCTTTCTGTAAGTTCACTATCCTATATAATAAAAGCTTAGGTGGTGTTGTGTGACATCATCACAAGATGGCCACCATCACAAGATGCCACCACAAGATGCCACCAAAAGATGCCACCAGGCCGGCAGGGGCAGGCAGTAGGGGGTGAGATCAGGCTGGCAGGGGAGGGCAGTTGCGGGTGACCAGGCTGGCAGTTGGGGGTGATCAGACCAGCAGGGGAAGACAGTTGGGGGTGACCAGCCCTGCAGGGGAGGGAAGTTGGGTGCAACCAAGCCGGCAGGGGCGGGCAGTTAGGGGACATTGGGCCGGCAGGGGAAGGCAATTGGGGGCGATCAGGCTGGCAGGGGAGGGCAGTTGGGGGTCATTGGGCCAGCAGGGGAGCAGTTGGGGGTGATCAGGCTGGCAGGCAAAAGCAGTTAAGGGCAGTTAGGCAGGCTGGCAGGCAGGCGAGCAGTTAGAGCCAGCAGTCCCTGATTGTGAGAGGGATGTCTGGGATGTCTGTCTGTTTGGGTCCTACCTTGCCCGAGGGGTCCCAGATTGGAGAGGGTGTAGGCTGGGCTGAGGGACACCCCCCTCCCATGCACAAATTTCGTGCACCAGACCTCTAGTTGGTGTATAAAAATGCCATAGATTTCTTGGTGTTAATTTTGTATCCTGCTACATTGCTGAATTCATTTATTAAGTCTAATAATTTTTATATGGAGTCTTTAGGGTTTTCTATGTACAGTATCATGTCATCTGTGAATAATGACAGTTTTACGTCTTCTTTTTCAATTTGGATACTTTCTTATTTCTTCTCCTTGTCTAATTGCAATGGCTAGCACTTCCAGTACTATGTCGATCAGGAGTGGTGAAAGTGGTCATCCCTGTCTCATTCCTGTTTTTGCCCATTGAGTATGATGTTGGCTGTAGGTTTGTCGTATAAGGCTTTTATTGTGTTGAGGTATGATCTCTCTATTCCCACTTTGCTGAGGGTTTTTATCAAGAAAGGGTGTTGGATTTTGTCAAATGGTTTTTCTGCATCAATTGATATAACTATGTGATTTTTAACTCTCAATTTGTTTATGTGATGTATCACATTTATTGATTTGCGGATATTGTACCATCCTTGCATCCCTGGTATAAATCCTACTTGGTCATGGTGTATGATCTTTCTGATGTAATCTGGATCCGATTTGCTAGAATTTTTTTGAGGATTTTTGCATCTGTGTTCATGAGGGATATTGGCCTGTAAATCTCTTTGTGTTGTCTTTATCTGATTTTGGTATTAGGGTGATGCTGGCTTCATAGAATGAGCTTGGAAGTGTTCCTTCCTCTTGAATTTTTTGGAATAGTCTGAGGAAGATAGATTTTAGTTCTTCTTTGATTGTTTGGTAAAACTCCCTTGTGAAGCTGTCTGGCCCCAGGCTTTTGTTTGCTGGAAATTTTTTGATGACTGCTTCAATTTCCTCCATAGTTATCAGCCTATTGAGAATTTTAGATTCTTCCTGATTGAGTTTTGGAAGGTTGTATTTTTCTAGAAATGTGTCCATTTCCTCTAGGTTGTCTAGTTTGTTGGAATAGAGTTTTTTAACAATCCTTTGTATTTCTGTGAGGTCTGTTGTTATTTCACCTCTTTCATTTCTGATTTTATTTATTTGGGTCCTATCTCTTTGCTTATTGGTGAGCCTGGCTAGAGGTTCATAATCTTCTTTATCCTTTCAAAGAACCAGCTCTTGGTTTCATTGATCTTTTGTATTGTTGTTTTGTTTTTTGTTTGTGTGTGTGTGTGTGTCTATGTCATTTATTTCTGCTCTGATCTTTATTATCTTCTTCCTTCTGCTCACTCTGGGCTTTTCTTGTTGCTCTCTTTCTAATTCTTTAAGTTGTAGAGTTAGATGATTTATTACCATTTTTTTGTTTGTTTGTGGGTTTTTTTTGTTGTTGTTGTTGTTTTTAGGTAGGCCTGTAGAGCTATACTAGTAAACTTCCCTCTCAGGACTCCTTTCACTATGTCCCATAGATTTTGGATTGTTAGGTTTTCATTGTCATTCATTTCCAGGATGTTTTTAACCCTTTGCACTTGCTTGCTTTTTTCATTGAGCTGCTACCGATGCTAACTGTGTTGAGTCACACTTGACATCCGAGTGCAAAAGGTTAATTTCTTCTTTGATCTCTTTGGTAACCCAATCATTGTTTAATAGCATGCTATGCAGCTTCCAAGTTTTTGAATTTTTTTATTGTTTTTATTGTAGTTTGTTTCTAATATTATGCCATTGTGGTCTCAGAAGATGCTTGGTATGATTTCAATTTTCTTGAATTTGGAGAGACTTTGCCTGTGACCCAATACATGGTCTATCTTTGAAAACGTCCCATGTGCACTTGAGAAGAATGTATATTCTGTGGCTTTGGAGTGAAATGCTCTGAAGATGTCAATTAAGTCCATCTGATCTAGTGAGTCATTTAGGATTGTTGTTTCTTTGCTGATTTTTTATCTAGAGGATTTATTCAGTGATGTCAATGGGGTATTAAAGTCCCCTACTATGATTGTATTGTTCTCGATTTCTCCCTTGATATCTTCCAGGAGTTTTTTTATGTATTTGGGTGCTCCTGCATTGGGTGCATATATGTTTACCAGGGTTATATCCTCTTGCTGTATCAATCCCTTTAGTATTATGAAGTAGCCTTCCTTATCTCTTGTTATGGCCTTCACTTTGAGGTCTATTTTGTCAGATATAAGTATTGCTACCCCAGCTTTTTTTTTCCATTCGCATGAAAGATATTTTTCCATCCTTTCACTTTCAGTCTGTGTGAATCCCTTGTTCTGAAGTGGGTCTCTTTTTAAAAAAATACATTTCTTTATTGATTTCAGAGAGGAAGGGAGAAGGGGAGAGAGAGAAACATCAGTGATGAGAGAGAATCATTGATCAGCTGTCTCCTGCAGGGGATCGAGCCCGCAACCCGGGCATGTGCCCTTGGCCGGAATCGAACCTGGGACCCTTCAGTCCTCAGGCTGATGCTCTATCCACTGAACCAAACCGGCTAGGGCATGAGGTGGGTCTCTTGTAGACAGCATATATATGGGTCATGTTCATGTTTTTATGAGCACTTTGAATTTGCATTTCTATGAATTTCTCTGTATTGTGTTTGTCTTTTTAATATTGATATGAAAGAAATTCGTATAAATATTGTTTCTCTCTCACATGCATTGCAGATAAGTCATTCCCATTCTCTTGTTTACCTTTTACCTTGCTTATGGTATCCTTTACTGTACAAACATACTTAAATTTTATGTAATAAAAAAATCAGTCTTTTCTTTTATGGCATCTAGGTTTTCTATCTTGGGTTTAAAATTCTCACCCAAAACCTAGATATTACATATGCTCTCCACAATTTTCTTCTAAGAGTTTTGAATTCATTTTAAATATTGCATCAATATGAGTAAAGAAGTATCTGACCTTATTTCTCTTCTAAATGAATAAACAGATGGGGGAGGAAAGGAAGGAAGAAAGAGAAAAACATATCTGGGCTTTCTCTTCAATTATACTAGTATTTTTAAGCTATTCCTATGCAATTATCTTTCCAGAATATCTATTCATTATTTTGGAGAAATTGGCATTTGTATATGTTAAATTTTTCACCCAGGGCTATGCTATGTCATTTCGTTTTTTAAAATCAGAGGTCAGCAAACTATAGCCCATTGGCTAAATGTAGCCTCTTGTTCTATCTTTTTTGTTTTTCAGTTTCTATATAATTTTAAGTTCTAATTTTGGAGATTGAATGATATTTTTCAAGGTTTTTAGTTCAAATTAAGAGTCTCTATCTTTTAATTGTTGAGTTTAGCCCATTAACTATATTCATTGTAATTACTATCATATTGCTACCATCTCACTTTACATATTCTATATCCCAGAATTCTTCTTATATCTCTTCATTGCTTTCTAGTGAAATGAACAAAATTTGTTTTCCTAATGATTTAAACATTTTTACATTGTATTTTATTTTTGCAGAGATTGTCTTCAACCTTAGGTTCAAACATAATGTTTCTCAAATTTAGCACTCTCTCTCTCTGTGTGTGTCTTCTTCTCAATAAGATAGTAATTCAAAGCATACGTTCACATTTCTGTGGCATTTTCCACTCTTCTCCCACATGGTCAATATTGTCTAGAGTTTAATTTCTGGGTTACATTACAAACACCCAGGCTGGGGCCTTAAGACATCCTCCTGTGTTGCTTGGAAGAAGGCTGGGGAGGATGCCCAGTGGAAGATAGGGCTCCACGCCTCAAGGCAGGCTTAGTATATACTGATAGAGGAGAAGGGTGGGTGAAATTTTCCAACAGCTACTAATTCTTATAGAAACGGGGCCTACCCTTTTCTAGGCAAGAGAAGAAAAAACACTACCATCAGTTGGTCTGAACAGGTGCCATGGTGGTCACAAAGGCTGAGCAATTTTCATTTAGCATTCCATAACTGGCTTTCAACCCATTTTACAAAGTACCATCTTCTAACAACTGCTCAGTCCTTTGCTGTTTCACAGCCTGTTTCTTCCCATGTGTAACACTCATTCTTTCTGTGCATCCACCAGGAGACACAAAGCCTCTTGGATGACTTCCCGTGTTAGCCAACAGCAATTTGGCCAGTTCATGGTATCACCTTTGCTTTTCTACTGGTCTATAATTCTTTGTTTAAACTACGTAGTTATGCTGCAATTTCAATAGTATTCCCAAAAGAGTTTAAAAAGTAATCTTAGATCAGAAGAATGTATAATCACATAATCATGCTACCTAAGAGGTCATCAAATCCTACCACTTTATGATATAGATGAAGCCCTGAGGCCTAGAGAAGAGAAGTTGGGGCAGACCCAGTTGTTGCCCCACTGAAGAGATATAATTTTGCTTGGTAGTAAACAGTTTACCTTTGGGACTTTTGAGGATTGCTCTTGGGCCCTAGAGACCTTGCCTTTCTCAGAGAGCCTGAGGAGATTGATTAGGTTCCTCACTACCCAGCCCCCAATCCAACCCAGGACAGCCACGAACTACCTGCTGTAAGGGTATAAAATGCATGGGCTTTGCCTCCATGTAAACTCTTAAGTGAGATTTAACTCCACAGATTCTTGGAGATCAGGCTGAGGCAGAGACCTCTCCTGAAATGTCATCCTCATGTGGCTTCTGCCCTTTTCCTATCCTGCTTCTCCAAAGTCTTTCTGGCCTTATCCAAGGAGCACCATCGTCATATGTCACTTGTACCTGAACACATGTCTTAGAGTTTGCTTCTGGGGAATCCATCTGGAACAGGAGTGGCTGTACCCATGGTTATACCTCCACTCAGAGGCAGAACCAGGACAGAAGTGTATATTTCTTGCCTCCTAGTTCAGTACATTTTTTTCATCTCACCACAGGGATTCTCTAGAATTCAGCTGCAAGAACTAATGCTCAGGTCTCCCAGTCAGAGTATCCTATCTCCCTGGACCTCCGTACTTTGATCTCTTGCAGAGTTGATTCTATTGAAGGGAGATGATGTTCTGCCATTGGCCTCTTGGAGGCACACAATAAAGAATCTTATAGCACTAATAGAGGCCTGGTGCACAAATTCGTGCAAGAGTGGGGGCCCCAGTGGGGAGGGCCAGGATGCGATCGGCCCTCTGGGTGGGCGGTGGGACACCCTTCCTGGCCCGGGATACGGATCCATCCCACTGACCGTTTGCGCAGGTTGTCAGGAGCCACCTGGCAGCCGCTTTTACATCCTTTCTTTCTTGCGGAGTGTCTAAGGAGGGGAAGCAGCTGCAGTGCCTGAGGCCAACTTCCAGGAGGTCGATGGTGCTGTTGGGATTGTGCCAGTGGCACTGGCCCATGGGTAACTGGCCCATTCTCCAGAGAATGGACCTGCAGGAGTACTGAGGGAATGAGTAGCTGCCACCAGGCTGGTGGACCACCAGGACAGGTCAGCTGAGCAGCACTCCCGCTGTGAGAGTGCACTAACCACCAGGGGGCAGCTCTTGCGTTGAGCATCTGCCCCCTGGTGGTCAGTGCGTGTCATAGCGACTGATCATTCCAGTTGTTTGGTTGTAATGGTCACTTAGGCTTTTATATATATGCTAGAAGCCCGATGCACAAAGATTCATGCCAGAATTGGCCTTCCTTTCCCTGGCTGCCAGCACCGCTTTCCCTTTGGGCTGGAGTCACCTTTCCACCTTCCTACACTGCTCAGAGGCCCAGAATGGTGGCGGGTGGGGCAGAATGCCTGCGTGACTACACAAGCGTCCGCCCCACCCCTGGCCACTTGGCGGCCCCATATGCAAATTAACCGCTATCTTTGTTGGGTTAATTTGCATACTCAGTCCTGATTGGCTTTGGGTGTCGTGAAGGTACGGTCAATTAGCATGTTTGTCTATTAGGTAAGACTAGTGGCCTGGTGCATGAAATTTGTGCACATTAAAAGGGAATTAATTAGAGGAAATATTTTAATATTGCTATTTGCCCTTTCTCTATAATAGAAGTGTCAGAAATGAAAGAAAACTAGTAAAATTTATATGAAAATCTACCTCCTGTCAGAGTCTAGGGCACACCACGGGACCTAGAGTCAAGTCCCTGCCCACCACGTGCACACATTTCAAAAACGTAGGAGACCCAGACCCGGCTGGCCCCACCCCCATCAAGCCCCTCCAGGCGGGGGGCACAGCCTCAGGTTCCCCGGCCTGGCGCTGGGGTGGGGGCGTGGCCTGAGGTCCCCTGTCAAGCCCCGTTGGGTGGGGGGGCGCAGCCCTAAGGTCCCTCGGCCCGGGGTTGGGGGGGGTCATGGTGTGAGGTCCCCCGTCAAGCCCTGACGGGCAGGGGGCATGGCCTGAGGTCCCTTGCCCCTGGCCAGGCACCATGCAGCCTCAGGTCCCTGCTGTTTGGTCGTGACATTACGGCATCCTGGCTAATTTGCATATTCCTCTATTATATAGATAGATTATGTTTATGTAGCTAGGGGACCAAAACAATGCCCACCACATTATCCGGTGTCCCTTGTGTGAAAACCAACAGGAGAAATTTTTATTAGGCTTCTGGAAATTTTTATTAGGAAACTCTGCTTCTCTTAAGAACTCAGTGGTCTATTTATTATATGATCAAGAAGAATCTTGTTTGTATTCTTTCTTTTTATTTTGGCCATTAGGAAGTTAAGATACAAATCTGCAGTTCGTATTCACCAACCTTACTGTCAATACTGTTTGTCTCTGCCTGAAAACATTTTTTTTTTTTATCATCACCCAAGGATATTTTTCTCCATTGATTTTTAGAGAGAGAGGAAGGGATAGGGAGACAGAGAGAAGCACCAATGTGAGAGAGACACACTGATTGGTTGCCTCCCACATACCCCTGACCATAGCTGGGAGCCTGCAACCAAGGTATGTGCCCTTGACCAGAATTGAATCCAGGACCCTTCAGTCCACAGGCCAATGCTCTATCCACTGAGCAAAACTGGCTAAGGCCATTTTCCCATATATTGATACATAGTTTTTCAGCTCTCCCCAAACCAAAGTGAAACAGAGTTAAAGAAACTAAGGAGATGACAATAGTCCATTCTGTATCTAGAGCACAGAGTAATTTTACTTAAGGAAAACTGTTCTGTAAATACTAGTGTAAAAGTGCTACATATTATTTCTTCCTCATATTATACTGTTTTCCACTGATTATCTGTATACTAGAGGCCCAGTGCATGAAAATTCATGCACTGGAGGGGGGGGGGTCCCTCAGCCCGGCCTGCCCCCCCTCTCAGGGGCGGAAGGCGACCCAATGATTAGGGGAAGGCAACGCCCCATCACACTTGTGCTGCTGCCACTGCTGGAAGCGCAAGCCTCAGCCGGCCCTGGTTACCTGAGCCTCAGGCGGCCCTGGGCGGCTGGGAAGCCGCCATCCAAGGCTTGCCTGTGCCTCGGGCCAGCCCAGGGTGGCTGGGAGGCTGAAGGGACTGGGGGACTCCGGAGGCAGGTGTGCGGAGCGGCCAGGCCTGCCTGCCGCCCCAGCGGGACTGAGGGGACTGGGTGCCACCATCTTGTGGCTGTGGGCACCACCATCTTTGAGGGCATTGCAGTCAGTTAGCATATTCCCTCCTTATTGGCTGTGGGCACCGCCATCTTTGCAATGGCGTGAGGGTCAATTAGCATATTCACTCTTTATTAGAGAGGATATAAAAGCCTAAGCGACCGTTATGAACTGGCGACCAGCCGGTAGCTATGATGTACACTGACCACCAGGGGGCAGATGCTCAATGCTGCTCCCTGGTGGTCAGTGCGCTCCCACAGCCAACCTCCTGTGGCCAGCCAACCTCCCTCAGTCCCTCCCCCTAGCCAGCCAGCATCAATCGCCCTGATGGGGACTGGGTGAGACAGCCCCAATTGCCGAGGGACCCCACCCGTGCACGAATTTGTGCACCAGGCCTCTAGTATTTAAATAATCTATGTTTTGCCAAAAAGTATCTCCACAGGATTACTGTGTGATACAATTCAAATACAGAGACTTTCCGTGTTTAAATTATTGCAATATAATTTTTCTGTGTTATATTTTTTTAACATTGTTTCCTGCATCATTACTTAATGTTTTCAACTTCTGCATTTACTGCAATTTGAACTCATTAGGCAAAAATTCCTAGAAAATATTCCCAGCATTTCTGTAGCATTGGCCATAGCAACTAAAATGGACTTTCATCTTAAAGTTTTAAAGGATTGGCACTTCTTTAGAGAAGTGTAGCTAATTGTAATTCAGTTGCCAGAGGCCTCTTTTCAAAGGTAAGAAACACTATGACCATTAGAGATATTGCCTTGACTAATGCTTACCTCATCCTAAGAGGTACTCCAAATAAATAATAGTACATGCTTACTTATTTGGAATTGACTATATATAATGTACTAATCTAAGCACTTTACATATATTAACTCATTTAATTGTTACAATGATCCTTTGAGGTAGGTGCTATTATCTCCATTTTACACATGAGGAAACTGAGGCCCAAATAGTTTAGAGAATTTGCCTTATGCTTTTTTCTTTTATAATGAGAATGGGGAGAAGCAGCAAGAAGTAGAGTCACAGAGAACGTAAACTGTTCTTGGTTGTGGTCATACAAAAATACATTGGACTTACCACCATGGAATTCATGGTTTCTAGTTCACAAATCCAAATTCAGTAGTACTTCTGTTCTCTCTATATATCCTTCTGAGGTTAGCAGTACCTCCATATGTCTTCTGTGTATTTCCCTGAGAGATCTCAGGAATAAGACAGTGGCCAAAGACAGTATTCAGAATTTCTATGTCCCTTGGCCAAAATGTTTGTTGAATAAATTAAATTTGCAAAATGTTCACAGAAATCAGAAACAAAAGATGGTGGTCAGCCCTGGCAGTTGTGGCTCAGTTGGTTGAGTGTTATTCAGTTACTGGTCAGGGCACATACCCAGTTTGGGGGTTCAATCACTGGTTGGAGTACATCGGGAGGCAGCAAATTGATGTTTCTCTCTCACATCGATGCTTCTCACTCTCGCTCTCTCCTTTTGTCTTCCCCTCTCTCTCAAATCAATAAACATATCCTCAGGTGAGGATTAAAAAAAAAAAAGAAGATGCTCTACTACCTCAGAGTTGTAGATTACACAAAATTGAGGGCTGTTTGAATGTTAATGAGACCACTGACTCAGAAGCTTATGGTATTAAAGAGGCTTATGTGGGTGCCAGGAATGGGACTAAAGGGGAGGAGGAATATTTGGGCTAAAGAGAAGGCCATTGGCTTTTAACACATACAGAGAATATAGAGAGCTGTGAACCATCAGAAGAAATAACTAGCAAATGATAGGATAATTGCAAACAGATGTATCTGAAACTACTGACGGGATTTAGAATTGTGGATTTTATCAGATGGTAATTTATCCTGGAAAAAATGTCAATCAATGAACTACCCCATTCCAAAACCAGGATTTATATTCATTGGTTGCCAAAATATCATAGGAGAACAATTATTATTAAGACAGTAACCACTCTCTCAAATAAATGGCATATTCAGGGAATGAGTCATTCTGTTTTAAGGATACTAACTGATAAACTGGAGATTATCCAGAAAACCCTTGTAATTCTCATCTATATTTTTGGAAATTATTTCCTGTAATTTTTCACAGCATGGTAAACATAATGGGGTTTCCTGCTGCTGGGAAATGTGGCATCCCGCTTTTCCTCACTGTCCAGGACTCCGGGTGAAAGGTGTAAAGAACTGGGCTGCCTGTGTCCTAGTCTTAAGCCATCCTCTGGGGGCCCCAGTGTTACCCAAGCCCAGAGGACACCATTCACATTGAAAACTGGGCTCCAGAGTGTCAGTAGCATCATGCATGGGATCCCCTGGAAAGACAGTACTATCTGGAAAGACAGTTACTATTATTGTTTTATTAATTTTCTTAATTGATTTTAGACTATTACCTATTTTAATCAAATGCCTGATGTTTGTTTAGTTATTTTTTTCTCCAAAAGCAGAGTGGGGAGAGGCAAAAGGGATGGGTATGATGAATCCAGAGGGCTATTTTGCTCCCCACAAGGGACATTTGGTAATGTCTGGAGATATTTTGGGATGTCATAACTAGGGCGGTGCCAATGGCATCTAGTGGGTAGAGGCCAGGGATGCTCGCTAAACATACTAAAATGCCCCACAACAAAGAATATCCAGTCCAAAATGTTAACAGTAATAAAATTGAGAAACCCTGGTCTAGGGTTTTATTATTCATTTTTGGTTGTTTACTTTAATAGGCAATCAAATGGTATGTTTATTTTACATATGAAGAGCTAATAAAAACAGGGTTACCTTGGGAAATAGGGAAAGGATAAGAGTTGAAGGATGAGGAAGGAATTATTTTTACTCCAATATTTGAGTACCTACTATATACCAAGACCTGCGCCTGGAACATTGTAACCTTATCACATTCACTAATCCAGATAACTCTATGACTATGACACAAGTGTTTTTCTTTATAGGAAGACTTGTCTCGAAAAAATAATTAACATGCACTTGAGGAATTTGTAAGAGATGAGGCTAGAGGACTTACTTAGGTCACTGACAAAATAGTTTTTAAAAAATCCACTTAATTAAAACCAAAATGCACTTAGGACCAGCTATCACATGTAGCTTTCATTCTGGTGGAGTTGGCTCCTTTGTTGTGTGGGAGAAAGTTCCTTTAACTGCTCAATCCCCAGAAGAGCCGGCTCCTGAGCGTGCAGGATGCCTCTAAGCCAGTTGCACACTCACTCTGAGCCCTGCCTTGATTTCTGACCTGTGGTCTGAACCTGTGGTCTCAAGAAGACTATTAGAGGAGAAGGAAAGGCACATTTGTTATCTGCATGACATTCGTTCTGAACGCTCCACAATGGGGCAAATACTGTCAGTGCCAGGCATCTGTAAACCCACACACATCAGGATGCCTGGCTATTTTTCTGGCTAACTAAAATACTCTAAAGTTTTCAAATTTGTATCTGAAATGTGCCCACTAGCAACAGTGGCTCTAGTAGCATTCTGGGATTTTAGGTTACTATCCTTTACTAGTTAGATCTGCCAAACAAACTGAAACACAAGTTATGCTAGCTCTTAGGTTACTAGTCTCCTAATTCTGTAGCCTCCATAAGGGGGAAAGTCGTCAGTGGGAGTTGAGGTCCGACGTTGCAGCAGTAGGTGACCCAGAGAAGAAGAAAATGCACAAAATCCAATTCATAGTGTTTCTTCTATAAAATTACTGATTATTGTGCAAATTGTTTTAAAAGATCATTCATAGAAGACCATGAGGAAGGAAGACTGAAAAGAAACACAATCCAGTCATGTTCCTATTTTCTACTCTCAACTTCTTATTAACTTTTTAAAATATATGTTTTTATTGATTTCAGAGAGGAAGGGAGAAGTAGAGAAAGATAAAAACATCAATAATGAGAGAGAATCATCAATCAGCCCCACAAACCGGGAATCAAACCTCAACCTTCTGGTGCATATAGGTCAACGCTCAACCACTGAGCCATGCTGGCCAGGCTCTAATCATTAACTGTTAACTCCTTCCCTTTGCCTTGTCTCAGGGAAGACTTTTCTTATATTCCAGATATTATCTTCAGCTTCTGGATTTCTTTGAGCTTTCTGGGCTTCAGAGCATTCTATGAATGTTCAACACTTTCGTCCTTCATCAAAACATGTAAATGCCTTGCTTTCTTTACTTTTCTAGATAGGATTCTCTCTTGGGATTTCCCTTCACAGTCAGAGCACAGCTCCCCGCTCCAACCTCACACTCATACAGCTTCTGTTGATCACATGAGAGATGTAGGCGAAGACAGACCTGCACAGTCGTTTCCACAAGGCTTCCCCACTGAAGGTCTGCTGTCGTCCAGGAATTCTCTGGTCAACATCTTTCTGTGTGGCTCCACTCCCTCATCCATCATGTAGCTTGCCTACATTTACTGTCTCTTTTCTTCTTTTCCTAAAATTATAATCAATTTTATACACAGAACACAATAGTTTCAAAACTTACCTTAGAGTCCCATCACTATTTGAGCATGACCTTCCTGTGAAAACTCTTCTGATTTGGGAAATGCAGATGCAATTATTGAAAATCTAAAAACACAATCTCTTGCACATCAACGAATAATTGCAGGTACGTGAAAAATAACAACTCCAGGCTTCTTGGCGTCTTGGAGTTTAAAATGCAAAGGTGGTTTTTTCTTTCTTTCTTTCTTTCTTTTCAACAACCTGCTAAAGGAAAATGTGAAAGGGAAATTAGGTAATTTAAGCAGTTGCAAGTTTCTTTTAAATTGAATCCATGGGAAGAAAAGTAAATGAGTAGTGAATACAGTTAATTACACCTCTGAACAAAATTGGCGGCTGCCGACAGAAGTGTGATTTGAAGGATTCCAGAAATACATACTCACCTAAAAAATCCCCCCACTCTGGTCTGCCAGTGTTTTAATGTCATCATTAGAGGTTTTACTTTTTTTTTTAAGTAAAGTTATCATGTAGAGAATATCTATTAAAAAGTAAATGTCTTTAGTAAATAAGTGAATTAAATGGTGTTGATTATTTATATATTAACAAAACTAGGGGAACAGGTTGTCACCCAGTGGGATGGCATTAAAGAAATGAGACATTTGCTTAAGTGTTGTGGGGCCCTCAGGATGGCCTAAGTATAGCTGAAGAAAATAATGCTGGTACTGGGTAGTGTGGTTGCAAAAGGGTAGTGTGTAGTGTGAAGAGCCAGGGTAAACAAGAAAACTTGTGATGGAGGAGGAAGCAAGAAAGAGAAATGAGTTAAAATGAGGAGGTGAAAACACCTAATTCACAATTTTTCAGTCTGGGAAGGTATTATTCTATACAGCTTTCCCTTCGTTTGACATTGAGCCTCTGAGAGTTTCTTTAAAAAAAAAGAACACTTTTCCTCCAACCCTTCTTAATACTCTGCTTAAACCCAGCTTAGCACAGTGCCTTTCACGTAGTAAGCACACAATAAATATTTGATTGATTGATATTCCCTCTCCTGTCAGATTACATGTCTTGCAACTGACACCACATCTCAAGGGGCTCTGAAAACTAAGTAGGAAAATGCTCATGTTAAATGTGAAAGAGACAGACATAGTCCCCTAGTTAATGGCATACAATCACACAAACTGGGTACATACAGTGAGACAGCACACTGCAGTTGGCATTTACATAGTTTATTAATATGTATGAGAACCAAATGCAATCTAACCTCTCCTGGAATAAATATCAGGAGAACTTCTAGCATAGGTTGTTGTGGTCAGAACAATAGTTTTAATAACCCTATGTCACACACCTAAGATACCAGCTAATACAGAATTACAGTACTCAAATGCATGCTAAGTGAACACAGTCAGTGAACAACAAAGATTAGCCTCTTGAAATTATCCAGCTAGTCCATAGCTCGGCCTCAGTAAAATGGACCAAGCGTCATTAAATACTAGCTGGTCACATATGGAAGGCTCTGAAAGGAATGCTGCATCCTTTGAAAATATGCTATAGTATTATACTGTTTGGGAAGTTCCATACATTTTTCTCTAATGGTACAAATGAAATTGTAAGCTGCTGTTAGTGAATAAAACCAGATTGCTCTGGGCACAGAGCCACACCAATCCAGGCCTAATGTGTCAACCAGAACAGAGCTTGGTAGGTAGCCTCTGTAGAGCAAGAAAGTTATGCTAAAGAGATGAGAAGCCTGCAGTTATTCCATGTGGGCAACTCAACCTAGCTACTGAATTGAATACAATTGTAGGGGGTCCAGGGCAGAAGCATAGAGACCAGATGGGGACAGCATTGCAATAAGCTAGGCAAGATATGATAATATATTGAGTAAACGAGAATGGTAACAGAAGTGGTAAAAATGCTGGACAGAGTCTAAAGGTAGAGCTGAGGTAATTTGGTAATGTATTAAAAGTGGGGTAGAAAGAAGAAACAAAGATGACAACATTTTTGCCCTGACCAATTGATTATAGTTGAAATGCCTTTTAGACATCCTGGTGTAGATACAAATTTTGGAGCCATCGGCATATAGAGGGTATTTAAAACTATGAGACTAGGTAAGATCACTTAGAAGGTTGGTAGAAAAAAGAAGAGGCCCTGACCGGTTTGGCTCAGTGGATAGAGGGTCGGCCTGCGGACTCAAGGGTCCCAGGTTCGATTCCGGTCAAGGGAATGTACCTTGGTTGCGGGCACATCCCCATTAGGGGGTGTGCAGGAGGCCCAGTAGGGGGTGTGCAGGAGGCAGCTGATTGATGGATGTTTCTCTCTCATCAATGTTTCTAACTCTCTCTCTCCCTTCCTCTCTGTAAAAAATCAATTAAATATATTTAAAAAAAAAAAAAAGAAAAGAGAAGAGGTCCAAGGCCTGACCCTGGGATGCTTCAGAAGCAAATCTTGGCTATATTAATGGAGTTTTCTAGAGGATGGGTGTGAGGAGGCATTCTGGGATCATTGACCCATTGAGGACCAAGTGACCATATGGGACATGACTATTTCCACAGATAGAAAATAAGATATGTTAAAAACTCATATATCCTCTAAATAAGCACTTTATTCATTATAATGTCTACCTGGGCAAAATTGAATAAAGAATCAAATAACTATTCTGAGAATAATTACTAAATATTACTAATTTGTCTAAGTTTAGTCAATCCACAATACTCACCACTCCAAATATTTTTTAAATTTTATTTTTTTTAAAATAGAAAAGTGGGGACTGAATTGCCTTAGTTCTTTCTACTTCACTTTGCTTGATCTAGTTGGTCTCCATAGCAAAAACCAAAGGCTTGGTCTGTTCATTATTTGGTTAATTTGAGTTGTTCAAGTCAAGAAAAATTTTAACTGGAACATCTGATTTTGCCTTCAAGCTTGATCATATTAATTTGGTATTATGTGCCTATGTTTATAAATTCCTGGAAATCATTTATGCATTTTAGATTATTTAGGAATTGAAGCAATCAGTACTTATAGCTTTGGACACATAGAAAAGTATTAATTTCTTTGAGATAATTGTTGATTGGATAAACGGATGGATAGATGGAGGAAGGAGTAAAAATACATTGCACAGACCATCCCTAATGATTAGTATACACTGAAACCAATGAAATTGAAATACTTTCTATGACCTTATCTTAATGAAAAGAACTGAACTTTGTTAGCAAGCCCATAAAACTCATGCCAGATGAATATTCAGAAACCATCTCTTGATTATATCAATATCTTGACTAAAAGCCCCATTGAGGTTGACATCAACATGACAGAATAGGAAGCCTTGGATTCTCCTTCCCCTCATGGACACACTGATTCAATAGCAAATTCCCTTTGTGAGAAGTTGAGAAACTAGTTGAGAGACTTCTGCATCCCAGGCACATCAAAACTGGTAGGAAAACTAGAAGTACCCTCTCACCATAATCCCTATTCCAAGCACAATGCCATATGATAAGGGAAACCCCCCAGCTCCCTGCTTCTTCCTGGGGAGGAAAAGTGTTGGACTGCATATCAAACATTCAAATTTTTCTGAGGTTGCCCCAGGGTAATTTCTGTCTTGGAGCACTGATGGGATCCAGCATATTCTAGAGCCACAGAGAACAAAGGAGGTTTGAACTAGAACACGAGCACCCTCAAAACCCCTCCCACCCAGCCCAATGTATAGCACTGATAGAACTCATCGTAGGCAAGATCTGGGAGCCACTTAGAACAATGATGGCAGTTTGGATTAGCATGAAGGCTTGAAGGGCCCACAGAAACTCTGGCCGATTCCTTGGTGAAGGTCTTCTGCATGTGGCCAATGTGTGAAGACTGGAAGAGGTGGCAGTTTTTTCTAATGCACAGATATCAACACAGAATAAAGGAAAATGAAGTAACTGGGCAACAAAAGCCAAACAAAGGAACAAGATAAAACTACAAAAACTGACCCTAATGAAACAGATATATGAATTACTTGACAGAAAATTCAAAATAACCGTAATAAAAATGTTTAATGAGCTCAGAACAATGCATAAAGTAAAAATTTCAACAAAGAGCTAGATTACATTAAAAAGTACCAAACTATAATAACAATGAAAAAAATCAATATAGGGGTTCCACAGCAGACTAGAGCACAGAAAAAATACTTGGTAAACTCAAAGACAGTTCATTTGAAATTATCTATTCAGACAAGCAAAAAAATTAAGAAGCTTAAAGGGCTTATGGTTCACCATCAAGCAGACCAATGTATGTATCCACCTCTCTGTTGAACAAAAACAGTAGATAAACCATTTTAGATTCCACATTTGCTTTTCTATAGACACAGCCTACATATCACAAACAATGAAGTTCGTAGTGCCCCACCTTCTTTTCACCCACCACCACCTCCTCATTCCTACTGAGGGCTGCCTCAGACACAGGAGGGAGCCTTCAGATTACTAAGTAATTAGCCAAGTAAACAATTTTAATGTAAGGAATAATTGACCATTGTGCATTTCAATAATGTACTCAACCATCATACAAAACCTCCATGTAAAATGTTAAAAGCCACTGGTTTCAGTCCTTCTCTACTCTTCCACCTTTTCCTGCCCTAGCACCTTTTCCTGCCAAGTACGCTTGCAGAAAGATTTTCTTCTTTTGTATTTTTTATTTTCCATCTTCTCATTTGGAACAAAGGCTTGCTATGGTCTTGTTTTAAATTTTGTGTTGGACCAGCGTGGCCATTGGTTGAAGTGGAACAGTGAAATCCAGTCTGGAAAATGATAGTGCTGCTTTCCAACTTCTCATCACTGCATATTCTGCCTGCCTTGGCTCCAGAAAATGCTCGTTATTTCCTTTTGGCAGCACCATTTTAGTGCACTTAATAAATCTGGACTTATGAGGGCGTAGAGTAGCCTTCCCAACATTTTTTTAATGTTATGGACATTACTATTTCCCTCGGCAAGAGCTAAGTAAAACACCTCCTGCTCTTTGTCTTCTGGCTCTGTTGTCAGTTTCAGGGTTTGCTGCTCTTGGTCCTGTTTCAGGGCAGGAAGATTAAAGGGTCCATCTACCCAATGTGATTCCACAAGGTCCAAGGGAGTCATGAAGCTCAAAATTCTTTCCCCTCCCAGAAGATAATCAGCGTCACCCTTTAGATGTATTGGGTGCTTAAAACCCCCCATTATTATTGATCACCATAGATTATTTAACTCAAATGTCACTACCTCCATGAAGCCTCTCATGATTTCCTCTATTCATGTGCTCTGGATGTAATAAGTCAAATCCTCTTCTTGTTTCTGTGATTAAAACTGATCATATTCTGTTATACAATTAGTTTTTTATGTTTCTGTCTCCCCTGATGGACCATGAAAATCTCAAAAGTTAGAGCCATAACTTATTAATTCTTATTTCTCCAGCATCTGACACATATCAGAGTCTCAGTTAACATTCCATAAATGAATATAGTGCCTGAATCCACCATACATCATTCCTTTGGATTCCTTTTCTACAAAGCTTCTTCTTAAATGCAAACACTATTGGGTAGAGGGTGATGGTATGACACTAATCCAGTAATTATTATTGGTACACTATTACAGCATTCCTCTCGACAGGGTTCAAGGTCAGCTTGAAACTATTGGGGGTCTGGGGAGTGTGTCAAAGGATGATTTAAAGGGCAGAGAAACAGCCCACAAAGGGAGGTGACAAAGATTATTTACTTGATGATTTTGTTTTTTAAGGCAAATCTATTTCTCAGCTCACAGCTAATTTACTAAAGAGAATTATGCTTTTAAAATGTTTGCCCATGGAAGATGTAGAAGTTAACTGTCACAATTCATTTATAGATGCATTTATATCTGCAGTATCGTAGTGTACTCAAAACCTGTGTAGAGCCAATGTGCCTTTAAGCTGATGCACCTATAAAAATGTTCCAGCTATTACCCAAACCCTGGCAGGCCGAGGGGCGCTGTTCACAGCCAGCCCTCTGGGGTTCTCCAGTGACTCAGTGTGCCCCTGCTGCACCCCAGCTCATTAAGCTGCTGGGCTACAGACAGACATTAATTACTCAGAATTAAGTGCCTGCGTGTAAATGCTTATTTTGGATCATTCAGAAGGTTATTCTAAAGAAGTACCATTAACTCCCTAGTCATTTTTTATTTGTGTTCAAAAAGCTTTACTCAGGAAGACCAGGCACTCCAGTTGGATGACAATTTATTAAACAGACATCACACTTGACTGAACTGGTTTTCTTTTCAATCTTCTTGGCTCCTCACACCCCTCCTCCCAGTATCCTTACTATTAACAACATTGTCCCCCCAAAGTTTGATTTGCTCATATATACCAGCATCCCTGACAAAAGTCTCAATAAATATCCAACTGGCTCTTGTGTTACTGGCACAACTTTTCTGAGTAGCACTTAAAATAGAGGGCTCGCTTAAGGAGCAAGGCAATGGTGAAATTCTGTCTGCCCTCTCCTCATCACCACAGCTACAGCTTTTGGTACCTGCAGGCTTCCTGGGATCAGTGAGATTAAGCATAATCTTTTTTTGAAATACCAAATTCATCACTTAATTTTTTCCCAAAAGGTACACTGATTTTTCATTGATTTCTGCATCAAATTTAAATGTTCCTGTATTCCCCACACACACTACTTGCCAAGATATTGACATTAAGATTAATATCTGAAAATCAAACTGTGCAATCCACATCCTATTATAATAAAAGCCTAATATACAAATTGTCCCCTCGGGCGGTTGTTGGACCAGAAGTTCCACTGGGAGACTTGGAGTTCGATTGCTCGCTATGATGTGCACTGACCACCAGCACAAAGCGCGGAACATGGTGGGTGTCATCGATGCAGCCTTGGCAGCGGGCAGCAGTGGAGACGCTGCCTGCCCCAATGGGCCCTAACTAGAGCAGGACCGCAGTGGGATGGCGGAGCAGGGGCTCCAGGCCAAGGCGGGTGCGAGCGGGAGGGGGGCCAATCGCCCCGCCAATCACCCCACAGACAGCGACCAGTGGCAGGGGGCGGGGCTGCCACCTGGCTTCCAGGCGCTGAGGGAGCTGGGCAGGGGGGGCCTGGCTTCAACCGATCACCCTGCAGACAGCAAGCCAGGTTGGGGGGGCCAGCCCCGAATTGTCCCACAGGCAGGCTGGTGGAGCAGGTGAGGGGGCGGCACCAGGTGAGGAGAGGGGGGAGAAGGGAGGGGGACGCGGCTGTAAGGCTGCAAGGCTGCAAGGCTGCAAGGCTGGGGGCGCGAGCTGGGGCCTGATCTCCACAGGCCACCCCAAGGGACCCCACCCATGCATGAATTTGTGCACCGGACCTCTAATATCATAATAAAGATCTGAAAAGTCACCTTGAGGACACGATAGTTTCCAAGATTAGGAGACTGTACTATAAACCTGATAGTGTCTATAAGCATTACATCGTTTCAATCAGAAAGCTCTTATCTTCCTTTCTTACTTTACCTATGGCATGTGACTAGAAATTCTACTTCTACTTCTCCTAGAGAGAAATTCTTGTACATTTTGTGCTGAGACATATGCAAAAATGTCAAAACAACATTGTTCATAACAACAAGGAAGAAAACAAAATCTATAAATGATAAAATGGGTCAATAAATTGTAGTACATTCATAAACTGGATCACTATAGAATAGTGGAAATAAATTACCCACAGTGTTAACAGGGATGAGTCTCAATAGCAAAAATTTTAGAGGGAGAGAAGCAAATCACAAAGAATATACACAGTATGATACAGTTCATATAAAATTTGAAAACAGGCAAAACTAAAAAAGTCTGTCTTTTAGGGATCCATAGGAAGACAATAAAATTATGTAAAAAGCAGAAAAATATTAACAGAATTGAGGATAGTGACTGTTTAGGGTGTGGTCAGGGAGGGGCATAGATAGAGCTTCTCAGCACTGATAATGTTCTAGTTTCTAAATTGAGAAGTGAATGCAGATTTTGCTTTATCATTCTCTAAATGGTACATATATGGAACTTTTAAGGAATAAAAGCTTAAATTAAAGTAGTAACAACTGCACATTTCACAGAGAATTCCTGTAGGCTCTTGGCATGCAGTGTAGGCTCAGTGGGCTTTAGGAAGCAGGCTCACTGCAGAGCCAACAGGAAAGGGAGAAAGCATTTATGGCCCTTGTCCATGGTGATTAGGATCCAGTGGGCTGCTCCCCAGAGCTGAGGAGTCTGTCCACACCTGTCTACTCCAATCCCAAGGAACCAAAGTCTAGTGACCAGTGATCAAACCCATGAGGTGATCATGGGAGAAAATGAGCCAAAAGGACCATCCTAGAGAACCCACGTGGAATGGTCAGAATTTGTATGTTGTTAACCTTTTCCAGTCTTCTCTTCCCACCTTGCTTGTAAACCACTCAAGGGCAGTCTGTCTTCTACCTTCTTCTACTCTTTGTAATTTTTCCTTCACTCCAGATAACTTTTGAGTAAAAATACACTGTGTGTCCAGCAATGAAATAGACTCCTTGATAAATACATAAGGCCACTCCTGATGTGTATCGTCCACTCTGAATAACTGTTCTGAGACGTATTTACTACCCAGCAAGCAGCCTTGATCAACCCTGCAATGCTGTTTTCAAGGCATTTTGTAAACATTTTTCTATGAGTCACACACACACGTAAATGTGCAAAACCACTTGAGAGTCATACCTCCTGTTTTACTAAAACAGGATGATTCGTTTTGATCAACACTGAGTTCACTGGCTTTACACAGAGTGATAGTACTTCCCAGAGGAGAATGTTTTGTTCCATTAACGTAATTGAACATGTTTCAGGCTTCATCAAATTCAATTCTAAGTGAGGTGCATTTCCTAAAGATAGCTGTGGGTAATAAAAGGAGCCCCAGGGTTGGAGTCAGTTCTGAATTTGAATTCAGGCCTGCCACTTCCCAGGTTTGCTGCTACCTTGAACGGGGCTCAGTTTCTCTAGGTCTCATTTTCCTGAACTGTTTATCTTTAAGAATTAGCTAATTTCTAAAATGGTTGCGGGAAAGACCAAATAAGAATGATATGATTACTTTGTAAACTGTAATGCACTGTGTAAATGTAAGCATCTTCATTCTAAGTCTAGAAAGCTTAAGTGTAGTTTCTTTTATAAGAGATCAGGCTTTAGGGTTAGAAATCTTTGTATCTCCTTTCAGAACTACCTGCTGACTCAGACAAGTAATTCTCTCTAAATTTGCTTTCCTTAGCTGGAATATTGGGTTAGTGATAGTGCCCACCTCTTGGTATCATAGTAAAGGGTTAGATAAGATTATGCATGTAAATACTTAGACCTACCCCTGGATATAGTAAGTACAAATAAATGTTTATTGTTGTTATTGTGCAAATGAAAACCCTTCCTTGAGTTCATCCACACAAATTAGGATTTCCCTTTTTCTAAGATCATGAAAGTTTACTCATGAAATTACTAAAAATTGTATTCTTCTTAGAAATTAAGAATGAAAGGCTATGAACACACCTATATAACCATATCCAAAAATCACTTATTTAACACATTTTTGAACCTGTATATTAGGGGCCAGGCACTGGCTAGACATTTTACAAACATTAGCTAAGTTAGTCTTCACAAAAAGCCTACCAGGGGGTTATTATTGCCAATTTTTTAGAAAAGAAAGCTCTTCAGGGAGGTTATGGAATTTGCCTGAGGTCACACAGCAAGCCAGAATTTCAGCTTAATTATTTTGTCTAGCTGAGGGTCCCAGAATAACCTTTTCTTTCATCATCTTGTCTTTCATTTTCTTTTCCACCTCTTCTTCCCTTTTTTTCATTGTTCAGAGATTTAATATTACTCAAATGCAAATAGTTTATACTGAATAATGCAAGCAAAGTCAGCTTGTCCTGAATCTCTTGTGCTGTTGAATATATGTGAACTGCTGGACAAAACAGAGACTAAATAGGTACAAGGGGTTGAGCAAGGGGTTGTATGAAGTACTAAATATGAAAATAAGGCAGGCCATTTGTTTTCTTGGCAAGGTGGTGGAGCAGGACCTGACTTCTCCCATCACACATTATTTAAATTAGGATGTAGACTTTACACTGATTGAGTTTCTTTTCTTTCCTTTTTTTTAAATTTGCTTACTTATTTTGCTGCTGTTAATCCTCACCTGAGGATATTTTTCCATTGATTTTCAGTGAGTAGAAGAGACACAGAGACAAAAACATCAATGTGAGAGAGACACATCAATTGGTTGCCTCCCACATGCGCCCCAACTAGGGCTAGGGATTGATCTTACAACTGAGTATGTGCCCTTGACCGGAATCGAACCCAGGACTCTTCAGTTCATGGGCCAATGCTCTATTCACTGAGCCAAACAAGCTAGGGCTGATTGAGTTTCTTTTCATGAGAGAGATATATAATCCTATATAATAAAAGGATAATATGCAAATCAACTGGAGGAATGACCGGTTGCTATGACATGCACTGACACCAGGGGGAAGACACTTAACACAGGAGCGCTAAGCATCCACAGCAGCATGGGGAGTGGGCCTAAGCCATAAGTCGGACATCCCCTGAGGGCTCCCAGACTGTGAAAGGGCACAGGCTGGGCTGAGTGACCCCTCCACCCCAGTGCACAAGTGTCGTGCACTGGGCCTCTAGTGAAAAATAAGTCTTATGAGCAAAATTGGAATTTTTTGTGATGATAACATGATAAACTCTGCTACAGATGTTTACAGAAACCTTTATTCTGATGATATCTTCATGCTTTGAGAGAGAAAAAAAATCATAGTTAAAATAGCTTTAAGCAGAAATGGAACCAGCTGTAAAGTTGTTTGATGATCAAAACCCTCCAAGGTAAATGCAGTCCACCAGCGATGGTTGGATACTGTTGACCACCTAGCTGACGAACAGGGTTTGAAGCAGAAACATTTACATGGCATCTCAGGTATAAAAAATTCTAATATGGTCATTACTCAGGAGCAGCAGGATATGTTTATGTTTTTAGAGAGATTGCTTCACTAACAGATAGAAATGCTTTGAGCTCGCTTCAGGACCCTAGCGGAAAGCCGTACGTGATGAAAGAGGCCAAGGTGAAAATTCTGTCATTCTCCCTCTTGTGTCATCAGCAGTGAACATGGCTCCTTCACTCGTCTCTTTGTTCTCTTCAGTCATCTCAGAGGCAGTTAATAACATTAGTAGTCCTTTCATTTACCAGCTATAGTATCTTAAACAATTCAGACCATATGTGCACATATTCTCCACTCTGTGAGTACAGCAGTCATAACAAAGATGTTGGAAAATGCAAACAGGTGCTAAAAGACCTAGTCAAAGTTATTCAGTAAGAGTCTTCCACATATAAAGACTCTATTTCAGTTTGTTGAATAGCTTGATGGGCCAGGGAGATGTGAGCCAGTACTTGTGGACAACTTCTCCTTAGTGACTGATCCTGAGGATTCCCTTGACAATGCTACCCGCCTCGTATTTGAGACCTTTGGTTACATTCAGCAGTGTATCAGCATTCGGTATGTTGGCAGAGAAACTGAACATGACCCCCGAAGAAGCTGGAAGTTACATTGTGAATTTATTAGAAATGCAAGATTGATGCTTAAATAGGACCTGTGGTAATGGGCAGTCTCACCTCATCCACAAGTAATCAAAAAGAGCAAAGCCTCTCATTGAGAAGCCAGATGCTGGCCATAGATAAGGAGAAAAATGCTTCATCAGAATGGTAGGTCAGATGCTTTCAGTAGGGCAACTGGGAACTCTGGGTCTACAATGGACTGAATGTATCCCCCAGAAATTTGGAACTTTAATCCCAATTAGATGGTATTTGGAGGTGTGGCCTTTGGAATGGAATTAGAATGAGGTTCCTGCCCCTATAAGAAGAGGCCAGAGAGTTAGTTCACTCTTGTGAGGGTAGAACAAGAAGTCGGCTGTCTGCAGCCCAGAAGGAGGCCCTCTCTGGAACCCGACCACACAGCCACTGTGATCTGAGCCTATAAGCCACCCAGTCCATGGTACTTTGTTATAACAGCCTGAACTAAGACAGGACCCTACTGAAGAATTATAAAAGAAATATTTAGAAATTCAACATCATAAACCCATTATTTAAAAATATAACATATATTTTAGAAATAATTAAAATATTGTGTGGAAATTTAGAAGTAGGGGAATAAATCAGACCTGGAACCTGGCCTCCTGACCTAATAGCTACAGTATCTTAAACAATTCAGACCATAAAGCAATAGCTATAATGAAAAAAAAAAGAAAAATGATATAATAGAGTTGGGTTCTGTGGAATTTCAGGAGATGGAAATTCCTTAAAGCTGGAGGAGTCAATGCAAGATATGAAGGAAGGGGCATTTGACTTGGGCATTGAAGGATGTTAGGATTTGCTGCATGGAGAAAGGAGGAAAGAGAGAAAGGAAAGCAAAGAAGGTATGAGGAACTGTGGCTTTTACAGAGCAAACCAGTGCCTTGACTAGATTGGGAGGCATGTGAAGAACACGAGAGGCACATTAATGCAAGGAGTTGGGCAGAACTAAATCACAAAGGGCCCGAAGCTTGGTCACAACATGGTACGAAGCTTCCCTCCTCCAACTCCCCCGCTAGCCTTCCTCTGTTTCTGACAGAATTCTTTTCAAAAAGTTGCCATTTCTAACAACCCACTCAATGCCATGGCCTTATTTAAATCAGGCCTGACACCCAACACCTCTCTCCTTTCTTCCCCAAGACATTTCCCTTGGAGCCTTGACAGGATGTGCGGCCATAGCGCAGCCTGAGCACCAAGCTCCCACTTTTGCGGATCTTGCCGAGAAACTTGTGGTGTGGCAGCTTGCCAGCCCTGATCGCTTAGCCAGGGGAGCCCGCATGGGGGAGTTAATCTGACGTGCAGAATGAGCCCTCTCCAAAGGCTCTGCTGGGGCATCAGCGCTAAATCGTACCTGACATTTAATTCCAGCTTTGGGCAGTTCCATGTGAAACTTGACTTCGGTGAGACATTGATCAGCCTGCAACTCTTCATGAGCTTTGACACAATCAATTTTCTCCAGTGGATTGGGCGATCATTAGCTGACTTATAGAAAGCCTGGGTCACACACAGCTTTCTGCAGGCTTCAGAGCTGTGCGATGAGAAGAAATGATGAAAAATTGCTGCTGGCAAGTTACTGCCCCCTTCCCTGCAAAACATAACCAACAAGAGCCCTAGCCAGTGTGGCTCAGTTGGTTGGGCGTCCTCCTGTGCACCAAAGGGTTGCCCTTTTGATTCCCGGTCAGGGCACATGCCTGGGTTGCTAGATCCATCCTAGTAAGGGGGTGTGCAGGAGGCAACTAATGGATCTTCTCTTACATTGCTGTTTCTCTCTCTTCCTCTCCCTCCCTTTCTCTCTCTGAAATCAATAAAAACCTATTTTAAGAAATAAAATAAATAAATAAGGAACAAACTCACCAGCCATGGACCACTGTGTCCACCAGGACAGTGCCACCAGCAAGTGTAACAAACCCCGAAATCCTAGTGGTTTAATACAAGTAAGACTGACTTCTCACTGATGTCACATTCCAATATAGGTCAGGTGGCTCTCCTTTAAGCATAACTCAGGGACCCAGGCTGCCTTTCTATTATGGCTCAGGCACTGTTCAGTGATCAGATGGGGTGGGGAAAGAATATGGAAAAGCCTACCAAATACTTGCCAACTCAGCCCTGAAGTAATAAGCATCACTTCTCACAATCACTAGTCACATGCCAACTAACTGAAAGAGAGATTGGGCAACACAGAAGAGCACAGGGACAGCTGTGGGCACTGACCATCTCCATGAGACCCTATAATTGTGAGTCCTGCTCCTGGTTCAGCAAACTGCTTCTGGTCCTTCAGTCATAACTGCAGCACATCCACCCAGATGGAAACACTCAATGGTGCCATTCTTCATGAAGATGGGATGGGACGGGGTAGGAAGTGATGACATGGCCTGTGTAGACTGACTCCTTACAAATGTCTATATACCACCAGCATCTGCACAGTGTCTGCCTTATAACAAATGAGAAATATGTGTCTGTTGACTAATTCAACAGAAGAATGACAGGAGAGAGTGACTATCTAAGGAAGATGTCTCTTTCACCAAACATAGGCTTAACACGTTAAGCGCCCAGTCATTCACCGGTGACTGACACTATACTTTCCGTCTGGAAGACAAAACAGGCTGGGCGCTTAACATGTTAAATTGTGTGGTTCTCAGCAGATTAGGATTGTGAAAGCATCACAAGATTGGTATGAGGTGGAGCAGCGATCCTCCTTTCTTCTTGGGGTATTAATTTGGCTCCATATCGAAGCAGGTGTAAACTACTTACTTCTTCCCCAAATTTTCTCTTTTTCTTCCCCCTCTCTTTCCACTTTCTTCTTCAGCTTCCATTTTCTCATTCACATATGGCCCTCCCTGCTTTTCTTTGTATCTCTCTCTCTCAGTACCAGGTAGGATAAGGATTATAGAAGATGTGGTCAAGAGTTGACATGTGGTTAATGTTGAACATATGTGAGCAAACCTGAAGTGTGGTCAGTCATGAAAGAGAATGCTAGGTCTAAAAGGGACTGAAGATTGTGGAATTCATGAACAAGTAGTGCAAGTAGCAATTTTCTGTCCAACAATTATGATTTAAACCCTATTCATTCATATTGTTTCTTGTAGATACTGCTATTTTGTGTAAGATTCTGTGTAAGAAAGTTTGAGAAAGAGTGGTGTAGACCAGTCCTTTTATTTTATGGATGTGAAAATGAGCCATAGAAGAGAAAGTGACTTAGCCAAAGTCATACAGTACGTGAGTGAGTGGCCGGCCAAATTGATCTAAAACTGTACTGTCCAATATGGTAGCCACTAGCCACATGCTACTATTGAGTACTTGAGATGTGGCCACTTCAAATTGATATGTGCCATAGTATAAAATACACACAGAATTTAAAAAACTAGTTGTAAAACATAAAATATCTCAGTAATTTTTTGTTTGATTACTTGCTGAAATATTTTTATTAAATTAGGTTAAATAACATACATTGTTAAAATTAACCTGTTTAAATTTTTTAATGGAGCTAATAGAAATTTAAAAATACATTTGTGCCTCCAAATTTATCTCTGTTACACAGTGCTGAACTATACAGTATTGGCCTTTGTCTCTACAAAAGTTCTTTTTATGCTACAATACTACTTTCATTTGCTTTGTTTGTCCATTTGTTTGCTTCATTTTCTTAAGCACCAATCACAGCCTAATCAGGACCTCATCACTTTTGTCAACCTTAAATCAAGAGAAATGTAATGAAAATATCTGATCACCCTGATTAAGTGCAAATCTGAAAGCCCTGCTCTCCAGAGACAATTGTCTGTGTGTCCTCCTTGTGTCAGTCCAGTTTGGCCCAGCCAAGATACAGCTGGCCTTAGAGCAGAAGCTCCATGTTTTAATCTACCTCTCACACCAAACATATTGCTAGGCCAAGTGTCTGCTAACTCAGTGAGAACTCCTATGCAGGCCAGGACCCAGCCAATGCCAAGGCTGTTTACCTGTCCTTGGGAATACTGGCCTCATGCTTTGGGGAGTTCGTTGTTACTGAGACAGGAAAACAAAGGCTGACCCAACTACTCAGTCTTCTCTCCCATCACTACCTGCTTTCTATATCATCTTTTTGTCAAGTTCCTCCTTGATAGGAACTGAGATAGGAAAGAGCTCATAGGACTTGGAATCAATGTCTTTTATTCCATTATGAACTCAGAGAAAAGAGTAACAGGGAAAATTCCCCTAAAAGGAAGCAGGTGAGAAAAGCAGGAGAGATTGCAACTTTCTGGTACTGTTGTCTTGCCTTGTGTCTCTTTTCTTGGCTTCTTGCTCCCTTTTATTCTGGCCTCACCCTACAAGCCTATTTGGTGTCAATGTTTGTCATTATAGGTTGGATGGTAGAAAGGAAGACTACCTATTAATACAGACAAAATCAGAAGCTATCTCATATGCAAAGACAGACCACTTGCCTGCTTTAGCCAATAGGACTGTCTTTGAATCAGACAGAATCTGATTGGCCTACTGAATGCAAGAGACCAGATGCTGTGTGGTGTTCTGAGGGGAAAATAAATTGACCTCATACAGCCAACCCTGCAACATCACTGCCCTGTGACATATTCAAAAGTATTTGACCCAACTCTGCATTCAGAGAAAGTGAAAAGTCCATGTTCTTAAGGAGATCACTTCTGTACACAGTGTTCTTGGAACTCCAGCCCAGTCAGCGATACCTGATCAGTAGTTAGCATTTTACTTTTACTAATTTCCATCTCACTGATCCTTGTTGTAATCCCTTACTAGGAGATTCTCTGTTGTAAGGTCATGGATTGGAGCTTAAGTTGCCACCAAAGAGTATCATTGTCATTAGGAAACTCTGCCCTTCTGAGTTTCTGCACTGTAGGTGTCTTTTGAATATCCCTGTCAACTACAGCTGAGTGCCCTTTAATTTTTCAAATGGAAGTATTTTTCTTAAGACATATGTTCTTAAGCTTTCAAAGGAAGTCTGAATATGTTGGCTGAGTAGGCATCTTACCATTACTCAAGATTTATTCAGTGGAAGCACACATGTTGTTCACTTAGAAACCACTGCCCTTGACCCAAGAAATAAAGAACAAAGGTGATTCTGGAGAAAGGAGAACCAGTCTCAACTTAGCTAACCAGAAGGATTTTATAGTCTAAGGATAAACCTAAATCTTGCCCCTTCCCCGTCCCCCCCCCCCCCCGAAACTAACAGGACAGACCCTTCCCAAATTGTCACCAAAGCCAGGCCATAAAAACAACAGCTGTCACCTGGGTCCCTACCCTGCACCCCACCAACTTCTGCATGCCATCTTGGGTGATCATCAGCCACATTTTGGCCCAGAATCCAAGGGCCCCAGCACATTCTCCTCAACATTCTATCACATTACTCCCAAGTGCATCTGTTCAGGGGCATTAATGTCTCACTTTAACTCAAATCACTTTATCCCTGCTTTGCTCTGAATAAAAACAAGAAAGGAGGCAGGAGGGGATAAGGAAGGAGAGGGTGGGTTTGTAGCAGGATGCAGATGTTATGTTACAGTGTGACTAGCTCAGGGAAGGAGCAGGAGGGAAAAAGGAACAATCAGTATTGAACCCTAGCAAGCCAATTTGCTGAATTATCAGACAAGGTCAGGAATAAGTCTTAAATTTTATAGAAAGTGTAAAGCAAAGAGTATAAATCCACCTTTTAGGACACTATTGGGAATTCAACTCTCTTGGCCCCTATATTAGTTTTATATTACTATATAACAAGTTACTCTAAAATTTAGAGTCTTAAAAAAAACACATTATTTCACAGTTCCTTTGGGTTAGAAATCCAGGTCTGGCTTAGATGACTATATTTGGCTTTAATTCTCTCATGAGGTTGGAGTCACCTGCCAGGGCTGTAGTCTTATCTGAATGCTTGGCTGTGGCGAATCCACTTTATATTAGCAGGGCATAATCCTTCACACCAAGGATTCTGCTAGGCCCAGTGTCTGCTAACTCAGAATCCCTGTTCAGGAAAGAACACAGAAAATATTGAGGCTGTCCACATGTCTTTAGGAAGACCTGATTTGGAGATATAGTTGTTATTAAAACAAAAAAAAACAATTACTAGTCTAACTACTAAGTCTTCTCTCCAGTCCCAGCCTGCTTTTTGTCTCTGATCTTTATATTGAGGTCTCTTCACAGGAATGCCTCATAACAGCTGCCTTTTCCTGAGGTGAGCCATCTGAATGACAGCCAAAGAATATTAACAAAATGGAAGCCACAGTCTTTTTCTAACCTAATTTTGAAGATTATAAAAGAAGGATATAACTTACAAGTGTATTTCAACACTTCTGCCATATCCTTTTCAGTAAAAGTAGATCAATTAGTCCACTTTCAAAGAGGACATAAAAATGAGGGGTCATTGAGATCATCTTGAGGCTGCCTATTACATTCCCTTTCATTCATTCTAATGTAAAGGATTTTGGTTTTATGTGAATTTACAGAATGTGTTTCTTAAAGTTTTATAAATCAATTAGAGGTAAGATATAAAAAATACTACCACAAAACAATGTGACTAAAAGCAATTTTGTTGACATAGAGTGGTTCAACAACAATTTGGTCAAAATAAATCCTAGTCACAGTAGAGAAATCCTATATAATAAAAGCATAGTATGAAAATTGTCCCCTCGACTGGGAAGGGAGGAGGGCCCCCCGGGCAGCAGCCAGCAGCCGCTAGGGACCATACCAGTGCATGAATTTTGTGCACTGGGCCTCTAGTAGAAATGAAACCAAGTGGAAGTAAAACCTTTCCAAATTCTGAAAGGCAGATAAAAATTCCTAAAGATTTATAGAGTTGCAAAAAACTTCCCATGACATACCAAAATAAACCATATCTTGAACCTAGCGACAGGCTATTTATATTCCAAAAAATTATTGTATTGGTCAGCTTGCTTCATAAAAATTTGCATTTAGCCAAATTAATATTAACTGAATCACCCTATCCCAGAGGGGGAGAAAAGTATCTCATTTTGGAACAAGCTTGTTGCATTCTATATCAAGATTTCCAGGGTAGGTGACTATTTGGGAAGGCTGAGAGATGGTGCTAAGTAACAAATTACCCCAAAACTTAGTGGTGTGAAAAAAAAAAATACTAAATCATCAGCTCTCATTGTTTCTGTGAGTCAAGAATTTGAAAATGACTCAGCTGAAGATTTTTACCTAGGGCTTCTCATGTAGTTGCAGTCCAATGTCAGCTAGAACTACAATCATCTGAGGGATTGACTGAGGCTGGAGCCACTTCCTAAGTGACTTAATCACATGGTTTCCAAGTTACTTCTAACTGTTGGTGGTAACCTCAGATTCTCTCGATATGAATATATCCATGGAGCTACTTGAGTGTGTCATAGTATGGCAGCTGGTTTTCCCCAGAGTGAGAGATCTAAGACACCTTTACACTAAGATAGAAGCTGCAATGCCTGTTCTGATGTATCCTCAGGAGTCATGTACTTTTACTTCCACCACATTCCATCAGTCACACAAAGCCAGCTCTGATTCAAAGTGGAGAGGTTAATTGGGGGAAAAGGAGGATTTATGCAATACTTTCAACAATAAAGATTTTTTTAAAAAAAAAAAAGTGGGAGGACACTACAGAGTGGGAGTTCCAGTAGGTGTGCATCATTGGGGGCCATCTTGGAGGCTGGCTGTCATATAACAAAGAAGATGGGCCATATCCAACACATTTGCTATAGTTCCCCCTCTCTAGGGCCATCTGTCTCATTACAGAGATAAATATTGGCCTCCTTGGTTCCCATGGAGCCTAGATCAGGGTGAGTTCAGGCTTTGGGTCACGATGGAAACTCAAGTACAGTTTATGGTCAGATCCAGTCTTATACATAAGAGCTGCCTGGTGGAATATCAGGGACATTAAGGAGGGCTTTTACCTAGTAAAATACCAATCCCACTGCTTGGTGAATAGAGTTTAAATTCCTCTAGAAACAGGCAAAATGCTTTTGCCTATTTAGAGGAAAAATCTTAAAGTGCACATACCCCAGGTGGAAGTAACATACTTGTCTAAATTTGCATCAAGGTGTGAATGATTGGTGACAGATCTTTTCCTGAGAAGAAATTCTCAGAGAGGTTGGGCAACAAATAGAAAATGGAAAGACTCTACAGAAAAATATGGGAGAGGCTTCCAGGGAAGTGGAAGGCAAATCACTGACATCACTATTTTTCCTGGACCCAAATTATCCCACAGCAGTTCAAAAAGAGAACTACAGAAAGTAAGATAGAGTAGCCAAAGAATAGTAATGGCTCTTAAAATAGGGTACCTTTAGGAGTTAGAAATTGGAAGAAATGTAATATTTTAGGGACTATAACTTATTTTTGCCAATTGATAAATGGTCCCTCCATGCATACTGCTCTGCTCTAGTAGATCTTTAATGGCTCTTATATAAGAAATTATCGATAGGAGAAAGACAGAGATAGAGGAGATAGTATGGAGTTCTGTAGCGATGCAGTCATTAAACCACACTGCAACCAGAAATAAATTACTGCTGCCATGCTTCTGCTGGTCCTTTAAACCACCTGAAATAGTCCCAGGTAGGCAGAACAAAAGTGTACTAGCCTTGGCCTGTATTCCCACAAATGCCTAAGAGATGAAGTGTAGTGTTTTTTTAGGTCAAATCCCATGACAGCTTCAAGGAGCATGGAAGGGTGTTCAAATGCTTCTTTCAAAGTTCTGCAATTTAGTTGTACCAAATATTGCTCAAGATCACCTGAAAACCATTCCAAGGCAATAGTCCCTGTTTGGATTAATTATGACTTAAAATGTATAGCTCACAGACTATAATTTTTAAAAATGCGGATATTGCAATACCTAGTTCCTTTGCCATGCCTCCCTTTTTCCTGCCAGAACCAGATCTACTACCACATTCTCTATTTCTGCTAAAAAAAAAAAAAACAACAACAAAATCTGCTTCCGTATCTTTTCTGTTTGTTAGCCATGGCCACAAGATAACATTTGTGTCATTGCCAGTAGTACTCTCATGAACCAAGGGCCTTGCCCATATACAATATCATGCAACCCAATGTTTTATATTTTGTCTTTAAAGGAAAATCCATTTACACAATTAGAAATTCTACACATACCACCACCCAAGAAATGTCTTAATTGAAGTGTTAGTCCAGAGTACTTTTCTCAGTAGGGGATCAGAGACACTACCTGTGAAATATTTGTCTCTGGCTAGAGACTATGGAATATAGAACTTGATGTGGAAACAGAAGTTAACATGGTGTCCCTTTGCCTTCTTCCTTCAACTAGACTTTAAAGAACTATGTCTGACTTTTTCACTGTTGTATCTTGGTAAGTAATGAAATATCTAACATATGGTAAATACTCAATAAATATTTATGGAATGAATAAAGGTGGATAAATAATTTTAAAAGTCAATGAGTTGATAAAATGTAATATGACTCTTTCCCTTAATTGTGAATTGCTACCTCACAAATTATATGGAAAACCTATCTTTTCAAACTCCAGAATCCAGCTCTATACTCAAGATTCAACTGGATTCCCCCATTCTCTCACAAATTCCTACTAGCTGGCCCTGGTTTCCAGACACCCAGATCCCTTCTCTATTCCCAGCCTCCTTCTAGTCCTTACTGATCACCACAGATAACTTTGTTATCTCCAAGTGCAGAGCAAAATTACCCATGTCCAAGAGAAGCTAGAGTCCAGGAAAAAAAAACAAAAAACACCTACTTGTCAGATTATGCCTCCACTCAAACCCTGATTTCAGTCATTCATACACTCATGAATTATCTCATTTATTACTTCAGTAAATACTTGAGTGACTTCTTAGTGCTATTATCCATATTGTTACAAAGACACATCCACTATGGAATGTCCAGGAAGTACAGTGTAGTAATCAAAATCTGGCAAAACAAAGCAAAACAAACAAAACAAAAAACCCCACACATAATAGATTCCTGGTACTGAAATGCTAAGTTACTCCTAGTGCTGAATCCCACTTCAGTGGTAATGATTATAGGAAAACCAACATTACTGATTCTCTACTATGTGCCAGGCACTGTATTGGACACTTTCCATGTGTCATAAAAGAAATCATTACTATGATTTTTACATGGAACTTGAGTGATGTCCTTGGATCCTGTTTTATTACATTGGGTCTGTGTGCCCAAGAGCTTCCTCCAGCTCCCTACAGTCCCAAGTCCCCTGGCTGTTATGAAGCCAATGATTGAGTCACAGCTAATAGAAACAAGTATAACTTGTTGTGTTGGCAGAATTTTGATGCCAGAGGAGTAAGCATTGGTTTGGGAATATTATTTAATGTTAGAAGATTAGATCTGCATTACTCCCAAGCTTGACAAGAAACCTGATTTCATGTTAGTCACAAGGGGATAACTATTTAAGAATGAACATTAACGAAATCAAGTATAAACTCATTAAGATAAGTCTTTTATTTTACTAAACTTTGACCAAATTAGTATATCCATATCTCATTTTCTTTTCCCATTTTAGTCTCTGTCTCTTTTCTCTTCACCCATTTGTCCTCAGCCCCATCTCCAAATGTCAGTGGTTGTTTTCATGCTGCTTGGACTTGGGCACAATGAACATAGCTCACCATCCAAAATGTTTCTGGGTTTGGAGACCTCCTTCTGAGCGTCGGGAAAGTCGAGGTGGTGCCAGGTGTGTGAGTTCTTGGTGTGTGCCAAAATAATGTGCCAAATCACTCGGGAAAGAATATAAGATTTTCCAGTGTCCAGATGAGCCAATAAAATATGTTTTAAATTCCTGAAATATAAATTCACTACATTTTGTGAAAAGATTCTCTGTTATAACTGAAACCTGGCAGAAGGGGGAGCAACCTGAGGGGACTTTCTCCTCTCTGACTTGAAACCCTGTGGAAATGAGGTTTCACCTTTAAGCTGGTCTGGTTGCCAATGAATTCAGTATGATTGGACTTCACATTTTAGATTCCATGAAATTTCCTTTAACAAGAAAATACTTGAAACTTGACCTTTTATGATCATAAAATTCCACACCATTTAGCACATTTGCCAGCACCTGAAATGATGAGTGAACATCTTGATTCAGTTTAGCATAATAAGCATTTGATAAAACAGGACCCTTAGGGGCATCTCTGAGGTTTTATAATTAGCTTGAGCTGTCATCAATACATTATTTCTGTTGTCTTCTTGATTCATTATGATTGTTTCAGCCAAACTCACTGTGGGAAAAATGGCAAAAATAAAAATATCTACCAAGTATTCCGTTTAGATAGTTGAATAGAATAAAAACGGGCACATAAAGGCTGAATGCTAAATGTAGGAGACCAAACTGATTTAGCTTTCAACTGGAGCCCTCTAAACTGGTACGATTTCACAAAATCTTCTATTCCCACCATTCTTTCTTCAAAAAGCACAAGAAGCCAAAAGGAAATAAAGGTAAAAGGGTGATATGTCTGAAAGTTGTATAATTATATAGATGTTTATTTACACTAAATAAAATCATAATTTCCCCCTTATTTCAGGGTTTCAAAATACTCTTTTAATTTTTTTTATTGATTTTAGAAAGAAGAAAAGAGAAAGAGACAGTCGGACAGAGAGAGAGAGAGAAACATCAATTTGCTGTTCCACTTATTTATGCATTCATAGGTTGATTCTTGTGCCTTGACCAGAGATAGAACCTACAACCTTGGGAGGGTGCTCTAACCAACTGAGCTACTCAGCCAGCACCTGAGTTTCAAAATATTGTCTTATTTTTACCTCAACCAACCTCTGACACATAAATACTTACAAAATCATATGGCAGTTCTATTGTAGGGGGTTGAAGAACTGAGAAAATTCTCCATAATTTACTGTAGATTATTATCGACTAGAGGCCCAGTGCACGAATTTTTGCATAGGTGGGGTCCCTAGGGCTTGCCAGCAATTGGGGCCGGCCAGGGGGAGGGACCGTGGGAAGTTGTCTGGCTGCAGGAGTTTGGCTGTGGGAGCACACTGACCACCAGGGGGCAGCTTCTGTGTTGAGCATCTGCCCCCTGGTGGTCAGTGCGCATCATAGCAATTGGTCAACCAGTCGTTCTGGTCATTCTGGTTGTAATGGCCACTTAGGCAGATAGATAGATAGATAGATAGATAGATAGATAGATAGATAGATAATGTGTTCTAACTCCTAAACTCTTCTTCCACTAAAGAAAATGTTATATTTGGATGATGATGACCCACACAATCCCAATCACTTTCTACTTCTTTGTGCCTATACTGGTCACAGTCTGTCCTTCCTTCCTTCCTTTTTCCTTCCTATCTTTCTTCATCCTATCTAATAAAAGGGTAATATGCAAATTAACCATCACTCCATCACAAATATGGTGATGCCCATACTGTCCGGGGCACTGGACGCTGGTGGTGTTGCCCCGGCGACGGGCTCCAGTGTCCCGCACGCCCCGGCCTGTGGAGGGAGGGAGGCCAGCTGGGGTGCGGGACGCTGGCAACGTTGCAGGCCGGGCTAAGGGACCCCCTCCCCCAGTGCACGGATTTCATGCACCGGGCCTCTAGTATACATATAAAACACTGCAAGGGAATTCATCCAAATATTGATAACAATTAACTATGACTAGTGGGTGAAGAATTGTTTGTTTAATATTTTCAAAATACTTGACAGAATAGTGTATCACTTTTGAAATAATGGGGACAGGGTGAGAAAGACAAAAAGAAAATAGACCAAAAAACCCACATGGAATTTAAAGAAAATTTTCTACTTGATTGGGTTTTCTCCATCTAGAGGCTGTGAGACTCTGTTCTCTGTAGTTCATCTACAATGCTTTGTCTTCATCCAGTCTGTGTATTTACAGCCCTGAGTTCTTTCGATCACCGTTCACCATCAGTCCTCCTCCATGCTTCTGAACTGTTTCTAGAGCCATATATTTCCTCAGTGGGGTGAATGCAGGTAGCTGGAATCCTTTCTTCTCTATCCCTTACCAATGTATGCAGCAAGATGCTGAACACAGCCTTGATCATTTGCATTTATTCAACTCCTAGTGATTGGGTAATACTAGTTTAGAAAGCTTGGCAAATTCCAAGTTCTGTCTCTTGAAACCAAAGAGGGAATAGGATACAAAATTCTAATTCATTCCCTCTCTTCATGTCTTTGAGGGAAGCCCCACAGGGTTAAGCAGCTGCCACATTCCACCTCTTAATGCAGATACATGTATATCTAATAATAAGGGTATGTATTTGAGCACAGATGAAAATTTTAAAGTGCTTTGAGATCATCAAGGATGGATATATGCAGCTATTAATAGCCACTAATTAAAAGAGATGGGCTTTGTTGGAGTTGAAACTTGAACATTCTTCTTGTGGCCATGCCTACTAGCCAAATGAGATGGAGAGAAGGAAAGCAATAGAAACGGATTCAGAGAAGCATTGTATTTCAAAAAGACCTGTTTAGTTGACCAGCCCTTTTGACTTTGCTTTGATATTGCCTAGGCATATCAATTCCGGAAGAAAAATGGCAAATAACTTTATCTGAGATAGACTAAGGTCCCTTAGCACTTGATAAAGGGATAAGGGCTACACAGCGGTGTTGCTACAAGGGGGCCAACCAGTAAACATTTATTGGGAGAATACTTAGAAGTAGAATGATCTTCCCTTTGTTTGTATCCATGTTGGGCATGTTGGAATGGATACAAATAGGTGTGATAGCCTCTCCATAATGTCTTCAATCTTTTGTCTGATGTATCCAATATGATTTTTAAAATATCTCAGAATATTAACCTTAGAAATTACTATAGGATATTAACAAGTCTATGAAAACAAAAACTAACTTTTAAATTTAAATGCCATCAAATGTGTATTTTGGTCTGGCTCAAGAATTCTCGTCGTTAGCCTGTGGACCCATAGAAGGATTAAAGAACTGATAGAAAGAAAAAATCGCCCAAAATGTAAAGTGTCATCTTTGGTGCGACTCAAAACATAAATCCTGCCTAAGACCAACCTTTAAGCTACCTGGAGGCCTCTCAAGAAATATTACAAGGCTCATGGATCTAATGAAAAGCACACAGGATGAAAAACCTAGAAAATAGCTGGACCTCTCCTTGTTTATGACTTCATGTGGGTCACCTCACTTCAATCAGATTGTCTTTAGATGAGCACTGAAGTCTACATGTTTATACACTAAGTATGCATATTCTACTTAGAATGGGTGATTCGGGGGGCGGGGAGGGCCCTCTGGTCCCAAGTTCCACTTTTTGATTATATGGCTATCCATCCTACTTTTGAAGGGGATGACACAAATCAGTACCTGGAAGGTTGTAAAAATTGCTGTTTTATGATTGTTCAGGGTTTGAGTAAATATCAACCTTTTATTTTTTTAAGTTTTATCATAGCATTAAACCCTTCAATTTTGTCTTTAAAAAAATCCCTTCCTAATGGTTCCAGCTTCACGTGTTTATTAGATCAAAAGACGTATGTAAATAGAAATAACTACTCTTTCTCCATAAAGAAGCTCAGGAAAGAAGACCTCTCTGGAAACTGTGAAATTTCCAGAGGAAAAGGCACCCATTTCTGCAAATGTTATTTGAACTTTAGAATTTTATGCATAGAATTTGCCCCCAGATAGTTTTTTAATTGAAAGCCAGGTCTCCGTTGTAAAAAGAAAAAAAGAAAGAAACCAACCGTAAGATTGTTAATTCTAACTCCAAGTGGATTTCTGGTCAACACTGATAGGTTGGCCATCAGTATTGTCTTCTGATTCTGGGATCCAGGCTGAAGAATCAGTCAGCAGGTAGGACTCACTACTTTCAAAGTGGAGGGCATGAGCTCAAAGCGGGTGGAGAAAACAGAGCCAAGTCATACAAGCACATTTAAACCTTTGCTTAGATGTGGCTTGTTTCATCTGCTTATATTCCATTGGCCAAAGCAAGTAATATAGCCAACCCCAAAGTCAATGGGAGAGGGAAATAAACACCTACAAGAAAGCTTAATGAGGGCAGGAAAAAGCCAGTGGCCTGTTAAAAAAAACTGCTCATATTAGCTTACAGGAAGCCAAATTTTTAATTTCAGAAATTTTTCCAACTAGTTCTTAAACCATCAGTATCTTGAAATAAGCCATAATGGAAATATTTACAGCATGGAAGTTGGAAATTTCTACCAATCAGACCTCTCCCACCCAAAGCCAGTTGTTAAACATTTACCAGCATACCACTAGAGGGAACCAGTAGTTGTAAACAAAATTGTCTACCATTGTTTCTTTGGCAACCGGGGTCTCTAGGAGCCCAACAGTAGCAATGGATGAATAACACCTACAAATCCTTCCAGGTGCATCTCTTTTTCTGTACCAATATGTCATAGTGCTGGTTTCTGTAGATCACAGGAAAGAATCAGTGTCATTTAAACCCTCTTGAATCACTGGCACAGCAAGTTGAAGCAAAAACCAAGAAGCTAAAAACTCATTCACCCTCCCCTATCTTTAATGAGCTCAGTTTAGGGTCTTCTGTTTCCTTGGCAACATACCCGACACTAAAACTACTTCCAGTTCCCACTTCTCTCAGCTACTTTGAGTGTTTCCAGTAAAATACTCCCATGCCTTTCTGCTCTCTTGGCACGCTCTACTGCTGTCACCCCACAGGAGCTCTCAGGATGCTTTCCAGGCTGGGCCCCCTGCTTTAGCACACAGTCCCTTTCTTAAACTGGGCTTTAATTGAGCCCAACACTTTCTTTCCTACAGTGTGGGCTGGAGAGTGCTAAGTGCTGTCACTTAAGGAACCGCAGGTGCAAAGGCTGGGCCTCCCCAACCCCACACTGTCATCTGTTCACCTCCAGCACTCACCAATTGACCTACACTGTCAAGATTTCTTAAGCCAGTGCCTGAAGTCAGAGGTATTTGTGGATTTCCCTGGAGACTATCCCATCCTAAGTATGATGAAAGGATTAAGGAGAAACCAACTTGAAAGGATACCAATAGATTTCGGCAGAACAGCCCCCGGAAAACACCGAGGCTATGTTTCTGCACAAAATCCGTGGCCATTGGCCCCCTTTGTCCTTCTTCTATTTCTCCCAATTTCCCTCTCTTGGCCTCCACCCCACACCCCCACCTCCACCGCCCCAGAGGGCTGGTTCCAATTGCAAGGCCATTCCTGCAACCATCTCTGGCAACTGGAGTGAAAGGTGCCGACAAAGAGGCCCTCTCCACAGCTCCCTTTTCACAAGAAGCATGTATCCAATTAAAGGATTTTAATTAAAATGCTTTCTGTAGCATCCTGTTTCTACTCACTGTTATAAATTAAACTTGACATTCTCTGATTTAACAGGTGGGTGAGATTATTCTGAAAGCTGCCATATGAGAGGAAATAGAAGTTAGGCTGAAGGAAGCTGTGTGTGCCTGGATGCATGAGTGTGTGTGTGTGTTAACTTGTGTGCACATATGCACTCATACTTGTGCAAGTGCACAATTATGTGTGCATGTGTCTGTCTTTAAATTGGTTTTGAATTGTTCAATTTTAAATGTAGAAGTTATGATCCAGCAAGAGGCACACAAAAAGAAAACAGAAACCCAATCTAAAAAATTAGAATCTCATGCAACATCCTTAAAGTCTCAGTCAGCAGGAACCATTTGCACATTTCTCACTAATGACATTCCTTTTCTAAGCATCACTCAGAAAGATCTGCAACCTCCATTTGTTCCCAATAAATAATGTTTTAATCTACTTCCTTACGCAAGGGGGTAAGGAGGGAGGGGGCTTTGGTGTGACTGTTACAGGTTCCACCTCTTCAATGTTCTATAGTCAGTCCTCAAATTAAATTCTCCAAGGATTCTTATAGATTGTACATTGCACCTCTGATATCAGTGGGCCACTTCAAGGGCCCCCTTTATTCCAGCCAAAGTAGTTCACTCACAAACCCTGTACATGAAGTGTATTATCTACTGTACACTCCATGCTGCTGCCCCTTTCCTTCTCCCTGCCTAGACCTCTTCTCTCCAAACTACTTTTTCTTCCAGATTCTGCTCCTGTCTCTCCTTTCCCAAGAAACTCTTCCCGACTGTTCCAGCGCATTCTTTCTTCATTAAATACCTATCAGATTCACTCATTCATTCGCCAGGACCAGGCAGTGTTGTAGGTGTTGAAAGTAATGCAGTGAACAATAAAATAAACATATGAAATGTGTTCAGCATTGGTTACATGCTAGGCAGAAAAAATAAAATGAGTGGACAGAGTGTTTTTCTCTTATCTGTCCTCATTATTTAAAGTTTGATATGTTTATATCCCATTTCTCCTTTTTAGATTGTAATTTCCTTGAGGATTGGAATTCTGTCCACTACCTAGGGATAATATTCAAAATATAGAATTGCTAGTACAACAGAGGCATAATCAGTGAGAGTGGACCTTGCCATCCCAATGTGTCCCAACTGGCTGGACATCAGCCGTATTAAACTTTTTTGTATCCTCCAGGTTATATTATTCAATATTATTTTTATCCACATATTGATTTCATAAAAATAGCTCATTTATCATATTATCTAAATGGAACTCTAGTGGCCTAAAAGAATGAATGTATTTCAATCAGAGTTGAACTTATTTTTAAAGAATATGCAGATTAGGCACTCCTCAAGTCAGCAGTAAGTAGGCTGGGTGCATTTTCTTGTCAGTCTTAACTCATGGAATCTCCTCACCATCTACGAAGGATTTTCCAGGAGAAACGGGCCTTTCAAAGCCTTTTTATCTCTGCTAGAAAAGTCCTCAAATTGTAGCTTCATCATTTAAGCCCCTTGGGAAGGTGACTTTATTATATAATAGAAAAGATGATAGACTTTGTATTTAAACATCTGGGTTCAAATGCCAGCTTCACCTACTGTTTGTCTCAGGTACTTAGCCTGGTCAATTAACTTTTCTCAAGTTCAGTATCTTTAATTATAACATGGGAATGATAATACCAACCTTGCAGTGTGGTAATAGAAAATTAAATGAAACAAAGAGAAAAATGCATGGTACCTACCTGATGTAAAAATCAATGCTCTGTGCACAGTAGTTACTGTGGTTATTATCTTTATGTATTGTTATCAACAATGGTCCAATCACATGCGGTCAGATATTATATAGGAAGACAAACCTACATTTGCTGGTGGATACCTATGTATGGCTTATACTCCAAAACACTCAGTTTCTCCTTTCTCCTACTCCTACCACCTTATAATCACAAAAGAGAGAAGAGGTACCCTACACCTCACATATATAACATCCCCACAAAACTGTGAGCTCCCTGAGGACATGCATCTCAACTTCCCTTTCTTCCACACCTTCACTTCTTCCCACCACATTTCTATGCCCTTCTGGTATAAGGCTTTACCCACAAGATGAAACAAAGTTTGGAGCTGGGAAACTGGAGAAGAGTAATATAAATGATTGAAGGGACTGGGGTGAGGGATGAGTTGTTAGACTTTTGAGCAAGATTGAAAGGGGACATGCTAGAATTTACTGAACACACTCTTTCATTAGGAGACAACTGCCTCAAGCTGGGAAGAGGCAAACCTAGAGGAAATAAATAAATGTCATTTCCCATGATCGATTTTATGATTATGGAACTCATTACTCCCAAGAAGTGATTCAAGCTGAAACTATAAATGACTGCAAAAATAAATGAGAAAAATCCAAGTAAGACTGACAAATCTTAGAGTTCATTAAAGGAAATTAGAACATTTGAGGTATAATGCCAAAAAAAGAAAAACATTCACTACAGTCCCTCTGTGCCAGAATTGTGCTAAGTGCAGATAGAGAAGAAAGAAGGAAAGACAAAGTCCCAGGCCTGAAAGATCTTACAGGTGAGGGGTGCCCACAGGTGAAGGATCTTACAGGTGGGACTAAGTTATTACCCATCAAATTACCGTGTATCAGGTTAAGCAGTAATTTGCAGGCTGCAGGTCACATTAGCATTTGATCAGTAGTAATGGAAGTGCTATGGAAAATAAGAGGAGAAATGGCTATGGCTTCTATTCCAAGGCTTAAAGGAAGAGGTAGCATTTGAGATGCACAATGAAGAAGGGCTAGAATTTTGGCAGTGGAAATCAATTAGAGATAAGCCCATTAAAGACATCAGTTAGAGGCAGGGCTATTGAAAGATGGCATAGGCCCCAGGGGAAAAGATTCAACTTAGATTGATATTCAAGGTGATGGGGCCTAGCCCCTGGTCTACTACTAAGCTCAACAATTCCTCCTCACCCACCCTTACTTGGTGGGGGCTGGGAAGGGGAAATAGTAGAAAAGTTAAGATAAAGATAAGAAAAGGTGACAATAAGGTATGTGTTCATCAAATAATAGCGGAGAAGAGATTAAAGATGATACCTAAAATCTCCACCAGCTCCTGAAGCGCCTTAATTTATTTTACACCTAACTCTTGCCCCAAAAGATTTAACACCCTGCCCCCCCCCATGCTCCCTACACATACACTATGAACTCCCCTTTCTGAGGGGCCTAATACATGGTCCCACAAATGGGAAGGAATTAAGTAACTAGCAAACTAGAGATGGATAACCTTCAGTGTAAAGATACGGGATCATGAGGGTAAATTAAGGCTGAATATTCAACAGGTAAATAAATACACCAGTAAGTGTATATTTACAATCTATGAAACACACCCAGCAGAAAGAGATGGCAGTGCAATGAGAGAGGGTGTCTGATGGGTGACATGAGGAAGGCTGGTGAGGCCTTCCAGCCCTCTTCATGGGCTAAGTAAGACACCACGTTTATCTTCTCAAATGATTTCCAAGCACCATCTCCAAACTCAGTTTCAGTCCCTTACCATTTACACACCACTCTCACATGTCACCTCTTTAAAGCATATTTGGAAGAATCTAGAGAATGCATAGAAGAATAGGTTAGAAAACTATTGTTGTAAAGCCTGAAACCAAGTTTTAAAGCATAGATAGGTGGTCATGCACCATCTGAGTACCCACCCTTTAAGTCACTGGAGGGGAATCTACGTATGGGTCAAAACATTTCCCCCAAAGCTCCCAAGGAGCTGAACTTTTCCAAGCACTCTCCCAAGATGCACCATGTTTTATATTCCAGGAAAAAGCCTGCTTCTGAAAGAGTCCCTGTTTGGCCTGTTGTTAAAAGATGAATTGGTTTAGCAATTATGTTTGACACCCTATCATTTTTTTTTTTTTGGCATTGAGTAAGAAGGACATAAAATTTGCTTGTGTTTTCTCATAAAGGGACTAAGTTATTACCCATCAAATTCTCTCTATGAAAATACTGGCAGCAAAAGATAGAAATCTAGGTCCAGCGTATCAGGATTAAGTAGTAATGTTCAGGCCTAATAAGAATTTACCCATCTGCTATGAAAGAATCCACTGTTAAAATGCACAAGGAACTATGGGAATGCTCTGAAGTTAAAACAGAAATGGTTTGACTATATCTTTCATATAGATACATGCCAAGAAACTATATTTTATTTCTCAGTGGAAGGAGAAAAGAGGATCCTTTCAGGATTATTTTTTCAGTTCTCAACTTTCCTTTGCCCACGCAGGTTCCACTGACACAGTGGTTTGCCTAGACATAGCTTTAATAACTTGTGTCTTTCAGACTTAGAATATAAACCGATTATTACTCTGGGATACCTGCTGATAGTATCTCAGGAACACAGATGAGTAGAGTAATTCTTCATCTGCTGGTCATCTTGCTATAATACAGAAAACTGTCCCAGCCATGGGACTGACCCAGCTTTAGCACTGGAAAAAAAAAATCCCAGGTAAACCCCATTCCCTGCTAAGATGAGGTTGGCAACCCTATCAGAGAACACCAAGTCAAGTCCTGAGCCACCATGGAGGGAGTGCACCAGGACTGGCGAGGGGCATGAAATGGTAACACAATAGATTGGTTTTGCATCCTTCACCATTTTGTATGGGGTCCACGTTTTGACTGAAGAAAAGCTTTAACCCATTTTTTGTTTGGGACTAAAAAGCAGGAAAGTTATAAAATGGGAACCATATTCAATGGTTATATTTTATTTTAAATAAATTAGTGTGCTCCTGAGAAGAAAATCTAAAATGAAGGTCTCATTCTTCATTTTAGTTGTTTCAAATGAAAAACAACTAGCCTTGGTGGTGAAATGTAAGGACCATTAAAAATGTCTTAGAGAAATCATGTCTATTTCATGGATAGCAGAAAGTAAAAAGACAATTCCTCAATGTAAATTGTGCTTTGAATAAATGGAGAGATGGTGAGGAATGATCTGAACTAAATGCAGAAAGCAAATTACCAGTTCCTATAATCCAGGAGAATGGTTCAAAAATTGGGAAGAATTGGACAAGTGCCATTAAGAAGGAAATTTAGCTGGGCCGGTGTGGTTCAGTGGTTGAGCATCGGCCTGTGAACCAGGAGGTCACAGTTCAATTTCCCATCAGGGCACATTCCTGGATTGTGGGTTTGATCCCCAATGAGGGACATGCAGGAGACAGCCAATTCTCTCTCATCATTGATATTCCTCCCTCCCTCCCTCCCTCCCTCCCTCCCTCCCTCCCTCCCTCCCTCCCTCTCTCTCTCTCTCTCTCTCTCTCTCTCTCTCTCCCTCTCTCTCCCTCTCTCTCTCTCTCTCTTCCTCTCCCTTTCCCTCTCCCTCCCGCCCTTCCTCTCTGAAATCAATAAAAATATATGTTACAAAAATAAAACAAAGAAGGAAATTTATTCTCAGAAGGAGAGAAGACAATAAAAGAGAATTCCTGTCTCTCATTCCCAAACGTTGCTCCACAGATTAGCTACATCACATGGAAAACTTGTTAAAGACACAGAGTCTAAGTACTAATTCTAACAGACACTGACTTAGATCTGGGTGGGCCCAGGAATCTCATTTTAGCAAGTTCTCTGGGTGATTATGATGAGTGTCTAGTTTGGGAAACATTGACTTAGACAATTAAAATTGTTTAAGTTGGCATGTTCACATGGATTATTCTCTAAACATCAAGAGGCAATAGAACCTGATGGTTAAGAGATTGGGTACTCTTAGTATATAACATAACAATATGGGATATAATGCTAACTCTATAACTTGGTAACTCCATGAATTTGGATAAGTAAATAAATTTCTCTGTTCTTCAGTTTCCCCATCTGAAAATGGAGATGATAATAGTAGCGTCCCAGATTTGTTGTGAGGTTTAAGTAAGTAAATAAATGTCATGTTCTTAGAAAAGTGCCACCTAGTAAGTGCCCAGTACATGTGAATAATTGTTAATGCTGAAGGAACTGGCAGATGAGAGCTCAGAATTCCATATGCATTACAAATACGAGGAAGGTGGCATAAGACTAAAGATAACTATACTAACTAATCTTCAAAAAAGAGCAAAACAGCTGAAACCGGTTTGGCTCAGTGGATAGAGCGTCGGCCTGCGGACTGAAAGGTCCCAGGTTCGATTCCAGTCAAGGGCATGTACCTTGGTTGCGGGCACATCCCCAGTAGGGGGTGTGCAGGAGGCAGCTGATCGATGATTCTCTATCATCGATGTTTCTAACTCTCTATCCCTCTCTTTTCCTCTCTGTAAAAAATCAATAAAATATATTTTAAAAAAGAAAAGAAAATGCTACTCATTTTTTTAAAAAGCAAAACAATGCTTTTGAAAACCAAAATAATTTCTAGTAAGACTCTAGAGCAGATGTGCACACTAGATTAGTGTGAGTACTCTGGGGGAAAAAATCACTAGAAGCCAGTGTAGGTTCATTCATAATATATAATGCATAAACTTCAAACAATTTAGTTGTTAGTAACAGCTGCTTTTTTATTGTTATTTCAGGAAGTCTTTCCTGGTATCTTTATGGGCATGATGAGTGGGAGCTTAGGGGAGAGGTATCCCAAGAGGAGCATGTTTAAATCAGAACACAGTTCTCCCCACTGTTGTCTAACCTAACTCACCCTGTTCCCCAGCTAAAAAATGGTACCACCATCTATGCAGAAATCTGGGAATCATATTAATCTCTAATCTACACACAGACACAAATTGAGTTCATTAAATAAGTCCCGTAAGTTCTACCTCTGAATTGTATCTTGAACCTATCCATGTGGCTTCTTCCTCACTGCTATCACCATGGTGCATCCTGTCATCCTCTCTCATCTAGAAGTTCTTAACAGCCTCTAACTGACCTCCTTATTACTACCTATCTCATCTTGTATTACTTTTATTTAGTTGATTTGCTTGATTATCTTTCCAAGAAGACTATTAACAGCATGAGAGCAGGGACCATGACTGTTTTACTTAGCAATACATCTGCATCTCTGTGTCTGGCTTATAGTAGATGCTCAAATATATTTGATGGATAAATACACTAATGAAAGAGGTAAATTCATAACCAAGCAAATGGTCATACTCAAAGACTTGAATAATAGACATGCTTTTATAACTAGAGGCCCAGTGCACAAAATTCATGCATGGAGTGGGGGGGTCCCTCAGCCTGGCCTGCGCCCTCTCGCAATCCGGGACATCCCTCTTGCAATCTGGGACTGCTCACCCCTAACTGCTCACCTGCCTGCCTGCTCACCCCTAACCTCTCACCTGCCAGCCTGCCTGTTCAGTTCACGTCATAGCAACTGGTTGTTCTAGTCATTCCGCCATAACGGTTGCGTAGGCTTTTATATATATAAATGATGTAATGTATATAAGGTGTTTGGGGGGGGAAGTAGTATATATTAAAATGTTTTATCCACCTAATGCAAATTCAGGAAGCACTAAGGGGCAGCAGCTAATGAGATGCTGCTGAAATATTGCCATAGGTGTCCTTTACTTATCTAACCCTCTGAGTATTACTTGAAGTTTCTCCCCACCCTGACCCTGCACAGTGCTTGGCCATATCCACAACTGGGGTTAACTAAATTGGCCAACAATACGATATATTGAAGTGAATAAAACAGCCATCAGGCAGGACAACAGTTAATGCAGCCAACACTCAATGATCTGTGTCATCAGTGTAGGGTGTGTTAGGAATGGGTGAGGCTGAGGTGGGGAGCTCAGCTGAATAAAATCCACATATGCTAGGGATCCATTAACTTGTCTCTAAGTTACTTCTCCCAACAAACCTATACAAGAGTTGTTGGCAAGGAGCCAGATGGGCTGATGGAAGTTCCACATCCACTTCTTCCCAAATTCAGGTCTCTGGCCGAGGTGCTAATTAATGAGCAGTAAAAAGGCCAGAAGGTAATGAGGAGGAGGGGGAAAGAGAGCCTGGATTATCCATGACCTGTATAATCAGTCCCTGAAGATTTGGCTTAACTAGATTTTCAGAATATCCTTCCACCCTAGAGAAATTCAGAAGAGATGGTAAAGTACCAGAACTTGAGACATGGCCTCATTAAGAGTTGTGCAAACATTGACACAACTTCATAAAAGATGATTGGCAGGGGACTGAGGATGGGTATTGAGTGCATGTTAATGGGAGCTCTCTGGCTGTGGACCTTCTTATAGTTCATTCGGTCACAAAAACTAATATGACATATTTAGGCAAAGGTTTCTGGGAACTATGTCCCTTCACCACTCCCATGGCTTAATTATATGGTCTTCCTCTTGAGAGAAGCAAAGTACAGCATTCAAAGTGGTAAAGTCAGGTCTCAAAGGAGACAAAGGCATTTGTAGGATGTGCAGATTTCCATGATGTAAATACTGGATTTCAAACTACCAGTGTGATGTCACTGACGGCAGAGTTGGGACAAGGTAGGCAGAATCAATAGTCACAAACTAGTATGAGCTAGCATAAGTCACTGAAGTTGACCTGGGGCTAGAAGTCGACTTTGTCTGTGATGTAGTGCTGTGTGCAATCTCTTGGGTGTCCTGGGATGAGTCTGAGGCCACCATTGCCCAGCCCCTTCACAGTGCCGTGATTTACAGCAGCTCCCTTTGGATCAGGACTGGAGGCAATACCACCACTAGGGTGTTTGGATATTTTTTGGCTCACATTCATCTTGGAAACAGTGGCACCAAGACTCAGGTGCCACCACCTTGACCAGAAACCTGGACAGTAGGTCACAGCAGAGGAAAGTCTTTGGACTTGGCCCAGTAAAGTACAGTTGATCCTTGAGCCACATAGGCTTGAACTGTGCAGGTCCACTTATACACAATTTTTTTTAAATAAAAACTTTCAAAAATAAATGTATTTTCTCTTACGATTTTCTTAACATTTTCTTTTCTCCAGCTTATTTCATTGTAAGGGTACAGTATGTATTACATATAAAATACCAAATATATTTTAGTCAACTGATTATATTATCAATAAGGCTGACTGTCTGATCAATAGTAAGCTATTACTAGTTAAGTTCTTGGGAGAGTTGACAGTTATACACAAATTTTCAACTGTGTGGGGGCTCAGTGCTCCTAACCCCTTCGTTGTTCAAGGATCAACTGTCCTTCACAGCAGGAGTTCAATGACAAGGGATGCTGTGAGGAAATCAAGACAGCCTGACCCAGGGCATTGAAACATGTCTACATGTTATGCTGGTGGACCCACTTTAAGAAAAGCCAAGATATGGAACTCAAAATTCACTTAAAGGTAAACCAGGACTTAATGAATCTTGTTACAAATCTTTCTCTAGAAAACTATTAAGAATAGGGTTCTTGTTAACTAAGGAGATAAAAGACCTATACTCAGAAAACTACAGGACACTGAAAAAAGAGATAGAGGAAGACATAAACAGATGGAAAAACATACCATGTTCATGAATTGGTAGAATCAACATCATTAAAATGTCTATACTACCCAAAGCAATCTATAGATTCAATGCACTCCCCATTAAAATACCAATGGCATTTTCACACACCTAGAACGAACTCTCCAAAAAATTCATCTGGAATGAAAAAAGACCCCGAATAGCTGCAGCAATCCTGAGAAAGAAGAACAAAGTAGGAGGGATCTTAGTACCAGGTATCAAGTGTATTACAAAGCCACTGTTCTCAAAACTTCCTGGTACTGGCACAAGAACAGACATATAGACCAATGGGATAGATAAGAGAACCCAGAAATCGACCCAAACCACTATGCTCAATATTTGACAAAGGAGGCAAGAGCATACAATGGAGTCAAGACAGTCTCTTCAATAAATGGTGATGGGAAAATTGGACAGATATATGCAAAAAAAATGAAACTAGACCACCGATTTACCCCATACACAAAAATAAAAACTCAAATGGATAAATGACTTAAACGTAGACAGGAAACCATAAAAATCTTAGAGGAATCCAAAGGCAGCAAAATCTCTGACATATGCTGAAGCAATTTCTTCACTGATACAGCTCCTAGGGCAATGGAAACTAAAGAGAAAAACAAATGGGACTACATCAAAATAAAAAGCTTCTGTACAGAAAAAAAAGCCATCAACAAAACAACAACAAAGCCCACTGCATGGGAGAACATATTTGCCAATGTTATCACCGATAAGGGTTTAATCTCCAACATTTACAGGGAAGTCATACAACTTAACAAAAGGAAGATAACAACCCAATCAAAAAATGGGCAACAGACCTAAATAGATATTTTTTGAAAGAAGACATAAGGAAGACCAAGAGACATATGAAAAGATGCTCAAAGTCACTAATCCCCTGAGATGTGCAAATCAAAATGATAATGCGTTACCAACTCATACCTGTCAGAATGACTATCATCAACAAATCAACAAACAACAATTGCTGGCAAGGATGTAAAGAAAAAGGAACCCTCGTGCACTGCTGGTGGGAATGCAGACTGGTGCAGCCACTGTGGAAAACAGTATGGAGTTTCCTCAAAAAATTAAAAATGGAACTCCCATTTGACCCAGTGATCCCACTTCTAGGAATATATCCCAAGAAACTAGAAACACCAATCAGAAAGGATATATGCACCCCTATGTTCATAGCAGCACAATTTACCATAGCTAAGATTTGGAAACAGCCTAAGTGTCTATCAGCAGATGAATGGATTAAAAGACTATGGCACATCTACACAATGGAACACTACACTGTGGTAAAAAAGAAGGAATTCTTACCATTTGCAACAGCATGGATGGAACTGGAGAGCATTATGCTAAGCGAAATAAGCCAGTCAGAGAAAGATAAATATCACATGATCTCACTCATTTATGGAATATAATGAACAACATAAACTAATGGGGGAAAAAATAGATCCAGAGACAGAGAAGCATCGATCAGACTGTCAAACCTCAGAGGGAAGGTAGGGGAGGGTGGGGGTAAGGGGGAAAGATCAACCAAATGACTTGTATGCATGCATATAAGCCTAACCAATGGACACAGACACCAGAGGGTGAGGGCATGAATGGGGGAGGGGGCAATGGGGGGGGGGGATAAGGACACATATGTAATACCTTAATCAATAAAGGAAAAAAAATTAAAGAATAGTGTTATTGGATGTATCTCATTCTCAGCTACTGTTAAAAATATGCTTGATTCACAAAAACTATATCCATGAACCTTTCATTGAATCTACCTTTTGCATAAAAATCAATGTCACTATATTTAAGTGAATTTAAATTAAATGATTTTGGTTAATGTTCTGTTTGAATAATATTTTGATCTGGGGCTCACTAGTTTTTATAACTATAAGGGTCAGTTTTAGTTCAAACTGATTCATTAGGAGTGTTTTTACTTCTTTGGTTTGCATGTATGTGTTTGAGTGTTTTTATTCTCATTATTATTGTAGGAGAGGCTTCAGTGCAGTTCAAAGTTCAGAAAGAGATTCATAGGTAGTTTCTGGTGGAGTTTGGTAGGTCAGCCAGGGGTTCCTGTTCTAGTTCATGCCCATGTATTTGTGCATGTTGTGTACATGGATGTGTGAGTATCAGGTCTGTGCATGTGCACAGATAAGCATATCTTGATTTTTATCTAAGTTTATTTTATTCTGTCACTAAGCACTGCGCTCGATTGTTGAAAGCGACCTCTGGGTGCACAGGAGAGTGTTAAAGCTTCATAGAGAGAAAAACAGTTCCCTGTGGCTGAGGAGGAAGGCCACCAGGGATGAATGCCTCCTGGATGGCTGCCTCCTAGGACAGCACTCACCCCACAGACCGGCGCCCAGGCAGTGTCCCATTAACTGCTGCTATGCCCCCAACTCTGACCTCTGCCTGGGCCCCCATTTCTGCCTAGAAGAGGGAAGACAGGACAATAACCTCTATCAAATGTATCCATTCAGTAGATAGTTGAATATTTTATGAGCCATACTCTATTCTGGGCTCTAAAATCTAACAGTAAACAAGACAGACACATTTCCTGCTGTCATGGAGCTCACAAGTGTTCCTCATTGAGACACAGGCCTCTTGAATTAGAATAATTTTCAGCAATGGGGCAAGGGAGGTTACATATATTTGAAAGACAAGGTTTGATAATATTTGGGATATACAATTTAAATCTTGCCTCTCTTTTGTCTGAAGTCCATTAAAGGCCACCTTACCTAGTATTCACTATTAAGTGAAATGCATTCAAGATGAAGGGATCCTGAAATGCAGGTGATCCTTGGGAGGGTGTAGGTCTATGTCCCTTTCATGTCAAATATTATAACTTGCCTTCAAGTGTAAGTGTGTTTTAAAATTTGTTAATATGCTGAATAGATAGCATAGTGGATTTGGAGAGAAAAGTGACTTTCACTGTATTACAAACCTATTCTTCCTCATTTCATTATTCAAAAAATGAGCCTTTACTCTGAATAAGGCTCTTGTGTCTCAGACTTTATTATAAATGTTTTCACATTCATTACCTGAAATGTTCCATAGAATTATCCTGTGATGTAGACAAAGCAATTATTAAATTATTTTGTGCCTGCCTGTCATAGTCCTGAGTATCAAGGGTTAAAGAGTTCAAAATGCTCTTCTCAATATTGCATAGCTAAGAAGTAGTGCAGGCAACTACTAGGCATGGATCCAAGAACACAGATTCTGAAGTTCTAATACTTGGAATCAAAACAGGCCTCTGCTGTGTGACCTTAGACATGTAGCAACATCTCTGTGTCTTAGTTTCCTCACTGAGAAGTGGAGAAAATAATAATTCCTAGCTCATAAGGCTGTTGTAAGAATTAAACCAAGTAGTGCAAATTAAACACTTAAACAGTGTCTACAGCTAGGGAAATGCTTGCTAAGCATTTACCATTTCACCAAACTTAGACTTATGGTGCCAATACCTCTACCTGCTGCTTCTGTCCACACCTCCTGTCTGATTGGGTTTTGCTCAGGGTTTTTACTCCCTCAGATCAGAAGCATTTATATCTCAAACCCTCACATTCCCCTGAAAACTCTGACTAGTCTAATCAAAACCATTATGGCAAAAGCCAGTTACCATGAACCAATACAGTCTACTAGTTTTCTACTTTCCATAAGAAAAAAAAAGTTATATTTTTAAAATCCATCCATCTTCCCTCATGAAATTAAACCTGGAATTCTGATGAGCATGATATTCTTGACATTGAGGCACTAATTATTTTCTTTATATAGCAGAGGTTAAAATTTTGCCTCTAAGAACTGATGCATACTTTAGTATCCATACAGGCAAGGATCCCTTGAGAAATTTTTAAAAGAAGGTTTAGTTTACTTTAGTTCAGTTGCAGAGAGCTTCTGTGATTTTTGTTTTCACACACTGACCCCTCAGCCAGCCGTCATTCAGTCAGCACGCATTTCCTGAGCGCTTACTTTACGCTGAGCCCAGTGATAAACAGTGCAGATTCAACGATAAGTGAGAAGTGGTTCCTGACATCGTGCCTAAAGGGAAATTGGAGGGGCAGCTGCCCTCTAACTAGGTATCCACATGTTCCTGCAAGTTACCTTGTTTGAAGAAATCTGATTTGGAAATTTGAAAATTGCATGCTGAGCTCACTTCCTTTGGTGCCTGAAGTAAGTTAACTGTGCCAAGAAACTAATCAACCTTTTAGGTGCAGTGACCTCTATGGCAAACACAAGAAAATATTGGACCAATTCTACCTATAATGTCACAGAACTGGGGGAAACTCTGAAGCCTCATGTCGGAATGGAGAGATGCTTTGGCCAGGTGGGGAACCCCATGACATTGGCAGAATGTCTTGCAGTAGGATTCCTGGGCCCAAGATCCACGTTCTTTTGGCAAAATAGCAACTTCCTGCTTTAAAGTAAATAGGCTTAAAGGGCTTAAGGAAATGGTTCTGAAAGATGCTTGGCTATCCAAAAGTTCTTACAAAATAACATCTCGATAAGTTAAGTGTGAAACAATCAGAAACAGATGGATTGTTTCCCACAGAATACCCAGGATTTAACAATTACAAAAAAAAAAAAGTTTTAAAAATGGAAACCGTGTTTGGCAATTGTCCAAGTAAGAACCCTTGAAGGATGATTTGGGAAGTCCTGCCAAACACCTTCCTCTGTCAGGGCCTTCATTTTCTAGCCCACTACAACTGTGGAGCCTAAATGAAGTTAAGTTGGTATGCTTCTGCAGCCTTCTCCCAACATGAACCATGAAAAATGCAGTCAAATGCCCTTTTGTTGTGTGCCATTTTCCGGTGTGCCCCATGGACCAATGGTTTTACGAGATTAAAGTCCCCATGCCCTTTCCCATACCATCCCCTCTGCCAAGGAGGCCCTTCACTGCCAAATGAAATTCCTCATGTCTCTCAAGGCCCACCTTCAGTGCTTTGGAGACATTTTCTTTGACTATCTTTCAACCAGGTCTATCACACAGGCTGACAACTACACTTCTATTGAGTGGCTCCAGAGAGTTGTCACCGAAGAGAAATCCTAGTTGTCCACAAACCAAAGAAAAAGCAGAGGCCAGTGAGCACCTCTGAGAACTAAGTCTGTACTCCAGTACTCCCCACTGCACAACTCCAGGGGACATTGTTAATTAACATTGTATTCTATGACAATGGTGCCTTCTATAGCAAAATAAAATGTGCAGGATGCCTCCTGAGCAAAAAGGCAGCCCTGCTGTACTAGTTCATAGCCCAGCCTCCTCACACTTAGCCATGTGCATTGATGGCCATGCTACCTACAGACAGTAGAGACAGGACCACACATTGTGGTTTGAAGTGGAGAAAAAAGTAGGACCCAGTTTCCATAGGAGAAACCAAGGTATGGAATGGTCTATACACATTGGTCCAGATGTAATGTAGCTCAGTGTTTCCCAAAGTATATTCTGTGGGATGTTTGAGGTGTTACACAAAAATAACATTCTCTGGTGATAGAGCATCAGCCCTCAGACTGAAGAGTCCCGGGTTCGATTCCAGTTGAGGGCATGTACCTCAGTTGCAGGCTTGATCCCCAGCCCCGTGAGGGCTCATGCGAGAAGGCAACCAATTTGATGTGTCTCTCTAACATTGATATTTCTCTCTGTCTCTCCCCCTCCCTTTCATTCTCTCTAAAAATCAATGGGAAAATATTCTCCAGTGAGGATTAACAACAACAACAACAAAATATAGATATATATATATATATATATATATATATATATATACACATACATACATATACACATATATGTATGTATGTGTGTGTGTGTGTGTGTGTGTGTGTGTGTATATATATATATATATAAAATAAAAACCCAGTGGCCCTAACGCCGTAACGACCAAAGATGGGTCACGAGGAGGCTGCTTGCGCAGCGAGGTGCACGTGGGTGGGCAGGGCTGCAAGCACGGCAGGGTGGCAGGCAGATGGGCAGGGTGCGCGCTGGTGGGCATATACATATACATATACATATACATATACATATACATATATATTGTTAAGCATCATATGGCTCTCTTTTTTTAAACAAGTATAATTGACATACCATATCCTACTGTATTAGTATCAGGTGTAAATCATAGTGATTCAGTATTTATATACATTACAAAATCATCACCATTGGCACCTCACAAAGTCATTAAAATATTACTGACTATATTCCCTATGCTGTACATTATATCACCATGATTTATTTAATTTCTAGAGGCCCAGTGCATGATTGAATCATGCACGTGTAGGGTCCCCTACACGCTTTTGCTTTCGATTGCGGGGGAGCTGGGTGCTTGTCCGCTGGTGCACCAGGCCTTTCAGAAGCCTCCGGCGCGGCGAAGGCTTCTGAAAGGCCTGGTGCCTGAGCAGACAGGCACCCAGCTCCCACGCTTTTGCTTTTGATCGCTGGTGCACCAGGCCTTTCAGAAGCCTCCAGCGCGATGGAGGCTCCTGAAAGGCCTGGTGCCTGAGTGGACAGGCACCCAGCTCCCACACTTTTGCTCTCGATCGCGGGGGAGCTGGGTGCCTGTCTGCTGGTGCACCAGGCACCCACCTCCCCCGCTTTTGATGGTCCGCGGTGGGACATGAGCTCGCTGCCCCAGAGGCCCCCTCTGTGCCGCAGCACAGCCATGGCGCAGACGCTGAGCTCAAGCCGCCACTGGCGACGCGAGCTCAGCGTCCCGCCGGCCCAATCGGCCACCCGGCCACCCCCCGAGTCCCGCCCCCCGGTGCCTCCTGGCCAATCGCGGGCATAGCGAAGGTACGGTCAATTTGCATATTTGTCTATTATTAGGTAGGATAACTGGAAGTTTGTACCTCTTAATCCCTTTTACCTATTTCACCTGCTCCTCAACCTCTCCTCCCTCTAGTAGCTACCAGTTTGTTTCCTGTATCTATGGGTCATCTCTGTTTTCTTTTATTTATTTGTTTTGTTTTTCAGATTCCATATATAAATGAAATCATATGATATTAGTCTTTATCTGACTTAATTTAGTTTAATACCCTCTAGGTCTATCCATGTTGTCATAAATGGCAAGATTTCATTCTTTTTTTATATAACTCTGTAATATTCCATCTTTGTGTAATATATCACATCTTTTTTTTTTTAATTTCTTTATTGATTAAGGTGTCACATATTTGTCCTCATCCCCCCATTCCCATCCCACACCCCTCCCCATGGATGCCCCAACACCCTGTTGAACTTAACCATTGGTTAGGCTCTTATGCATGCACATAAGACCTTTGGTTGATCTCTCCCTTCTCCCCCCACCCTCCCCTATCCTCCCTCTGAGGCCCGATAGTCCAATCGGTGCCTCCTTGTTTCTGGTTCTGTTCTTGTTCATCAGTCCATGTTGTTCATCATTTCCCCTAGATGAGCGAACTCATGTGTCACTAGAGATATACTTATAAGAATTGAATGTGCGACGAGCAATAATAGTTATGCTGACAGGCAAATGAATCAGTCTGTAGTGAGTTTCTTTCTGGACCCACAGTTCTTTTGAGACCCAATATCAATGTCCACCAGTTCCTTATGAGTACATGTCGGCACTGACCCCTCAGCTCTGGATGGTGGACAAATGGTGGTAATGCAGGTCCGACTCCCTCTGGTTTGGTCTCGGCCGGACCCAGGGGCACGGCTTCACCCGGATCCAGGGGCCCACGGCCTCACCCGGACCCGGGGCACGGCTCATCCGGATCCAGGGGCCCGCGGCCTCACCCGGACCCGGGACCCAGGCTCATCCGGATCCAGGGGCCCGCGGCCTCGCCCGGACCCGGGGCCAGGCTCACCCGGCTCCAGGGGCCCGCGGCCTCGCCCGGACCCGGGGCCCAGGCTCACCCGGCTCCAGGGGCCCGCGGCCTCGCCCGGACCCGGGGCCCAGGCTCACCCGGCTCCAGGGGCCCGCGGCCTCGCCCGGACCCGGGGCCCAGGCTCACCCGGCTCCAGGGGCCCGCGGCCTCGCCCGGACCCGGGGCCCAGGCTCACCCGGCTCCAGGGGCCCGCGGCCTCGCCCGGACCCGGGGCCCAGGCTCACCCGGCTCCAGGGGCCCGCGGCCTCGCCCGGACCCGGGGCCCAGGCTCACCCGGCTCCAGGGGCCCGCGGCCTCGCCCGGACCCGGGGCCCAGGCTCACCCGGCTCCAGGGGCCCGCGGCCTCGCCCGGACCCGGGGCCCAGGCTCACCCGGCTCCAGGGGCCCGCGGCCTCGCCCGGACCCGGGGCCCAGGCTCACCCGGCTCCAGGGGCCCGCGGCCTCGCCCGGACCCGGGGCCCAGGCTCACCCGGCTCCAGGGGCCCGCGGCCTCGCCCGGACCCGGGACTATATCACATCTTTTTATTCATTCATCTATCAATGGACACTTTGATTGCTTCCATATCTTGGCTATTGTAAATAGCGCTGCAATGAGCATAGGGTGCACATACCTCTTTGAATTAGTGTTTTCATTTCCTTTAGATAAATACCCAGAAGTGGAATTGTTGGATCAGATGGTAGTTCCATTTTTAATTTTTTTGAGGAATCCCCATATTGCTTTCCATAATGGTAGTACCAATTTACATTCCTACCCAAGGGTGTACAAGGGTTCCCTTTTCTTCATATACCCACCAGCACTTTCTTTTTCTTTGATAACAGGTATGAGGTGATATTTCATTGCAGTTTTGATTAGCATTTCCCTGATGATTAGTGATATTGAGCATCTTTTCATGTGCCTCTTGGCCATTCTTTATGTCCTCTTTGAAAAAAAAAGTCTTATTAATTTTGTCTGCCAGTTTTTTTAATAGAGTTGTTTGTATTTTTATGTTAACTTCTGTAAGTTCTTTATAAATGTTGAATATTAACCTCTTATCAGATGTATGATTTGCAAATGTCTTCTCCCACTCAGTAGATTGCCTTTTCATTTTTTTGATGGTTTCCTTTGCTGTGCAAAAACTTTTTATTTTGATGTAATCACATTTGTTTATTTTTGCTTTTGTTGTCCTTGCCTGGGGAGATGTATCCCCCAGAAATATTACTTAGGATGATGTCAAAAAATTTGCTGCCCATGTTTTCTTCTAGGATTTTTATCATTTCTAGTCATATATTTTAATCTCTTTTGAGTTTATTTTTTAATATGTGTTAGAAAGTGCTCCAGTTTTATGTTTTGCATGCTCTGTCCAGTTTTCCCAACACTATTTATTAAAGACACTGTATTTTCCTTATATTCTTGCCTCTTTTTTCAGAGATTAATTGGCCATATACACTGAGTGGCCAGATTATTATGATCTCTGAACGCATAATAATCTGACCACTCTGTGTGTGTGTGTGCGTGTGTGTGTATGTGTGTGTGTGTGTGTGTATTAGAGGCCCAGTGCATGAATTCGTGCATGGGTGGGGTCCGGCCAGCCTGGCCAGGGGGAAGTGACATGGGGGACATGGGCAGTTGGCCAGCCTGCCTGCTGGCCGAACTTCTGGTTGAGGGGACAATTTGCATATTAGCCTTTTATTATATCGAATATACACTGAGTGGCCAGATTATTATGCATTCAGAGATAATAATCTGGCCACTCAGTGTATGTTAGAGATTACTTCTGGCCTCCTTACTCTATTCCATTGATCAGTTTTTGTGCCAGTACCATACTGCTTTGGTTACTGTAGCTTTGTAGTACAGTTTGAAATCAGGAAGTATGATACCTCCAGCTTCGTTCTTTTTTCATAAGATAACTTTGGCTATTCAGGGTCTTTCTTGCTTCCATACAAATTTTAGGATTTTTATTGTTGTTGTTCTTGTTCTATGAAAAATGCCATTGGTATTTTATGGGGATAGTATTGAAACTGTATATTGCTTCAGGTATTATGGACATTTTAATAATTATTATTCCAATCCATGAGCATGGTATAGCTATCCATTTAGTTATGTTGTCTTAAATTTCTCAGTGTCCTATCGTTTTCAAAGTACAAGACTTTCACCTCATTTTGGCTTTTAGAGAAACATATAAAACAAGAAAAAAATATGTTTTCCTGCCTTTTTACAATATCCTACCCCAATTTGACTGCCTCACTTCAATCCCATAATAGTTACTCTGCATCAATTATCCTTAATGTGAGGTCCATGTATGGGTTACAGGAGGTTTGTGAGTGCCCTGAAATTGTGTGCAAAATTGTATTCATGTATGTATTATCAGGAGAGGCTTGTCAGATTTGGGGAGGAGTTGAAGATTCCAAAGCAAGGCAAATTCTTTACAAAGCCCCTCTTCAATACCCTGGTACAATGCAGTTAGGGAAGGGGACTTCTTATATGCCCAGGTAAATAAGCATGCAGAAACAAACTCAAAAACATAAATGTCTATCTTAATATTACCATCCCTTGGTCTATAACAAGGTGAGTGATGTTCCTAATTTGGCCCAGAGTCCTTTCCCAGGCAGGATGTGAAATTTCTACTTTGAAAGGCCTGTTTTGGCATTTAACTTCATGATGAAAATTCTGGTTTCCAAGGCCCTCACCTCACCCTCTGCCATTCCACCATCAGGCTGACTGGCAAGGGCAAGGATGGCAAATCTATTGAGGAGGCCCCAGATGCCTTCAGGCATCTCAGAAATGGACTTCATTGTACAGGAAAAGGATCCAAGAAAAAATGAGGGAGTTCAAAAGATCAGGATGCATTTTCATTGATCTTGGACTTGTAAGGGCTACACCATCAATCACAGTCATTTAAAAATTCGTATTAATGGCCCAGAGTGCTGGGGCTCCCATATGGTTTGTCTTTGTAACATTTGGTTTGGGCATCTCTTTGGAATCAGCATGAAAATCTGTCAGTGTCAGACTCAGACCCATGGTTCCTATCTCACTCCTGGGCATCGGTGTAAGGGAGAAATGGAAGAATGTGTCCTTAAATATATGCTTCTGGACGATGAATATCTGGGAAGGAACCAGAAGACTGAGAATCCTTTGTCTCTGGGAGAAAGCAGAGAGCTGAAGCAAGGTTCAGCCAAGCCAAGGTCCTAGAACATAGTGAGGAAGCAGCATGTGTGGAAAGGAATTTTGCCTCATCCCATCTATCCCAGATGTGCTGGTGGTACCAGGGGCAGGGCTAGACCTGATGCTCCCTGGTAGAGGAGCCGTGGATATTTGAGGAGCTTGTGTTTAGGACAAAGATCTGCTATCTAGTGAGGAGCTTGCTGAGGTAAAACATACTCAGGACTGGAAATTAGGAGACTTGGGTTCTAACTCTGGCTCTCATTAACCACTACAGTGGCCATTAGCAGAAATACTACTCAACCATACGATGAAATACTGCCATTTGCAACAGTGTGGGTGATTCTTGAGAATATCATGCTAAATAAGCAAAATAAGTCAGGTGAAAAACAACAAGAACCATATGATTTCACTCATGTGTGGGATATAAAACAGAAAGCAACAAATGATCAAACAAGACAAACAAAAACTCATAGAAACAGATAACAGTATGGTGGTTACCAGAGGGAAGGGGAATAGGGGAGATAGAAGAAAGTAAAGGAGGTCAAATATTTGGTGGTGGCGGAGACTTGACTTTGGATGGCAAGCACACAATGTAATATGCAGATGATGTATTATAGAATTGGACACTTAAAACATTTTATTAACCAGTGTCACCCAATAAATAAAATAAAATAATTTATAAAATTTTACTTAAAAAGGAATGCTTTAAAAAAATGCTAAACCACTCTGAGACTCAGTTTCCCTATCTCTGCAATGGAAATATAGGCTCCTACACTTCCAAATGCACAAGATAGCTGTGAAGATCATATAGATAGTTGTGAAAGTGCTTTTAAGAGTACAAATAATTGCCTGGCTGGTGTAGCTCAGTTGGTTGGGCATCATCCCGTGCACCAACCTTTGCTGGTTCCATTCCCAGCCAAGGCACATGCCCAGATTGTGGGTTTGATCCCTGGAAGGGGGCATGCAGGAGGCAGCCAATCAATGTTTTGCTCTAACATTGATGTTTCTTTCTCTCCCTCTCCTGCCTCTCAAAAAATAAATAAAAATATAAAAATACAAATAATAAGCCTTTATTACAGGCAGCTGCTTTATCTTGTCTTTTGTCTATAGCAATGATTGAAAGAAACAGAAAAATCATTGTGAATGCTGGAGGGTCTGGGATCCCTCAGCCTCTAGCACAGAAGGAGACAGTGGACTCCTGCAAAATCCTCCCTGCTAAACTCCTGCCCCTAGAATGTCCCTTTCAATCCAGTCTTTCCACTGGGTTATTCATTTAAAAGAGTCATTTTAAAAAATAATAAAATAATAATAATTTAATAATGTCACTGACTCTGTGCTTAAAAACTTTTCCAAAAGAATATATTTCAATGATGAATTGATGAATGGCCCAGAACTTGCCAGCTTCTGATCCATGGAGAGAGGAGGTAGGAATGGTCTTCTGCTAGACTCCCTCTGGTTGAGGCCCCAGGATTGGAGTCAAGCAAAATAAACAGAAGATCTTAGTTGATGAAAGATTTGAAAAATTATCTGATGTGGGAGGAGGAAATGGGCACTATGCTACCTGAAATATGTGCAGCCGTTTAGAGGAAACCCAGGCCATGTAAGCCAACTGTGAGCCAGGCCCAATCGGCTGGGCAAAGAGCAGCAACTTCTGTGAGACCAGGTTCCAATGGCCCATCAGTGAGACGAGACCCAGAGGAAGCCTGAATTAGAAACACTTGCTGTTTCTCATTAGACCTAAGAAAGTTATTTATTTTGTGTTTCCTAGACTGTTTTATTTGGCAGATCCTAGGTGAAATGGCATCCTCTTTTCCCAGGGTCCTTGAAGCTGCTTGTTTGTTTTTGCAATTGGCCATTTTACAAGGAATGGTCACAGGCACTCACATGGAGGGCTGATGTCACTTGTGACCACATTATTTCACTGAAATACAGGGCTTGGATAGGGTCAGCTGAGCGGCAAAAGGCCAGGTCCAAGGAGGGCAATGCATTTCCCACCTTCATTACTGATGGCTACTGTTTTGCAGCTCTGCCAGGGTGCCTTCCAAAGTCCTCCTCCCTCACTGTACATTGAGAATCTCTAAGCCCACTGAATTTACTATTGATGCTTCCTACATCCTTGGCAAGAGTCTCCATCAATTCTACCTCCTCCCTAAAAATCCCAATGCACCAGAGCCATGCCATTCAGACTGTTCTGGGAGAAGCTAAGCCTAGAACCTAACCAGATGTCCCCAGTTGACCTAAGACAGTTCTAGTTTATACTTGTGCTGATGTAATAGTGCCACTTTTTCTCTCAAAATTGACCTGGCTTGAATGACAAGTCATAAAGACACTTCATTACAAAGTCTGTTTCCTAAAGAAGTTCTTTTGAATGATTGTAGCAAAAGATGCCTAGAGCAATAGGTTGCCTTAGGCAGTAAGTTTGCATTTCCCACACATCTTTTCATAGTCACAGTTTATGTTAGCAAATTAAGGGCTCTGAGAAGTTCCTGAATAAAGCTGTCTGTTTAACTTTGTTTAACCCAATGCCCCCAATCATTAAACCACAGCTCTGAATTTTACTAAACACCTATTAACAGTTTATTGGAAAATGCTTCTCTGAAGTGTTAGAAATGCAGTGTGCGAGTCCTCTCAGATACCTAATTTCAATGAGCTCCCTCGGGGAGAAACTGAACTGAAAATCAGACAATGTGATCTGACATAGTCTAAAAATATGGTAAGAGATTTGAAATCAGGACAGATCTAAACAAAGTTGAGCCTTCTGTACACAGTCCTGCCTAATTTTCTCTCATGGTCAGCCACAGGACAGATTTTTAGCCCCTCATGAGAAACTTAATGAGATTGGTGCCACTAATGTAGTCCAACCTGAAATTCTTCAGGGGAATTATGAGGTATCGTTGTTTTTCGCCCAGTCTCGCCTCTTCTACTGCACAGAAATCAGCCACAAAGAGGCCAAGTGACCAGACACAAAGAGAGCTCACACTTCTTCCAGAGGCCTCCCTCTGGGGTCATAGCAGCCTCCTCTCTGATTCACAGGGTAGATGTATAAATGACTAGATCTTGCCTACCCACCTTGTAATTGTTGCCATGGAAACAAACCCCTGAGGGTACATCTAACAAATCTGGTGTCTTAAAGAGCTAAAGCCTTATCCCATTGTGCAGTGACCAGCACCTAAGGGACAGCTAAGCCAGAATAAGAGAAAGTGGGATTAGAAAACAATTTGTTTCTGTGGAAGGATGCTGGGAAAGAATCTTTGGATGGGCTGATTAATTCATTCACTACTTATTCGTTAATCACTTAATTAAAATTTACTATGGTTTGGACACTGCGGCCCTCAAGCTTATGGAGACCAGGAAGAACAATTCCAGTTCTTTAGATACTCACGGACTAATTGGGACAACAACATGTAAATGAATGATGGTTATATGATGACTATATGTGAGTTATAGAGACCTCAGAGAATGAAGCAAGCAATTGACATTTTTGAGCAACATCCTAAAGAAGTAGCTGTTCTTCATATGAACAACGTAGACAAGGGCATTCCAGGCCAATTGCATGATATCCACAAGAGTAAACAAGTGTAAAACAGTATGGTGTTAGCACAAAGAACAAATGGGGAAGTGGTGAGAGATGAGGCTAGTGCTAGATTGCCCAAACACAGAGGGATGGACAACTGAGGCCCTCGCCATTTAATAACTAAGATTCATGACTATTTTCCTACAGGCTGTCACCAGCTTTTATGCCACAAAATGATAGAGTAGCTCTTATTAACCATGTCAAAAGCTCAAAGTGGAAGGTCAAACCCAAACAGGAGAGGACAATGCTGATGGATTTCCCGCCCAGTTTAAGAGGATCCGTATGCTCACTGAAAACTAACCGCACCAAAGAACAGGATAGTGTGCATATACTGTATATCCTGCACTGCCTTAGAAGGAGGCTCATGTGGGTTTTTCCTGACAAATGGATGCCTGATCCAACCCATGATGCTCCCAGCCACAGGAGAAATCATACCGATGTTTTGCCTACCTTAAAATGTCATATTTATACTACATCCAGAGACCCTTAATGAGGCTGCTTGAATCTAAAGCACAGAACCATGGTGCTACCGGTCTGCAGAGGGAGTGTGAGTTTCTGCCAGGCCCAAAAGAGAATTTGCCCCATATTTGAAGAAAGCAGCACTGCCCTCAAGAAAGCAAGCTGCCTCAAAAACTGAGCCCAAAACTAACGAAGCAGGTAGGGCTCTATAGAGCTCAGTGGGGAAGGGAGCCGGATCTGTGCTTTTCCATGAGCTTAAACTGGAGCAGAGGCCCCTGGATGTCTTTAGGAGAAACCTAGACATCCAGCACCAGAAACACTGGAGTTGGTAAGGAACTGCTACAGACACATCTTGCCCTCTATCCCATGCTTTCTCATAAACATTATCGAATCCCTTTGGCTCAGAAGTGTCTATTTTGTTTGACATGTGTGGTGGCTTCTCCCAAAGATAATTTCTGTGACATTGCCCAGATTTCCATAGGTCATAGGAATTTTTGTATACATTATCTCTCTGAAAAATTAACTTCTTGATTTATTCTCCTCGAAAATTTTCGACAGTCTTAATTTGATTACCCCTGTATTGACAATTCTGTTAGCAGGGCTGGCTTCATTGGTCCCACACTTGGCTTAATTAGTTCTGTGCATCTTGAAATTCTCAATAAATTTTTCTGATCCTCAGCTTCCTCTTCTGCAACATAGTAGTACTGCCTGCCACAGTAGAGTTGATGTGATAATTATGTAAAGTAATATATGTGGCAGTGTCTGGCACATGGTAGACACTGAATAGGTGTTTCTCCTCTTTTGGCTCTTCTCTCTTTCCCCTAACTCGCCTAATTTGCAAGATATAAGAATGAAAACTGAGAGTTTTAAATTATCTGCCATGTGTGTTATTCTGGGTCCTCTGAAAAGCAGAACTCAACTCAGATTAAATGCGCAAAGATTTTATTAAGGGAAATGCCTGCGTGGGTGAAAGGGAGGGAGCCAGGAAAAAAAAAAAAAAAAAGATGGACGAGCCATCAGACCAAGTAGTCCTCAGATCAGGAGCAAGTCTGACTCTGAGTGAAAGGGAGAGTGAGAGAAAATGGGATGGAAGTGTCCTAGAGTCCTGTGCTATCTAAGGAAGAAGCACAGGCAAGCCCTCCAGCCAGTTAGCTGTCAACTGAGTCCCACATTTCCCAGGAATGGTCTCATATCATAGTCATGCTCAGTTAGTAGCTAGAGCAGCCCATGGGAAGCATGGCCTAGGTGCAAACAAGGCTGTGGATTTCAGGGCAAAGCATGTAAGCCCTTGGCCAATTATTCTCTTCGTATTTGGAAAGCTCTGAATTCATTTTCATGACCACCACATCGAACTTCACTTTGCATTGGTGCCAAAGCCAGATCCTCTCTTGACTCTTACCTGCAAGGAATTCAGTTAGTCCAACATCTTCCTGGAATGTGAAGGAAGTTGTTCATGAGCCATTGTTTTGTCAAAGAGCATTCAGCTTTCTGTTGGAATTGGCAGTTCTGCCTGGCCCTGGCCCTGAGGGTCTGTCTGCTAAAGATGTCCTGTCTCTCAAGGAAGTAAATCATTGCCATAGAATGCTTCTCTCACTGCTGAACTCAGGTCTCAGGTTTGGAGCCTCAGAGAGGAGACTCATTCAGTCATGAAGATATGACTCCATACATTATGGTCATTCTGGGGAAATTGTTTCAAGGTTAAGTATCTTTTGGCTGTAATGGTACATGAATTTTTTTCTTTATTGATTAAGGTATCCTATCTAGTAAAAGAGTAATATGCAAATTGACCATCACTCCAACACACAACATGGCTGCCCCCATGTGGTCAAAGATGGCTTCCCCCACGTGGACACAAGATGGCCACCACAAGATGGCCAGCAGGGGAGGGCAGTTGGGAGGGACCAGGCCTGCAGGGGAGGGCAGTTAGGGTCAAACAGGCTGGCAAGGGAGCAGTTAGGCATCAATCAGGCTGGCAGGGGAGTGGTTAGGGGGTGATCAGGCTGGCAGGCAGAAGCGGTTAGGGGCAATCAAGAAGGCAGGCAGGCGAGCAGTTGGAAGCCAGCAGTCCTGGATTGTGAGAGGGCTGTCCGACTGCCCGTTTAGGCCCGATCCCAGCATGAGCTAAACGGGCAGTCAGACATCCCTCAAGGGGTCCCAGATTGGAGAGAGTGCAGGCTGGGCTGAGGTACACACACACCCCCATGCACGAATTTCGTGCACCAGGTCTCTAGTTACATATGTGTCCTTACCCCCCCTGTTGACTCCCCAACCTCCCCCACTCATGCCCTCACCCCACTCCCACTCCGGTGTCTGTGTCCATTGGTTAGGCTTATATGCATGCATACAAGTCATTTGGTTGATCTCTTCCCCTTACCCCCACCCTCCCCTACCTTCCCTCTGAGGTTTGACAGTCTGATCAATGCTTCTCTGTCTCTGGATCTGTTTTTGTTCATCAGTTTATGTTGTTCATTATAGTCCACAAATGAGTGAGATCATGTGATATTTATCTTTCTCTGACTGGCTTATTTCGCTTAGCATAATGCTCTCCAGTTCTATCCATGCTGTTACAAATGGTAAGAATTCCTTCTTTTTTACCACAGCGTAGTATTCCATTGTGTAGATGTGCCATAGTTTTTTAATCCACTCATCTGCTGATGGACACTAAGGCTGTTTCCAAATCTTAGCTATGGTAAATTGTGCTGCTGTGAACATAGAGGTGCATATATCCTTTCTGATTGGTGTTTCTAGTTTCTTAGGATATATTCCTAGAAGTGGGATCACTGGGTCAAATGGGAGTTCCATTTTTAGTTTATTGAAGAAACTCCATACTGTTCTCCACAGTGGCTGCACCAGTCTGCATTCCCACCAGCAATGCTGCACAAGCGTTCCTTTTTCTCCAAATCCTCGCCAGCACTTGTCATTTGTTGATTTGTTGATGATAGCCATTCTGACAGGTATGAGATGGTACCACATTGTCATTTTGATTTGCATCTCTTGGATGATTAGTGACTTTGAGCATGTTTTCATATGTCTCTTGGCCTTCCTTATGGCCTCTTTCAAAAAGTATCTATTTAGGTCCGTTGCCCATTTTTTGATTGGGTTGTTTATCTTCCTTTTGTTAAGTTGTATGAGTTCCCTGTAAATGTTTGAGATTAAACCCTTATCAGTGATAACATTGGCAAATACGTTCTCCCATGCAGTGGGCTTTCTAGTTGTTTTGTACATGAAATATTTTTTAAAGAAATGGAGGGAAAATAGAAAGAAAGAAGGAGATGGGGGTGAGGGAGGAGGAAAGCAATTTCTTACTTACAAAGAAAGTTCACATACACTCAATGTTGACCCATTACTCTGAGACAGTGGTCGGCAAACCGCAGCTCGCGAGCCACATGCGGCTCTTTGGCCCTTGAGTGTTCTAATGCCACTTCTTCAAAATAGACTCGCCCAGGCCGAAAACCGACTTCTGCGCATGGGCCACGAAGTTTCAATCGCACTGTATGTGCGCGCCCGCACATGGTATTTTGTGGAAGAGCCACACTCAAGGGTCCAAAGAGCTGCATGTGGCTCGTGAGCCACGGTTTGCCGACCACTGCTCTGAGAAGTACATGAAGATAGTTTGGGTGACCTTATTATTCCCATTCTAAATATGTGGGAACTGAGATTCAGAAAGGTTAACTCTTGCCCAGATTTCCATAGCTCAGGAAAGGCAGAGCTGGAACTCCAGCCCATGCCTCTACCTACCTCCAGTAAGACTGGCTCTACATAACACCAATAAAATTCTTCAAATGAATCATAGAAAATGTTAGTCATTTCAGCAAATTGTTATTCTGGCAGTTCAGTACCCTCCCCCAGATTTCTTAGGGCTCTAGAGCCCAGGATATATGATCACTACCACCACCCATGGGAAGAAGGGAAGATCACAAAACCACACAGTCAGACTTAATCAAGAGCAAGCAGATGGTGGGCTAAGGAAAAAAGGAAGGAAGGAGAGAATTGAGGTCTAGTTCTAATTAGCATGAATCCAAATAAAGGATGTTTCCAAAGTAATTCAGTTTTACTTTACTGTTTTCACCTAAGTGGAGTTTTAGTAGGAATCCTTAAAAGATTTGCCTAAGGAACAGAAATTATTTGTATGTTTCTCATTCACTCAAATGGCCCTAACTTAGATGGTCCTAAAAGTTAGTTTTTAATGCTTAGACCAGGGCCTTAATCTTAGTTTGCATTTTTAGTACATACTAAGAAAGATGGTCTAAACCAATTAGCGGAGGGAAAATACAAGAATATGGGGAATTTGCTATTAACTCACGAATAAAAAATGAAAACCATTTACCCATTTATAAACATTGATTTATTTGCCTAAAAAGGAACATGCATAATAAGTTAGGCTTATTCACTAAAAACATATAAAGTGAGGTAAGATTTAGTTGAGTTGAAAATTGTAGGATAAAACCAAATTTCTTTTAAAAATATGATCTTATTAATTCTTAATATGTAATTTTAGTTCCTCTTTACCACCACCCCCACAACTTCACACATGCACACCCTGCTCAGTTCATGTAAATTGAAGAAATTTTACTGTGTTTGCATGGTAAATTTGTAGAAGCATGTTTCCATCCAAGATGCCAAATGAGAAAGTGGAGGCCCATGGCAAAAATATTAAATAGGCAGAGTGTCTTTTTTCCCCCACCTCATAAAATTATAGAACCAAAGCTTCTACCCAATTTGGGAGTTCTTTCAAAGATACTCCTTCTGTCTCCACGGGAACTCTCCAGGGACAAAGAGCTCTTAGAAGCAATGCCAGGATCATGGCTTTATGGAATAACTTCAACTTTTAGAAAATAATTTCCTTTACTTCAAGTTTAAATCAGCGCTTCAACTATTTGAAGATATTTATCTGGGCATCCATTTGTCTTTTTCTTTCCAAGTTTTACGTAAACAATTCTGCAAACTCACATCTATAAAGAGGTTGGTCCCGTCTCTTTGAAACATGTAACTTGTCATTATTCTTTAAGTATAATACATAGATCCAAACTGTGTCACCCTGAATCTATCTTTCCCATTTTTAAGATGGTGGTGGTGGTGGGGTGGGGTGGTGGGGGGGGGTGTTAATAGTAGTATCTACCTCACAGGTGTGTGTTGAATATTAAAAGAAATAATCCAGGATGTGAGTGCTCACCAGTATCTGTGTTCTGTTCATCCTCTCAGACACGCAGTACATGTTCCTGTCTTCATTGAAGTCAGTGGAGGCTGAGTTCTGGGCAATGAAAGGTGGGCAGAAGTGATACGTGCCACTTTCAGATCTATTCTCTTCCCACAATAGTGTTCTTGTATGACATTTCTTCTCTTTTTTCACCTGTCTACTGAAATGGGGATAATGCCAGAGACCTAGAGGAAGAGGGAATCAAAAGACAGATAGAACTGAGTCTGTATGACTGCATCTCCTTATCCCTCTCCCCTGACCCACACGTAGCCAAGAATAAAATTTTATATATTAAGTCACTGAGATTTTAAAGTTATTTCAGCCATTAGCCTAGTACTGCTATGTATGTTAAACTAATTCATCTGTGTAAAAACACAGTGCCAGGTATAGAGAAAGTACTTGATAAATATTAGCACCTTTTCCACTAATAGCACCTCTATCACTACAACTACTGTAATTACTCCTACTGCAGACATGGTCTGACTGGAGTCCAATTTATTATCTCACTTCAGCTTGAAATTAAATCCACCATTTTGGGAGTCACAATATACTTAAATTAAAATTTCATTCAACAACTCCAAGCAGAAAGAGAAAATTGGATCTTTTTTTACATGTGCTTCTTTCAATATAATTCTCCTTTTTGTACTTTCAAGAACTGAACATTCTAAAATTAAAAAGTAAATAAGCACCTCTGGTGAGTTTGCTGGTTTCCATCATTGGCCCATTTTTAAGATTAGCAATATATTTTTGGATCTTGATTCCTCCTTCAGTATATTATTTACTCTCTAAGCTTTGATATGAATTTGTCTGACATGCAATCTATTTTCATCCTAATTGTTGATAAGGATAAGGCCAAGTAGAGAATCCTGTGTTATAGCCCAGGGCCAGGGGGCTCCCTTGAGAATTGAGAGTGGTCTACTTATGGACAGTATTTGAGTTATATAAGCCTGGACTTTGTTGCATTCAACCCAAGTTTCACAATCTCATCAACAAAATACCTTGAAATCTTTGTCAAATGTCACACCAATGGTGTGGTTAGCTAATCCAAAGTGTTCTCCTAATTAATTAGTTCAGTGATACAGACAAAAAGTTAAAATGGGATTTGATTAGAATAACTTTTTTCTAAACAATCCTGGGCTGACGCCTTGTAATCACTGTTGGCTGTTCTAAACCATCTGTTGCTTTTTCTAAATCATTTGCTGTCTTTCTCTCAAACCATCTGCTTATTAATATATTCCAGAATGTTGCCAGGGTTTGACACCAAGTCTCATATTTAAACTCTCTTCCTTTCAACTCCTCTTTCAAAATAATGACATCTTCCCTTCTTCACTTTTTCTAGGACCTTTCTCAATATTTGTGATTTCTTAATCATTACCAAGGATAGTGTCCTCAACTTATCTATAAATTCTTCTGGTACTCAGGGTCTGATTCATCTGGATCTAAAGAACTGAACTTATTGAAGTCTGAAGTTCTCTCCTCTAGTCACAGAAAGCACTTGCAGCTACCAAATACTGTAACCATGACTACAAATAATCCCAGAGATAGGTCAGGAAACCTAATCTTATTTATGGAGCACTTCCAGGCTGGGAAACCTGCGTGTCCACTCAGCTATGTGCTGAGGGTCTGCTATGTGCCAGGCGTTGAACACACATAACTCATTTAATCCTAACCATGAAAACTGAGGTTCAGGGAAGAAAGTTGACCAAGGTTACACAACTAGAGTCAGGCTGAGTCATGACTCAAACCTAAGTCTGTCCAAGTCCAAAATCCAGGTACTGCCTGACCATTGAGCCGTACCTACCTTGTTATTAGGACTCTCATTCTGTCTTCCTCACCTACCTTGGCCTTCAATTCCTTTTTAATTATATCTGCTCTACACTTTACAGTAGTAAGACACTTCTCCTTGGTGAAGAAAATGGGAACTGAGGTACTTTCCTTCCTCTCATGTCTGTCGATATTAACAAATCTTTTTAAATTTTTTCCCGAGAGATACCCAAAGCCCAGACTTTTATGTAAAATCTCCCAATTTTTAAATACTGGTAAATTATATTTTAAATCTTTAATACTTTACTAACAACATACCAGCAGTTTGCAACCCCTGGCCTAAAATCTAAAATCTGAATCCCCACTTTTCTTGTCACAGAAAGGACTTGTAGTTACCACATGCTGTAACCATGACTACAGATAATCCCAGAGATAGGTCAGGAAACTTTATCTTATTTATGGAGCACCTCCAGGCTGGGAAACCTGCGTGTCCACTCAGCTATGTGCTAGAGTCACCCTTTTTTTGTCACAGATATTAATTTACCACAAGACTGCTCTTGTCAGGTCCCCAGAATCTCCAGGTCAAATTCCTGGCCCATCCCAAGATTCCAGGCACTCACCGGTGATCTTATTTATGGTGTCACTTACTAATGGTGCTGAGATTAAGAACCTGGTGAAACAGATGCCAGGCAAGCTGTTGCTAAAATTGTCTGTGTGGTTAGAAGCGGAAAGCCCACCCCTGCCCTCTGCATCTGTGGAAGTGAGGCAGAGGTTATTGGAGCCAGCACCCACTGTGTCACGGTCAGGTCTGCTGAAGCCCACAAGATGATCCATTTGGGGCTAGCAGGGCTGGTGGCAGCTGTTGAGTAAGCTTTGCTCATTTGAGCATTATAAGGGAGCTGAAAGATCTTTGATAAGTTGCTAAGAGCCAAGTCTATCTTTGGAAACCAACATAATTTTCCAACAGATTTAACCCATAAAGGCTAGAGCTAGAGTAAGCTAAGATTTAATGCCTGCAAGTGCTCAAAATGTATATTTAAAATTTTTATTTCAACATCATTTGGCTTGGCATAATAGATAGATAGATAGATAGATAGATAGATAGATAGATAGAACCTAAATGTTTATTTGTAGAGAACTGGATAAAAAGTATAGCACATCTATGAAACAGATATAGCCAGCTATGGTATAAATGGAATTACTTTTTAAAAGCTGTCTGTAGAATAAAATGTATTTATTATCACTTTTTGGTTAAAAACTTGTAAAGGAAATAAATAGAAGGAAATAAAATTCTATGTGAATGTATGTGTAAATGTAAGTAGATATTATAGGTATGTGGGGTTAAAAAGCTAGAAAAAGAATCTGGAAAGACACATACCAAACAACAATAGTATGCCAGGAAAAATTTTTATTTTTATTGAATATGTTTTATTACAACAAGCAAGAAGTCATTTTATAAATTTAAAAAGTGAATGTGTAAAATATTTAATCCCTATCAGATAAAGTTAACTCATAATTAATTTAGCATCTATTGTGAGTCCAATACTGTGCTATATCCCATCAAGAAAATAAAAGAAAAACTCCTCCTATCTTTGAGTATTATAATCCACATATGTATATACATATAGATATATGTATAGAGAGATATATACATACTAGAGGCCCAGTGCATAGATTTGTGCACCGGTAGGGTCCCTCAGCCTGGCCTGCGAGGATAGGGCCGAAATCGGCTCTCTGACATCCTACAAGGGGTCCTGGATTGCGAGAGGGCAGTTCTCGGGTGACGCACCCCAGAATTGGGCTCCCTCCTTTCTGGTTCTGGGTGCATCACCCAAGAACCGCAGCTGCCAAGTCACTGCAGCTTAGAAGCTCCTGCATTGAGCATCTGCCCCTGGTGGTCAGTGCACATCATAGCTACCGGTAGGACAGTCGAACAGTTGGATGGTCGCTTAGGCTTTTATATATAGAGATAGATATACAGGGTAGGGAAAAAGTAGGATTACAGTTTTGAGGACATAAAACAGATTTTTTGTATTTATTTTTTTAATATATTTTATTGATTTTTTTACAGAGAGGAAGGGAGAGGGATAGAGAGTTAGAAACATCGATGAGAGAGAAACATCGATCAGCTGCCTCCTGCACACTCCCCACTGGGTATGTGCCCACAACCAAGGTACATGCCCTTGACCGGAATCGAACCTGGGACCCTTGAATCCGCAGGCTGACGCTCTATCCACTGAGCCAAACCGGTCAGGGCTTTTTGTATTTATTAATTATTGTATTATTTTCCATATGAACAACTGTAAACCTACTTTTTCCCTATCCTGTATTTATGCTCGCATAGTAGATATATATACTTTTTCATATCGTTTAACTCAAGTGATCCACTCCTTCCCCTTTCATAAGTAAGAAAGCTATAATTATTCCTATTTTATAGATGAAGGAAACTGAGGTTCAAAGAAGATGAATGACATCAAAGGAAAGGACTGGGTTCTGGTTCTAATCTTGGGATCTTCACTATCAAATGCTTCAAGGGTAAATGTCTTCTTTGGGTTTCATATTTGCTGAAGTGTCACGGCTGTGAAGAAGAAAGAATATTTCAACACAGCCTAATTAAGAAGCATTCAGAAGTGCTTAGGGCCTAGTAATGGGCAACCTTTTGAGCTTGGTGTTTCAAACTTCGCCAAAAAACTGAGCATAACTCGGGTAGTGTGTCCCTTTGAGGAAAAAACATTATTTCGTGATATTTATAGTTTAAATAACATAAATGTTTCATCCTCGGCATGCGGCCGCCTCAGCGGCCGCGTGTCATCAGAAATGGCACTGACACGCGTGTCAGAGGTTCGCCATCACTGGCTTAGGCGAAGATGAGATACCCAAATATTCAGTTTGACTTTCTACACAAGTAATATTTGTCAGGTAATTGCTGATCTTGCTTTGCACTTATTTCTTTAAGCAGAATCTATTCCAAAGATTGACCAAAGATCATGGACACAACCCAGCTATTTTTCATAGAGCATCAGAGGAGACAGAGACACTAGAAATCATCTCTTTGATATCTGTATTTTAAGGACAGGAAACTGTAGTCCAGAAAGGCCTGAAGACTGTATTGTAATATAGCCATCTGGAACTTGGCAGGGCTGAAACTTGAATCTACTATCATTTTGGCCCATGTGTGGTATGCTCATTCTCATGAAAGATCCAGAGAGACATCTAACATTCCTAGGTAACCCTGTTTACCAGGCAGGTGTTTCCACTAATTGCAATCTGACCTAGGCAAGATTCTACTGGTTCAGAGTTCCTCAGATCAGCTTTAATGGAACAGGCAGTCATGCCATTCATGTCTTTTTTGAAACAGCTTTTGCTAACTTGTTATTTTATATCAGGAAGACAGGTGGACAAACACCATCACAACTAGCATTTATCAAGTGCCTATTAAACAGCCCATATTGAGTGGGACTTTTGATGACATACTCTTTTAACAATCTAGGAGATGGATTATGATCTCCATTTTACAGCTAATAAACGATAGAATCAAAGGCTCAAATCCAAGCCTTTTATAAACATATCTAGGGCTTCCTGTGTGGTGCCTTCCATAGTGAATGTAGCAGGAAAACCACTGGATATGGCCCAAAGACTGTAGCTTCTTTAGAAGCAAAACATACTAATAAAATATCTGCTTCCACAGGGGAGTCTATGGAAATCAAATAAGAGTGGATTTCACTCTGTCATCTCCTGACCTATAAAAGTGAGTTAGAAGACCAGATTCTTGGAGAGTCACTGCCTCCAGGCTCTACAAAAGTCTCTGCTCATTTCTCTTGTTCCAGATTTCTGGATCTTGTCTTCAGGCCAGCTTCCTGCTCTCTGCTGATCACAGCAACACTCCATTCTGTGCTTGGGCACTCTGTGAAATCTGTGCTCCCTTGGAATAGACGATAGGTCTTAGGCTTAAATATCCTCCTCTGAGTTTCTGGAGATGGGCATTCAGGAGAGCTGAAACCAAAATAGATGCTCCTCATTTGAGTCAAAGGGTTACTCTACCATCTTCTGATCTCCTTCTTAATGTCTCCTATTTCTGATCATGTCTACTGTTAGATGTGGTGAGAGAATAAGGATGGTTTTGTGTTCAACAGCAGGTCCCATTGGAGCTTGTGTTCCTGTGGTACAACTCTTTGCAAGGCAACATTTTCCCTGAGAAAATGAGCTAGAATGAATACATCCCTACTACTGATTCTTTTTTCATTATTTCTCTAAACAGAAAGCACTATGTCATTGAAAGTATAAAATGCACCTAAAAAAATATTCTTCAGTAAAACCCAGTAGAAATCAAGGTGTGACATCCCCAAGAACAGCCAAGTCACAAAAGAGCTAGTCATGCTGGAGGCCAAGTTAAATAACTCATAATTTTTGATCTCTGGGTTTGCTAGCACTCTTGAGTGTGGGCTTATGAAATGCCTGAACAGGCAAGACGGCCCCTGTTGAATCTTGCTTGACTTGGCCCTGGCCTGGGTAACCCTTCTGCAATTTGGCTTTCCCTACACATTTCACACCTTCCCACAGTGACCTTTTCACTCTGTGCTTGGCTTTTCTGTGGTGGGTTAAGTGCCTGCACACATTCTCATCATCAGGTTCCTGGTGTGACGATGACGTGGTCATGCATGGTTTTGCTCTCCAGATATGCAAGAGGGTTGGAGTTCTGCTTGGGTTCCTGTAATTCTTTCTGGAATAATTATGGATTAAAATGATATGGCAAGATGACGTATGCCCTCCATGTCTCCATGACACTGCCTCTTGGATCTCCTTGAGCTAGCCAGTACATATTTTAAAAAATAAAACTGAGCTTACACATATCTAATGGCACCTAGTCCCTTGTACTCTAAATATTAGACCATGTACTGTTATTTCCTAACATTCCTGAGCCATGTCCTCTTATAGGAAGTTTCCCAGAATTCCAGTCATACTGCATTGTGTGGCAGTGGAGTTTTGCATGTTCTTGGAGCATTACTACAGACCAGCCTGGTCTTCAGCTTATCCTGTGTCTGTGTTAAGCAGACTTGCTTTTTACCATCATTTTCTCCAGGAAGTCTTCCTTAAATTCTGGATTTACCCAACTACTTCTTTTCTTTACTCCCATAGCATCCATGTTTATTTGTATCATAGAATTTCCTCACTACAATAATTGTTTTTGTTTCTGCTGTCTCCATAGTAGACTGTGGGGTCCTAAATGATATGGACCATCTTTTATTTATCTACATATTACCAACACCTAGTACTCTGTCCTGCACAAAATAGATGTTCAGTACATGTTCATGAGTCATTGTTGAAGGTTTGGTTGAATGAGTTTGGGGTAATATTATTTCCAGGCCTGTGGATTAATTCTATTCCAGAAACTCTTTTTGTTGCCAGTATTACTTTGTCATGAGATATTAAGTATGGCTTGTGTTGACACTCAAATAGAAGAACACACAACTAGATGAAGTTGTCACCACAGAAACACTAAGTAGTTTAACACTCAAAGGGTAATTACCAGCTCTGTGGAGGGCCACATGGAGTGAGATGACTGATATCCCCCTTGCTTTCACCTTGTAACAGACAAGAAATTTAGCAGCTACTTTGGATTGGCCTTTGGTTTGGTCTGTAGCTCAATATTATCTAATTGATCTTAAGTCCTCCCAAAAGGCTTTGCTGAACTTCATGGTCATTATCAAACCATCTGATATGACATATGGACCCCTCGCCCTCTGTATCAATTTTCCAGCCATACCCCCAATACACAAGCATGTTCTATCTTAGATACAGATTGGGTGTCCCAGAGATAATCTTGGCTAATTTCAACACTGTCAGTTTGCTTGAGGATATCTCTGTTCAGTTACATAATAAAGGGTGTCCCTGGGTGATGAGGAGTCTTGCATCATGGTGGTTTAAGCAGAAAATGAAGTCTTTCCCATTCTGGATCTTCTGGCTTTTTCACTGATTATTTTACTGAGGCCTCAGTCTTCTCTGACTGAGGAAGGCTTTCCCTGGCCCAAGAAAATGAGCCCATGTCAGGGTGATGCTTAGAGAGCTTTAATGAAAAGATGTATATAAGCCCACATGGCAAAGACGCAAAACCAGCACTTAGGAAAAAGACTATTATTAATGAAGCATGAAACTCTCCTCCGACTCTGGAAATGGGACCTGGAACCTGTGGTAGTTTGCCTAAGTGTTTCTGGAAACCATTTCTAGATGAAAGGATTGATGAACTAGTTTCCATTCTTCCTCTGCTACCTGAATAGAGAGGTACCGTATGTACTATGTGTTGAAGATAGTGGATCTGGGAAGGAAACTGGTTCCCAGAGTCACTGCTTTGAGAAGAGCCACCTAACCAGGAAGCCATATTGGACTGTGAGATGGGTGAGAAATAAACATTAATATGTTAATATTTGGGAGTTAATCTATTATATCATCTAAAGACAACTTAGGAAAGCTTTACCTTTGCATGAGTAGAGGAAGGTGTGCAGTGTGGAAATATGGGGAGAACTCCAAGAATCCTCTTCATGGAGTCAAGAAAATTCTCCTAGATTGGGGAATTGCTGGAGGGTTGACTTGGCAATTCTCTGGCAGTTCGCTTTGTCTGTTTCAGCTTTACTGGGTGAAAACACTAAAAAAGACTCAAAACCTCTTTGCTTTTCTATGCCTCTGCAGGACCTGCAATAAAGTCTAATAGAGGCAGAAAGTGTGAGAAGGAAGCATCTGAAGTGGGAAAGGCCATTAGACTGGCCCATAAAAGATGAGTGCTCTGCGCAGTAAAATGAGCTAAGAAGGAAAGCATGATGAGTGTTTTCTCAGCCTTAAGTAGCAAGGTCCCCTTTCACCATCCCACATGGCACTGCATGCCTGCCTGGGGAAAGCAAGGGGCTGTATGCAGAGCTCTCATAGAGGGTTCCAGTCCACCTATCCCTGAGGCCCTAGCCGGGGGAGGGGTATGTGTGGCAGTGTTGCAGGGGATGTAGCATGACTCCGCCATCACCTCCCAGCCCCCTCTGGTCCCTCCCAGGGTAAGTGTTCCCAGTGAGATACAGTGGAATCCTGAATTGCTTAAATTACAAAGTTAGGACTCTCACATAAGAAAAACAGAATCCAGAGTCATGGTATCAGGAACAGCAGGGAGAACATTTGACTGAAGAAATTTGAGATTTGACTTAAGAGAGTGAACATGCTCTCCCCCAACCCCACTGCCATATTTTATTGTCCCATATGGAGAATACTTTTCTTAAATATGCTGCTTCCGACCCTTGCACCCTCCTTTCTCCTCAGTTTATGCAGTTTTAATGAATTCTTCAAAGGAAAACTCAAGTTCAACCTTCTCTATGAAAACTTCTCTATTGTAGTCCCTATAAATCTCCCTTTTTGAAGAACATAGTGATGGAAAGGCCTGGGTTGGAGCCCTGTTTGTCACTTGCAAGCTCTATGATTTTGTGCACATTACTAACTTCCATGAGTTTCAGTTTCCCCATTGTTAACGTAAAAAAACATTAAAACCTGTAAAGAATTTTTGTGAGTTTATTTGAGCCAAACTGTCGACATATGCTGGGAAGCAGAACCTCAATGAATTGAGATAATGCTCCGGAGAATGGTGGGTTACATCTGTATTTATACATTGCAATCAAAGGAAAGGGATGTAGGTGAGTTACATGAAATCCATTGGTGATAGACTAGAGAGGCGGGGGAAAGCAAAGTAGGGAAATCCCTGGGATTGGATAAAAAGTAAAATGATAGACACATACTTAGGTGGGTACAGGAACATTTAACATGATAATGAATGAATTTGTGGTATCTGTCCTGGCACCCAGCACATTTGGCTGTGCCCCAGGGTCTCCAGAAAAAGGGAAGTTAAAGTTACCTAGACATTTCAAAGGGTATGTTATTATATATGCAAAAAGACAGATGGGCTCAGTTACTTGTGAGTGAAGATACAGGCCTAGGATGTGACTATCCACCATAACTGCTTTTAGTTAAAGTTTAATTTCAGATCATCCTTTGTGGTTACTTTAGGTCTCTGAGTTTGCAAGACCGCCATGCAGGCCTTCCCTGAGTTTGTCAGGTTAGCATGTGGCCCCTTTCGTCCATACCATCTATAAAATAGTGATTGAAATACAATTTCTACAAGGTAGTTGCAAGGATTATAGGATAACTTTGCATAATGTGTAACATGTAATAAACACTCAATAAAAATTTGTTCCTTTCTAAAACTGTGCCTCATATACAGACATGCTTCAGAGATATTGCAGATTTGGTTCCAGACCACTACTATAAAGTCAATATCGCAATAAAGTGAGTCATATGATTTTTGAGGGGTTTCCCAGTGTGTATAAAAGTCATGTCTATACTATACTGTAGTCCATTAGCTGTGCAATAGCATTTTGTCTAAAAAATAATATACATAACTTAATTTAAAATACTTTTTTGCTAAAAAATGCTAAACATCACCTGGGCCTCCAGCAAGTCATAATTTTTTGCTGGTGGAGGGTATTGCCTCCATATTGATGAAAACTCAACATCTGCAAATGCAGTAGAGCAGAGTACTATAAGAGGAGATATGCCTGCATGGCCATTAGCAGCAATTTAATCCTTTTATTGTTCACTCTTTCATATGCTTACATCTTTACTCCTCTTAACCAGGCTGACAGCTTCTTCAAGGTAGAAATTTTTTACATCCCCATACAACAAAGAATAATCCTAAGAACATTGTAGAATACCAAGTTGAACTTAATATTTTTCTTATTATTTGTCGCTCATTAGTAATTTCATTGTTACTAATTGGTTTTCTGAGCATCAGTTTTAACCTTTTAATGAAGTCAGAAGGAATGACTCTCATCCTTCTGCCAAGGGAGTCATGAAAATAGGACTTTATTGGGGCCATGAAGAAGATAGATTGATATCTGAGGCATCTCTAAATGGCCCCAGTCCCAGAAGGTCAGCAGCAGGGCTTTTGTAAATAAGTGTCAATGCCCCAAAGCCCTTGGGAGGACAGAAATGCCCAGCCCCATCTGACGCAAAGCTAGCAGAACCCATCTTCCCATGAGGACATGCCACCCTCAGCGTAAGTTGGAGTATGCAGATTTTAAGGTAATATCTGCATTGGTAGAAAACCCTGTCTAACTAAGCCTTTATCCTTACTCCCCAATCAGTCTCTCTCATCCTATTATTTTTAAATTCCTCAAAATTATTTTTGCAATCTAAAAGTATACTATTCATTTGTTTGTTAGAGACAGGAATTCCCCCTTATCTAGGAGGATACATTACAAGATCCCCAGTGGATGCCTGAAGCAGGGGATGGTACTAAACCCTGTATATACTTTGACTTACAGTGAAGTTATGTCCAGATAAAATCAGATCTCCAACTGACAATCATAAGCAGATAAGCTTGGTGAACATGTATCTTTGAGGTGCGTTTCCTTGGGAAGACCTCTCTCCTTTAGTTTGTTAAATGCGAATTGGTACAGCAGAGCCTCTGAAATCCTCAGAGTGCTCAATAATGACTAAGACATTTGCACCAACCAAACAGCTCTTCCCTTCAGTCTCGGCCCTCGATTCTCTCACAAATGACAAAGTATTACATAAAAGAGGATATTGGTCTACAGGCTGAAAGAAGTTTCTGAATGTCCATTTTCTTAAATTACTAGGTTTGAATTGAGAAGCTGTCATTTATCCTCCAAACCTTATTTCACTGACTTTTAAAATATTATTTCATTCCTAGCCTGTCATTCCTTCTATAAAAATTCTGAGCATCCTTCAGAGCTGAATCAAGTTCTTCCCAGTCTCACCTTTTTACACTGAGCATCTTCTCTGAGTTTGCAGGGAGCATCTTCTGTCTTTTTTCTCACATGTGCCTAGCTGCGTGAAAAGTGAACCCTTTCAGGAAAGAAACCAAGAAACATTTTTTTATTCTACATTATGTGTAAGGATGCTGACAAGCTAGTATCTAAAGTAAATTCACATTAATCTGTCAAAGAATACAGCATGACGAACAATAAATCCTTGTAAATTTAGTCCCGTTAATTTGGAGTGAATGCAACCATTTTGCACTATCCTTGACAAGTGGGATTGGTTGATAAATTCAGCAATAAGAATAAATATGTATTGAGATTCTGTAAGAGGTTAGGAGCTGTCCTGGGCATTGAGGATGCAAAGAGGAACAAGACAGCTTTCCTCAAGAAACAGGAGCGAGGGAGGAGCAGCTTAACTATAAAGGAATATCTTTCTATAGGCCTTTGTATATAATAGCATCTAGTAGCACTTTGTATGTAACCAATGTACCAATTACAATGAATTTTCACGATTGCATTGAAGAGAATTGGGTAGAGCATTTTCTTGAGTATTTATCCAGTTTTTGTTAAAAATAAATATTTTTATCCTCAGTTACAGATAGAAACTATGTCATGATTCAGATGTAACTGATTTGTATTGTTGTAATTCATCCAAATTACAGAAATTGTCTGTACCTAATACTCTTAAATAACTACTGAAATTTTTCTTACTATTAAATGAAAACCTGGAGATATCTAGGTCAAGTTTGCTACTTGGCACATTATGATTATCTATTACCAAAATCCTCAAACACAGACCAGTGAACAGTATTTGGTGTGCTGCCGCTAAGTCAGAAATAACCGTAAGCTTCATGGGCAGTTGTTTTAGATCTACCATTATGAAGCTGAGGGTTGACCCAAAGATTTCCAAATAGAAGAGTCTTTTTAAGTTTTGAGACATGTCATGCCCAGAGAGCCTACAAACCATGAGGCCCTCAGTCCGCCACTGTACCTGCTGTTCTGGCAATGGTCTGGTGGCTAATGGAATTAACCAGCATGCCACTCTGGAGCTATTTATAAAACCAAAGTGATGATTAATTAAGGTTTTTGCTGCCCCAGTCCAAGCTTCATTTCTAGTTAATGTGTGTGACGGTCAGCAACCTACCACCGCCCCCCAATCAAGCCCTGGTGAAATGGTCAGTGGGTTCCTAGAGTAACTGTCCACCAGGGAACAGTCGGGGCAGGAGATTTCAGGTCCTGGCTCTGCTGCTTCCCATCCCCATTTAAATACAGGCATGTCACAGCCTTTATCATCCTGGTCTCCCATTTACAAAACAGTACTTCCTGCCTTTCCACATCTCTGGCTCTTGCAGAGTTCAAATGAGATATGGCAAAGTGCTTACATGTGGAAGAGCCCTAGGCACATTATTAGCGTCTTAGAAGTCATCATTTGGTGCATGACCACTCCAAATCATCCCTCCCATGCTGTGGTGGTACATTCAAAGGAGAACGTATATATTTACAATTAAACATTCCAAGTAAATCCAGCCACAGAGGCAGTCTTCGTTCAACCCCTTAGGCTATGTCTTCCTTCCTAATTGTTCCTCACAGGACTGCTGAAGCTCCAGGGGAATGACTTAGTGCTAATTGCACAGACCTTACAGTCAGAATTCCACCAGCTCAACCACTTACCACCTGAGGGCCTTGGTCAAGTACTTAAACTTTTTAAAGCTTATTTCCAGGTATATAAAATGATGCTAAAAATAATAGCTACCTCGCAGAATTGTGGAAGGATTCCGTGTGATATTCATGTAATGTCTAGCACATGACTATGATGAGGGAGGCTCTTAGACTCATGAAGGCTTTAGGGCTAATCTGAAAGTGCACGTCCCACTGAAATCAGACCTGGTTTCAGTTCTACCTCCCTCTCTGACAGACTCTCTGATTCGGTCGGGATAATTTGCTCAGTTTCTCTGGAGCTCACCTACTAACATAAAATGAGGGCAGTAATATTTTCCTCTTGGGATCTGAATAAAGGTCTTGTAAAGTAGTGGAGATGAGAGCGCCGTGTTCATTGTAAAGCGCAGGGCATGTGCATAGGCTGCTGTTCACATTTTCCATAGAAACAAACACACAGAGAACAATGGCAAAGATTTTATTTAGCGGCTTTCTGTGCTTGGCACTTAGAAACAAGAGTTCCGTGCATAAGGGCAAATTTTTATACACCTTTTCTTCATACATATTTTACATACCTTTTTATTGCCCCCTTTTTTAATATTCATAATATTGAATTCCCCACTAGGCACATAAATACACTTATCTACAACACCTCAAAACCAAAAATCTTAATAATATCTGTATTATTTTACTTGGTATTATTTGCATTTCCACACCATTTAAAAAGTTTAGCTTGCACCAAACTCCACTTGTTTTTCTTATCATTAAAGGATTTGAAGGGGAAGGGAAAGATGAAGGCAAAAACCCAAAACATCAAAATGCAATGAACTATTTGATAAAAATGGAGATCTAAGGGCAGGTGGAAGGATGTAGACGGCCCATCTGCAATTCCCTGGGACATGACAGGATCTCTCCTGCCAGGTATCTGGATCTGACTTGCGAAGGCCAGGCCTCTTTTGTTGCTTTTGCGCTTGGTTTCATCTGCCAGGGTTATAACACTCTTCCATCTTCACACTCCCCCTACGTCCCTTCCCACGCCAGGCTACATGCTCCAGAATCCACACTTCCCACGTGGTGCACCCTCTTCTGGATCACAATGGTCAGAGCTGTGGGATCAAGACTCATTCCTTGCACGGTCCCTCTCACCACTGCCCTTGACCAGGCACAGAGTCCCAGAGACACTCACTCCTCAACACCAGGATTCCTTCTATAACCTGCAGGGGGGCTGGAGAAAACAAACCAAAACCAATTCCTTGATGAATTGAAACTCTCATCACTGCTCACACTTCCTCTGTCAGTCTTGCTCTCAGCCTCTCTCTTGCCCTCTATTCTTTCTCTTTCTCTCTCTCTCCATCTTTTCACGGCACCACTGGGAACGTCACACTGAGTGAAGACAACCAAAGTTTAAAAACAATTTTCTTCAAGAAGCCAAGTCCAGCTGTAGTTCTGATGTCTTCCCACCTTCATCGATGGGAAGGGGTTCCAGGATACACGGTTCATTCCAGAAACAGGGACAGCTGCAGGGGAGAAAGGTGGGCAGTACTGCCAGCCGGGTCCATCTAGTGTTGTACACAGACAATTCTCGGCGAAAATACCCATTGCGGGCCTCCCTCCACAGAGTTCGCCCAGTTCTGAGTCTGTGTGCATGTATATGTATGTGTGTATGAGTCTGTGTGAACATATGTGTGTATGCATGTATGTATGTATGTATGTATGGGTCATTCTGTATGTGTGTGTGGCTAACTTCATGGCTGCTAAACACTAGCATCTCCCTTAACATTATTATAAAATGATTATTCAGTTTCTTCAAAGAACACTCTGGAGTAGACAATGCTTTATAAAACTAAGCTTTGGGAAGGCAGGAGCATGGCCACTGGGTTGAAGATGATTCCATCACGAGTATACTTCAGTGGCTTCAATGTCTCTTGTCCTTGGGCATATGCTTTCCTCCTCCAGAAAAAAAATATATATGCAGTTCCTGTGTTTCAAGGGCCGTGGGCTCCCAAAGAGGAGGAGGTGCCCATGATGGAGACTCTGGGGCCTTGGCTGGTGTTTGGACTGGCCTTTAAACCATGTGTACGGACATCTGGGAGGAGGAGCCTGGGACCGCCCCATACTGCCGGCCGTCACAGGTGTTAGCCCCCTGCTGGTTGTTGGGTGAAGGGCTGATCATGTGCATGCTGTGCTCCATCCCCGTGGGCAGGTACTGCCTCTCTCCGAAGGCCCCGTTGGAAGGCGAAGAACAGAGTAAAGTGCTTTGCGAGGCGCTCAGTTTCTCTGGGCTGGCAGCCAGCCTAGGGGAAGCGGGGAAGTTGTATCCGTACAGATTGTAAGGGTTGTGGAGAGAGAAGGCATTGTAGGAGCTCTGCTGCATGTGGCCGCCCCCGAACATGTGTGGCGAGGAGGAAGTGGAGGCTGCATTGCCTGCCTGCATGACATACTGAAACTGGGAAGTGGGGAAGGACCCCAGCTGGCCACCATAGGCTTCCATCTTGCTGTTGCTAGGCAACGAAGGAGGAGTTGGTATTCCTGAGATCAGGGATGGAGTCCTCTGAGGCATGAAGGTTTCGGAGGGCTGAGTGGCTGCAGCAGCGCCACTCTGCAGCCTGTTGTAGCCACTGTCACTCAGCCCTGGGTAGCTCTGCAAGGCAGCCATGTTGCTTCGGGCACAGGGCGGGTAATCAGAGAGGTTCAGATTGCACAGCTGGCTCTCTCGGCAGCCCACGTTGAAAGTGTTGGGGGCCAGATGAAAAGTTGGAGGAGAACAGGATGGAGATAAAATATGAGAAGAAGCTGAAGGGGATGGTGTGCCAGTGCTGGAGGTTGTCGGGGAAGTGCCTGTGCTGCCCCCTGAAAAATAAAACATGAATTCCATTAAGATAGAGGCCTTTTAAGTTGAGTCTGTCTAGGCCAGATGCAAGCCATGCAGGAGGTGCCCTCAAATGTCCAAGATGGGCTGATTTTTACAGAACCATTGTTTTCTCTTAGCTCAGCAAACTTGTGGTAAGTGATTCCACGTGTGTGTGTGTGTGTGTGTGTGTGTGTGTGTGTCCTCTCCAAGAGACAGAAAAGAATACCAAACTTTCGTTTCTCTGTGAAGTAAGTCTTGCTCTTTAGAAAAATAATAACTTCTAATATTTACTTTGCCATTTCTTACCATCAACCTCACTTTCCAGTAAGACCTCTGGTAATCAGCACTGAAATCAACTAGCTCAACTTTTCCCATTCTCAGTGGAAATGCATTATATATGTATTTTAATCAGGCACTGTTGCTTGCTTCACCATATTTAATCTTCCAGCTAAAAATATAGGGTACCAAATCTCAGGATCTTAATCTCAGAGGAAATGGAGTACTTGGGGTAAGGTGGGCCAAGTCAAGGTTGAGGCCTGGGAGGGCTGAGCATAGTGGCCCAGGTAGTGGGAACTGAGGTATGGGGTTGCAGTTCTGTCATATGAAATACATTATGAGCACAATTGCAAGAGCTAGATTAAGCATAAAGCAAGGCTCACCAAAACGAAATCTCCTTTTATAAAAGCCTGCCCAGTTTCAGAGCCTGGAACAAATACTGCAAATGCCATCTTTGGGTTTGGGATATTTACCAGGACAAGAGCCAATCAGGTAATAAAGTCTAGAGATCTCTGTTCTACTCTCAGCTTCACAGCTTGGTTACGCTCCCCTCCGCGCGTCCCCCCCCCCCCCCCACATCTGACCCTAGGCATATCACTTTCCCCTCTAGGTTTCAATTTCCTTATCTAGAAGATGATAACTTGAGTTACATCAGTGGTTCTCAAGGTAGGAGGAGCTTTAAAAATTTCTTAAGTTCCAGAATCCCACCTCAAACCAACTAAATGAGAATTTCTGAGCATGGGACCTCCATATCCATATGGTCTTAAAGCTCCCCAGTTGATTCTGATGGGCAGCCCCAGTTGAGAACCAATGATACAAACCAAATTCCTTATTTCAAAGTACCCGAATAGTGATTGCTAAACTTGAGTATGCTTGAGAATCATGGAGGGCTTGAAACCCAGATCACTGACACGCACCACCACCACCCCCGCCCCCCAGGGTTCCTGATTCTCTAGGTCTGAGGCAGGACCTGAGGATTTGCATTTCCAGTAAGTTCTCAGGTGATATGGATGCTGCTGGTCTAGGGAGCACATATTGGGTTAGAAGGCCTCTTGGTCCCTTTCAACTCATAAAGTCCCTGGATCTGGATCTGAAAGGGCTCTTACGACATGTGGATATTAGAACTGGACTGGTGGCAGGTGCACCAACAGGCAAAGGGCTAATTCAACACAACCTACTTTGGCCTTCAGATAGTTTAAGAAAGCCAAAAAGGACCTTCTGGAGCCTCCTCTTTCCCAGGCCAGGAAGCAACAGTGCAGCATCCACTTCCTGTCTCCCCATTGGAAATTCAAAACATTGGTTTAGTTCTGGGGCTGTTGGACCTTTCCTTTGAATTCTCTAGAATGAGTGGCTGCTTTGTCTTCCATAGGGAATCTCCCATGGTGGAGCTCCTCCTTCAGGGCAAGGTTGGGAGTTTCCCAGAATGATAGAGAACTATGATTCCCCAAAATCACCCACAACTCATGTTAGGGACTCTTAGAACCTAGGCTGCTATAAAAGGGTCAAGGACATTTTAAGTGGAAAGAAGCAGGAATAAGGTTTTTATCAGTGAGGGAAATGTGAAGAAAACCGGCAAGATTCCATATATTGGGATGCAAAGAAACCACCCATAGGGTGCCAGAGAAAATGGTCCAGATTTGCACATAGAGAGGCAGATACCTCAAAGAGAAGCCAAAAGTTCATTTTTAACAGGAAAAGAAAGGCCTCAGCCTACATATACAGAAATGGTAATAGTATTGGGTGTAAAAATGCAAATTTAGCTCTTAATAGTTCTTTTCAGTTTCAGATTTTTACAGAGCCCACATAATATCTCTTCCTTGGTCAAAATACTAGTAATTTCCCCAATGAGCTTCTGAGGTAGAATTGGATTTAGTTATAAATAGCTGCTGATTTTAAAGTCATTTCAGGAAATTCACCTTCCTGGTTTCTTGTTTATGCCTTACATTCCTTTAAGAGAGGTCACAAAGACTTTTATTCCATAAATTGAGATAAGGCCAATATTGTAACTACTTCTGGAAGACATGAGCCAGCAGCTGACCATGGTAGGAAGAGCGCCAAGCCTGATTCCATCCACCCAGCTCATGACTACGGGCGGGCGAGGTGGGCTACCTATTCATTCCTCTCACCTGTGAAATGAGGGGCTTGAACTGATAGACTTCAGTTTGTTTTTCTCAAAATTATATTTGTATCTGAGGATTCAATTGATGACAAAGTGCAAACAGCCAACAACAAATCCTTTCCAGGAATCCTTTTAATAGAATGAAGGCATTCTGGAAGGGAAGACTGGGCAGAGTGAGAAAATACCTCTGGTGCATCTTGTGTTTGTACCTCTGAATGCCTATCCTGCAGGGCCTTACAGGAAGCTTGGGAATTCGTGTTCTGTAAGCTTATAGTTCCTCTTGGAGGCATTTTCCTTATCTTTCACCCTAAATGCTGTGAGCTTCCGTGAAATAATTGCTATGGCACAAATGGAGAAACTCGACTCCAGCTGTAAAGAGAGTTGTGTTTTATGGGCTCTGTATCTGGTCTCCTCTCTTTGAAAGCCTGTCCTTGCTCTCCCAGATCTGGTGTTTATGCAGTCGTCCCCCCCCCCTCCGCCCCCCGGAGAGCCCCCTGTGCAGGGCACTGCACTGTCCTGTTACAGGTAGGCTTCATCAGGCGCTGGCCCTCACCCTGCAGCAGGAAGTGTAGGATGGAGCAGATGACTTTTTACAACTCTAATGGTTTTTTTTGGGTGACCCGAGATGGAACGAATGGTACTGATTTAAGCCCTCAATTGGTTTCATTACAAAAAAAATAAGACGGGAACTATTAACAAGTTACAGGGATTTCTGCTGAGCAGATGAGAGGCACATGTTAAAAAGTTTGTAGTCAGCTTGCTTTGGCTTTTAAACGACACTCACTGGAAATGAGACTTGGTGGCCTGCTGAGCTTCAGGGGTGGGAGCCCCCCATATGAACTAGTGTTTGAAGAGGGGAGAGCAAACCTGTCCAAGAGGTCACGATGCTTCCATTGGCTTTGAATAAATGTTCTAATGCACTTAAACTACTCAATACAGATAGTAGTGAGTTTTCAAAGTCCAATAAAGAAGACTGTGGTAAGCATTTTGCAGAGAACCAAACCAAGATACTGAGAAGTCTTTACTGTTATGATCTAACAACTTGTCAGCTGTTAAACAAGATTGGGAGTGCCAGCCAAGTGCTAAGTAAGCATAAGGAGGCAGGCCACCCTCCCTGTGCATTTCAACACTTGGCTGCCTAAGGCCTCTCATCGCAGAGAAGCTTGGGCAGAGTGGGAGGCCAGGCCACACTGATACAGAGGGGTCAGAACTGCCTCTCAGAGAAAAGCATGCTCCCTTCCTGCACCCTCATCCCCTCTCTACCTGCCAGGTCCAACTGCTCTAGGGTCTTGATTTAAACTTTACTTAATGATGAACATGGTCTATGGAGTCAAACAAACTCAGTTCCAATTCCAGATGTTTTTCTGGCTTAGCAAGTTAGCCACTCCACATAAATGGAATTATGAATCTCTACCTGGTTAGGGATGTTTTAAGAAATAGATGGAATAATATATATTACAAAGTACATATAGGCATTAAATATTTGTTTCCTTCTTCTCTTGTATGAGTGAAGGAATGAAGGAAAGAGAATGGAATCTTGGTGCATTTGGGTTCTGTTGGGATGGCTCACAGATGTTGGCCTCTGTCCGTGGAGCTGAGCATCTCGGCCTCTCCACTGGTGAGCACTGTGTCATAGGTAGATGCCCCAATGTAACAGGCTAGAAGACAGAGCACTGGGCACATGACAGCTATGGACTCACCAGGGCCATATTCCCAACTCTGCTTCCTCTCTGAATATTGGCCCCTCCCCACTCACCTGTGCCCCTGTGGACACCAGATGCCCTATGTCTCCATCTCTTTTCAAATCAAGCAAAGCATCATTGAACACAGATAGATAGATAGATAGATAGATAGATAGATAGATAGATAGATAGATACTTTCCCCAATGGATGACGACCACTGAGTTTACTCAAAGGACTTAATCTACTTCTAGAGGTGATTCAAATATAATGACCATGACATTTACTTTATAGCTGGAAGTCTGTACTTCTTAATCCCCTTCACCTTTTTAACCCATCCCCCAACCCCTCTCCTCTCTGACAACATCAGTTTGTTCTCGGTCTCTGTGAGTCTGTTTTGTTTTGTTAGTTCGGTTTCTAAGATTCCACATATAAGTGAACAGGGTTGTACAGCATAGGGAATATAGTCAGTAATAGTGTAATAACTATATACAGGGACAGATATTGACTAGATTTGTCATGGTGATCACATTGTAAAGTATATAAATGTCGAATCACTATTTTGTACATCTGAAACTAATATAATGTTTTTAAAAACATAATGCCCTGAGTAACCAAAAACCCTCTGGCATTCCAAGACCAATCCTCCACCCACTCCTCCTCCCTGCACCCTAGTTTGTTGACCAAAGTGAGGAGGTGTTCATTAACATTCAAACTCAACTTTAATTTGCTCCAATATTCAAGGCTAACAGCCAAAATAACCAAAAAGAATCCATGTGTAGCAGGGATTCCATATGAAGACAATAGCTCAGAATATACTTGTGCACTATATGAAGACAGTTAAATTTGACCGTGAAAATCCCGAATAGCAAACCTGCTGACTTTTGCATCTTTAAATTGATCACTTCCAGACTGTAATATGGAGGCTTTCACATACAGCTTCCTTTTGGGTTCAATTTGTTGTGCTTCCCCATCCCCCTCCCCAAAAACAAAACAAAACACAAAAACTTAAAAATGGTAAAACAAAACCCCATCTGAGCTAGTAAAGAATAAATTTCCATGTAATTACTTGGTTCCATGAACCAGGCACCCCTCTTATAGAACTTGATGGCATCTGTCCCTGAGGAGTGCTGATTCACTATGTGTCCTTGAGTGGCTTTCTTTGAGGCTTTCAAACAGGTAAGAGGTAAAATGTCAGCACCCTGTGGACTGATTCCAGGGAATCAACCCAGTAGCCATAAAGTTTAATGATCACAGCCTTGTTCATCCCAACCAATGAATTACCCTTAGTGGAAATCAATACCCCTCTCAACGTGCAAAGGTGAAACACTAATGCACTAATGGGAATTGTGTGGTTTCAGTCTAAAAAGACTCCAAGTGCATCCTTCTCCATAAAGTTTAAAGATATGCACAGATCCAAACCTCTTCCCCTTAAAAACAGCATTTTATATAGTTGCCCAATTCTCATTCTTCACCTTGGTCCCTCTGTTTCTTAGGTGGCCTATTTTATGCCTTCCACATTCCCTAGGTGGACTGCCCCTATTTTTTCCACCTTCCATAAACTTGTTTGTTTCTCTGCTACTTGTTTTATTGCCTTCCTTGCTGCAGTGTACATCCGTTGTTATTGTAATTTAGAACTAATCTGCTTCTCTCCTGGCAATAGTACCTGGTTTCCCACTGAGAAACACCCCTCCTTCCACTCTCACCCATTTGCCCGGCCTCCTGGAAAAGCACAAGACTCGGAAAAGCACATGACTTGCATCTGGACAATCCAGGCATCACGTTCCCCACCCCCCCACCCCGCCTCACCCCCCCCCACCCCCGTCCCTGCCTCAGCAATTGGTTCAGGTGACTCAATTAGAGTCCATGAGACTCAGTGGGATTTTGTCTAGAAACGTTAGGAGAGAGGCACATGACCTTAAAAAATGTAGATCCAGGGATGCTGGCAGCTTAGTTACCACCCTGGGGGTCCTGAGAATAAAGTCAGGTGAGAAATGATGATACCTGGGAGTAGGGTGGTAGCGAGGGAAATTAAGATGTGGATGGATTTAAGAACTTGATAATGTTTGGATATGGTGGGGGATTAATGGATGGTGGTGTCCTTCCTCCAGGAGAGGGCGCCAAATCTGTGAGGTAAATCATAGAATCAGTTTGGACACACTGAGTATAAGGGACTTTTGAAACAAAATAGAAAATGTAACCAATAACTGTTTGTTTTAGTGATAATTAAAATGTGTTCTCCAATCCCTGTCATGATGCTCCTCATGGGCATTATTCCTTATCTCAGTGATAAGTAAAATCTGCTATTTTTCAATCATTACAGTGATCACACAGTAGTTCAAAGGCTGCTACCCATACTCTCAATCTCTCACTAGTATAAATTTACTCAGTAACTGATTCCTCTCACTGACCAACCTCTAATTAAAACAAATCCCCAAAACCAACAGAGACCTTCATAATCCTAACTTCAACTACCTGACAAACATTAAAACACCAGTGGTGCTGAAATCTGTCTAGTGGTGTCTGCTACCAGTTGAGGAGAGGGAGGGCTTCTGTCAACGGCACGTCTCCTCACTTCCACAGATGGAGACATATTGCAGCTCTGGTGTCACTGGTCCAGGAGGGTTCCTTTTAGCATAACAGTTGTCATATACCTGGAGACACTTCTCACAAAGGTACTTTCAGTTTGGGCCATACAAATAGCTCCATCATATATGTCATTATAACATCATTAACAGAACAACATCTGAACATCATCGGGAAAACAGGATTGGACTTGGTTATAACTGACCTGGGCTGTTATTTCTTTTCTTCTGTCTCTGTATCAGTCAACTTCCCCAAGCATAACTTAGTTGGTTAGTTCATTTTGGCCCTGTCACTAGCAGTGTTCAACAAGAAGCCATTCCTGAAGTAAAATTTCTACCCCCAGACTCTCCAAAAATATTAACTCCCTTGTTAATTCTACATGAATATGTCTGAAGGTCAGACCAAGCACTTGACTTCATTAAAATGAAATAGGGACCTATTGAGAGTTATTGCATAAGCTGTTGAACAATAAGCCATCAACTGGAAGAGTAAACTAAATTTTTTAATAGAAAATTAAAGTTGTACTAAGGTAGAATAAGGAAAGATAATGTGGTCTGGTGGAAATTGTCCTGTCAAGTAGGAGATCCACTTTGGAGTTCTCAACTCAATTCTTCCACCATGTAACTGCAGATATGGTACTAGACTGCACTATGCCTCGGTTTCTTTTTGTGTAAAGGGCAGAGGACACTGAATCCCATGCATTCTTATAAGAGAAAACAATGAGGACGCTCATTCACTTTGTTTTTAAAAACAGAAGGATTAGGTTTACAAACCTGTGGCTAATTCACCTAGGTGCTTTCCTTGAAATTTATCAAAAATGGATCTTAATAAAACATAATAAAAATGAAGCAAGCACAGGATGAATAAAGCATCCTTCACCTCATCTAGCAGTTAGGTTGATGTAGCAGCAGCAGCTCAAAACTGCCTTGGGCCATGTATGTGACATGCCAGAGAGTCATGTGTTTGAAGCAATGAGGTAATATGGACACCTTGGTGAGTCAGTCATCATTTGGATGTTAGGTCCAGTGCCCACACTTTCAATATTCTCCTCACTAAAAGGTAATTGCTACACAGTCGGTCTGCCACTGAAGTTCTTTCTAGAAGTTCACCACTCTCTACTTCTTCTAAGACATAAAAAGAGTTCAACACAGATGGCTCTCTTTTCTTCATTTTATGAGTGATACTGTCCACAGTTACTGAAATTCTTACTTCTTAAAGGAAGAAGAAATGGGGATTGTTACTTTTACACCCTTTGTTAACGTCAAGAAACTAACATATTTTTTAATAATGAAAATCTGGATCAAGTTCAGTGTATGGTTAAAAAATGTATTTCAGTTAAATAGAGTCTTGGCTTTTCCTCCAGCCCATCCCACTGCCATATGTATCCAATAATTCAGGCTCATTCTCCCCCTTACTGATGAAAAAGGGAGTCACTGAATAAGTGTGACATTTTACTTCAAAAGTTCAATTTCTCTTAAACCATTGTTTGCAAAGTATCAGCAATAAGTCTTTGTATCGATAAATTTTTAGTAGAAGCACCATGAAACCTGAGATGTTATATAACTAAACAACTCATGCAGTTTCCCATTGCTGCACCTGCCCAAAACACCTATGCCTCAAAAGGGCCAAGAAAGCCTGAAAGAAGTATAACACCCTGGCCCTGGCCAGTGTGGTTCATTGTCCCATACTCTGAAAGGTCGCAGGTTCTAGTCCCGGTTAGGGCACATACCCAGGTTGTGGGTTTGATCCCCAGTCGAAGTTTCTCTCCCCCCCACCCTCTCTCTCTAAAATCAATAAAAGCATGCCCTTGGGTGAGAATTTTTTTAAAAGTATAACACCCTGAATATTGACCTGCTTCTACCGAAACTTTATGGGGAGGAAGTCACTTCCATTTCTCTTTCACTTATAAAAATAGAAATAGGAATTCTGGATCATTTGCCTCACCAGATGCCGATAAAGATGAATGGGCTCATCATGTTCTGAATAATCATTAGAAAAGCAACATCTCTTATCCCTGATTCATCTTCCTCTTTGGTATCCATATACAGAGACATAAGTTTGATGGTGATGATGATGGTGAGATGATGATGAGAGCTAGCATGTACTGAGTGCTTCCTGTCTTTTTAAATGCATTTCCTTAAGTCCTTACAAGAATCCTATCTAATAAAAGAGTAATATGCAAATTGACTGTCACTCCAACACACAAGATGGCTGCCCCCATGTGGTCAAAGATGGCTGCCCCCATGCGGACACAAGCTGGCCACCACAAGATGGCCAGCAGGTGAGGGCAGTTGGGGGCGATCAGGCCAGCAAGGGAAGGCAGGTGGGGGCAATCAGGCCAACAGGGGAGGGCAGTTGGGAGGGACCAGGCCTGCAAGGGAGGGCAGTTGGGGGCAATCTAGCCTGCAGGGGAGGGCAGTTAAGGGTGACCAGGCCGGCAGAGGAGGGAAGTTGGGGGCAACTGGGCCTGCAGGGAAGGGCAGTTGGGAGGGACCCAGACCGGCAGGGGAGGGCATTTAGGGGCAATCAGGCTGTCAGGGGAGCAGTTAGGCATCAATGAGGCTGGCAGGGGAGTGGTTAGGGGGTGCTCAGGCTGGCAGGCAGAAGCAGTTAGGGGCAATCAGGAAGGCAGGCAGGCGAGCAGTTGGGAGCCAGCAGTCCTGGATTGTGAGAGGGATGTCCAACTGCCATTTAGGCCAGATCCTACCAGAACCGGGCCTAAACGGGCAGTCGGACATCCCTCAAGGGGTGCCAGATTGGAGAGGGTACAGGCTGGGCTGAGGGACACACACACCCCGTGCATGAATTTCGTGTACCAGGCCTCTAGTTCTATTATATTCTCCCTTTTTCCAGATGAGAAAACTAAGTGTCAGAAAGGATGAGACACTTGACTATGTTTATAAAGCTAGGAAGGAACTGTGGGAAGAGCCTATCCCACACTATCTGACTGCAGAGCCTATATTTTTAATCTCTGTTTTCATCATAAAACCTGAGACATTTCAGTGTTTTATGTCACAAACCCTTTTTAGTATATAAACTGCCAGGAGCTCCCCTGAGAGGGAATGTAATATAATGAACTGTCAAGTCCTAGAATGGCCTCCCATATCACAGAGCCACAAGTTCAAAGATAGGATTCTGTGAACAGTGGCCTGTTGATGGAACAGAATAGGCTTAATCTGTCATTTTGATTGGTCACTTTTGAGCAAGAAAAGACTGGAGAGGGAGACTCATAAGGCATCTGACACAGTGGAAAGCTTTCATTCCAGTACCCAGATGAATGGGTGTTGCTCCGGGGAGAGTCACTGACTAGATGGAGAAAAGGAGGTGAAATCAGCCCAAGAGCCATCTGTACACATGGCCACAGGTTTATGAACCTGAGCTATGAGGGAAGGGTTATTCGAAACAGAGTGAAAAGCACAAAGCAGTGGGGAAGGGAATTCTACCTACCACATCAACTTGAGGGGCATGTCCCACATAAGCCAAGGAGAGAGCACAAGCTACAAATTTAGGCAGCCCTCTTCCTCACTTTCAAACCTGGAGTGATTTATTCCCATTGTCCAAAGCTAAGTTTGAGATTTTTTTTAATACATTTTTATTGATTTTAGAGAAAGGGAGGAAGAGTGAGAAAGAGAGAGAAACATCAATGATGAGAGAGAATCATTGATAGGCTGCCTCCTATTCGCCCCAACTGGGGACTAAGCCTACAACCCAGGCATGTGCTCTGATCAGGAATCAAACTCTGACCTCCTGGTTCATAGTTCAATGCTGAACCACTGAGCTACACCAGCCAAAGCTAAGTGTTTTCTCATCCACAAAACTAGAACAAGAGAACTGATAAGGCTGCCATGAGGAATAAGTGAAGTAATTATGGAGATCTCTTCCAATGCCAAGGGCTTCGTGAATGCTTAGTGATAGAAATTATTTCACCACCACCATAATCATGAATGTATAACCTTGCTTTGGGAAGGAGAGAGAATTTGGGGTGTCAGGTGAAATGCTGGAACTGGCCTGTTTATACAAGTGTTGATGCTCTAGTTTTTACAGAGCTACCAAATTATTCATTCCGGGAAAATCGGACTGGGCTTGGGGCCAGATGTGCTATATTAATTCAGCTCCCACCTCCTCCCCGGCCCTACCTCTGAGCCAGAGGCCTTGCCCAGGGCTTTACCTTGCTGCTTTTGCATGGTGGTGAAATCCTCAAAGGTGAGTGTGCGTACAGGGGGTCTCCAGAACGCATAAGTCTCCATGATGGCTTCCAGTCCGGTTCTGCAGAGAGAAAAGCCAGCAAAGGAAGTCGTAAATAATCCCAAGAAACACTGACTTTTTACAGGTCCTGGGTGATTTGTCTGGCAGGTGGTATATACAGAAGCACTGAGAGACAACAGCACCAGTAAACTGATCAGGAAGAACACAAGGCACAAATGACGCTGGGTGGCCAGAGGAAGAAGATAATTTGCAAGCAAGTCATAACTATAATGGAATTTCACCCTGACCTACCTTCAAAGGAAGTTTGGTCTGCATGAGAAAAAGAACAAGTTAAGGTCAGGGTCACGAATATCATGAGTAGAGTTGAGCAGAGAGTAGCTACTTTACCCTTCAGTAAATTCTATATCATTTATATGAGGTGTTGACGGACATCATTTTAGCATAACTATCCAGGTTTTCTCAGACATTTTTTTTGCTGATATTATCATCAAAACAGAGTATTAGATGGGGTTTCATTTAAAGCTTTGAACACAGCTTCTGATTATTGACTTTTCTTTAGAATTAACTGCTTCTATCTAAGTGGAGGAAGGGGAGTTCAGGGATTATGGAGGAGGGTAGAGAAATGGCATAAGTCACTGGAATATAACATGGTGTCCCTTCCTAAGAAAGACAAATTTTCCCTCTTGAGATGAAACTTATCTCCCTGGGTAATACATATTTCCAGAGTTCTCTTCTGTCTTGCATCCCAAGAGGAAAGTGAGAAGTTTTATTTTAAGTGAGGACAAATACCCTTTTCTTATAAATCACTATAAAATACCCTGAGGTTCTTCTCAGATGAGCAGCTGATAAACTGATTAGCTTTTTGTATTGGAACTTCCTCTCTGAACACGCCTTACTTGCACAGTTAACTTTCTCAAGTCTTCTCTGGAATCTTGGAGGCTTTAAATACACCAATGTTGGCAAATCAAACTCTGTATTTTTAGAAGAGGTGGGGAGGAGAGGGTGTTGCATGGTGTTTATTAGCTGTTAATCTGCTAAAAGTAGGAATAGAAGACATCTCTACATAGTCACCCTACATTAATGCTGAATACAGTACATGAAACTATTTGTGGAGAGAAAGAGTCCAAGCAATTAGGACGTTCAGAATACTAAGGGGATAAGCAGGTAAAGCCACATTGAGCCTTGATGAATTTAAGAAACAGGACAGGCTGGGTCTTACTGCCTTGTTTTGCAATATTGTGGCCCATCGGAACATCTTAGGGTTCCCTTTGGTGGCATGGGAGGCTTACTGTAAATGGCGACCTTTTTAATGTTTGACCTCCTATTTCATTCTTCATAAGAACATGTATCAATGATGGTAACAAAATATTAGCTCAAGAACAATGAACAGTCCCTTTTCATTTCACAATAAGGTGATAGAAGACTGTGAAGTACCAATACCACTATGATGTATTTCCAATATTATTAAAGAAATGGAAAATTAACTAGTATTTTCATAACAGGCAGAAAATCTGTGGCAAATTTATTAATATTGTTATTTAAAGCAGTCAACTGTATATAAGATAGTGACCATTTAGCATTTATCCAAATCAAAATCCAACTGAAAGACTGAGTTCCAGAATCTCAGATTTAAAAATGGGAGGGATGTTGGGTGTCACCGTATGATACCATTTGGATGGTTATCCAGCCTCTGTTGGATTATTTTCCCAGGAAAATACTAAGTTTTTTATCAGATCTATTAGAATCTATTTATGTACTCTAAGTATATCTCTTCTTAGAAAAATTAATCATATTTGTTTACTGTATGCCACATCTTATATGTCCTTAAACCCCATTAAGCTTCATTGGCTAAATCCGATTGTTAGAAAATATAGCTCTATGTATCAGGATTTGGTGAAGTGCCAGGGCAAGATAAGTATTAAATAATTCACCTCTCTCACTACTAGCGTGTTTACTTGGGGATCCCATGGGTTTTTTTATGTCCCAGTGCTTAGTGCAATGCCTGTTACTTGGCAAGATCTCAATGGTATGAGTCATTATTTCAGGAACTTTAACGCACATTCATTTTCAAAGCCTAAAATTGAGGAAAACAACTTGATGTAAAATCAAGACTGAAGACAGAAGGAAACCTCCTAGTACTGGAGACTTGGGAGTCATTTCTACAACTGATTGTGCCTTTCTTGTCTCAGGTTTCCTTTGGTTTCTTCCGTTCCGGTCATGGAATTTCTGACCTTCAACAGAGTCTGAGTCCCCTTAGCCAAGGCCAATAGTTCCTCCCTCATCTTCTCTTACAAGAGTCCTTGCCAACCACTTATTTACATCTTCAGCCATTTGGATATCTTTTCAAAGTTTATCCTATGTAACTCATTGTTTACTTATTCATCATCAGTAAACCCTATTTTTTGCAAAATTTTACCTCAAGGTTCTTAAATGTGAATTCATTGTCTAACAAATATAAAAAAGTGGTCTTAGGTAACCACATATTATTAACATGTTCCACATGGTGAGCCACTCTGGGTTTGTTGCACACCAAAGACTGATGTCATCTCTGAGGTTTCCAATTAGAGATGATCAACTTGGCAAGTGTCGCCCTCTTGCTTACTTTTCCCTGTTTGCTACAGTGACAACAGAGGCCATACCCAAACCCTCTTTGTTTAGTCCTTTGGCTGTAATCGCCTCTTTGATTTCCAGGCCTTGTCTCTTTAGACTTTTCAGTCTGCTCCTTGGCCAAACCAACAGAATGTGCTGAAGAGGAGGGAGGAGAGGAAAGAGAGGAAGCAAGCCAAAGAGCTCTTTTACAAATTGATTATGTCTTGAGATAACTGATTTGGAAAAATAGCCAGGCTGTAAAGAAATATTCTTCCAACCTTCTCATTAAAAAAAAAAAAAATGCTGGGGCCATCCCTTTGGAGTTCAGCAAATATTTGACAGTTATAACAATTACAACTACATTCATGAGCCTGTTAGGTAGCACACCAATGCATGGTTTCTGCTTCTTGTCTTGAGATAGCTGCTTTTTATGTTTCTTCTATTTATTTTCTCTGTAGTTCTGCCTTCTGACACTTCCCCCATCCTATTTGCTTGTAACAAAGGGAACATATGCTAGGAGTTGATAAAACCATTGGTTATCTCTCAATAGAAGACAGTCAAGAGCTAAGGGAAGTCTACTGATCAGGATCTTGAAGTCATAAACAAGTTATCCAACCAGGAAACAATTATTCTAAGTTAAGAAGATATTAAGGTAAAAAAGACACAAAATCTTTTACCCTTTAGATGTTTTCTTTTCAACAAAAAGAGCACACATAAATGACTATTTCTGAACTGTGATAAATGCTACCTACACTGGAGTTATATAGATGCCATGGAGCACTGAGCAAGAAGCACTTAATATGCCTGAAAACTCAAGGAAGAATCCATAAAAGGCCAGTTATTTAAGCTTCATGTTAAAGGGTACTCAACTGTTTTCTCCACATACAAGACGCAGAAAGAGCTTTCCTAGTAGAGTTAACAGTATATGCAAAGACTTGGAAGTATGAAAGAGAAGGCCTGTTCTGGGAACTGAAAATAGTTCAGGATGACTGGGTGCAAGATGGGGGTAGAGGGATGTGGGAACCATAGATATTTATTCCATGTTAAGTGCTTGGATTTTATCTAATGGGTAGTACTGTGTCTTTGAGCTCCTTTTTCTTCCTGTTCCAACATTTGAAAATACACAAAACAAGAACATACTGTTCTTTCAGATCTCATTACTGTATCTCAACTCTCTAATCCTCCCTTGGTCCACCGAGGTGAGGTCATACCTTCCATACACCCTTCTCCTTTGCTGGATCTGGAATCAGCTCCAACACCTAGATAGATTCCTCAGAGTATTTGTTGTGTGGGGATAGTCTTAAAAGACCTCCCAACTAGAGGTCTGCAAATTGACAAAACAAAACAAGCCAAAATTCAAAACTGGGCTTTAGATGCTACAAAAAGTATATCTACATGATGAATTGGTTGTCACTGGTGTGCCTTATAATGATTTGGAAAAGCAGGTATATGTCCAATGGACAAATGCTTAGAGTTGAGTTAAAAGTGTTTCTTACACAGTGATTCCAACTTGGGAACCCTGTCCCCTTTGAGTCTGAATAGGTAGCAATGGCAGTCCATAGGGAGTTTTCACGGCCTCAAGAAGTATAATAAAAAGCAATGAAAACACAAAGCAAGCTAACTAAAATATTAAGTTTCTTTGCAGTTGACTGGAATGGTCTGACTTTACTTTGGTAATAGCGACCCTGGACTCCAAGATGGTGTCAATCATACAACTGAAGGAGAAGAAACTAATGGATATCAAAATACAGCAACTGCCAAGCTGGATATTGATGCGGGATTCCACCCCTGAAGGCATTGCTGGAGTGTTTCAAAGAGGTTACTACCGGTATTACAACAGCTATGTCAATATGAAGAAAAGGAACATTGCTGAGCTTTCTATAGTACTGGCAGCTTAGGTATTTTTGAACTACTGCCATTCTTATAAGGAACTCAAATATGAGCAGTGAGCAAGTGCCACTGCAGAGGGCCCAATGTGGACTCCACATTCCTGATCATGACCTTTGTCCAGCAACTCTGAATCCTTTCATATTGTAATGAACACCTAATAAAAGATGACTGGTTAAAAAAAATGGGTAATACTAAATCACACGAGGGGCAGATTAGCATCGTGATTAAGAGCACGCACTTTGGAGCCAGACTGCCTGGGTTCAGATTGCAGCCCTGCTGCTTATTCATGCCAGCTTGGCCACATTACATAACCTCTTCATGCCTAAGTCTCCTATCTGTAAAATGGAGGTCATGATACTACTCTCTCCTAATTGCTAACTAATAAATGCAGATTGATTAGAGACAAAATATATCAAAAGGAGAGAAAACAATGAAAGCTTGAGCACCATTGGTCTAACTCAAGCAAAAGAAATCACTCCAACTGCTTAGGTTACAACCTGAAACAAGAGAAAACCTTCTTACTTCACTGGAATTCAAAACTGTGTCCGCCCTCTGGCTCTGGACTGAATGTGGAGGGATCTGTGTGTTACTTAATCCCATTTCTTATTCTCTCCTCCAGGAACCAAAAACGTGTCCCTCAAGCCTCTGTAGGCTTCATTATCTTGCAGATATTTCAGACTCCAATATGTTAGCCATTAAAAAGACGTCACTCTGTTAGATGACACCATTGCTGGGCAAGAGCCATCGATAATAAAACAGCTGCCAACCTTCCTTGGCAAATCCACATGGCCAAGAGGACAATGGTGGAAAAGGTTCATGATGAAGGAGGGGGAACAAATAACAAGGCAGAGAAAATTGTTAAATACCGTAAGCCAGGGGACATGATGAACAGCTCTGGCCCGGGTGATTAGGAGGAGTCTGGCAGGAGGCAGCTGCCAGAGTCCAGTGCTGGGCCAGCTACCTTGAACTGTAGATGCATCCATGCTGGCCAGAGAGGGAGTCCAGTACTGATTACTCCCATAGCTCAGCTAAATGTTACCCATGCCAGGGATAACAAAAGAGTATGCAAAATCTACGGAGGCTAGAAAGATTGCCAGGAAAGAGCAGGAGGAGATTGGCTGGAATAAATACAGCCAATGGCTCTAGGGAGGACAAATGAAAATACAGAAATTGAAAGTGAGACACTTGGAAAGTCATGCTGTCGAAAGTAGGCAAGTGGTTAGCTCATTGGCTCTATGCTGGCTACGTGAGCCTTTGGGAGCGACAGGGGACTGGAGGTGGACAAGGGCGAAGTTGTCTGTTGACTGGCAAGCAGTGCCTAGCGAGGAGGGTGACATCATTCTCTGGATGCTGTCCCTGCTGGATTTGCAAATTCTAAAAGCTACTATCTTACTGTATTCAGTTTTGCCATCAGTAAAATAGGTAACACTGTACCAATACTGATCAACTCAGAGATAAAAGTAGATGACTTGGACCACAGATACTACATGAAATGATTACTATTACTTGTATATTTACAATTTGAATGACTGTAAATACAGTAGGTCCTCGGGTTACATCAGAGATCCGTTCCTACCGTGCGATGTAACATGATTTTCGCCGTAAGTCGGAACCCACCTACATAAGCACCTACATCACTCACATGGAGCACATACACAGCAGTAAGGAAGTGACACAGTAAAAAAAATTTAAAAGAAAGATAACAATTCCTGACCTTTACTTGTGGTAAATAAATAATAAAAAAACATAAAGCACATATGTCGAAATGACGGACCTTTTTTTTTATAAATAAATGGGAGATGGTGACGTAACCATGAAACGAGTCCAACGTAACCTGAGGACTGCCTATAAATGCATGAGATCAAACTGTATAAAATTGCTGATATTTTACCATAGTAAGTTTATATGTTCAGTTTAATAGGTAAGAGTGTAGGCAAGATTTGAGATGCTTGATTATAATAGAGAACTCTACTAATCAGGAGATTCGCCCTGCACCCTTCCTCCCCTGACTCCCAAAGAAAAGCTGTTTCTTGTGGGATCTAAGCAAAGATGAACTGTCCCAGGGCTCATTTCTAGCTGACTTTTCCTTTTCCTGTCTGTGAACTTCAGCCACTCTAATTCCTCATGTCACATCTCTTTCTAGTTGCACACTCAACCTTGAGTGGGTGTTATGAAGAGGGGCTAGGCCTTGACAGGGGTTCCTGTCTATGCTCAGGGAGATGGTTTCTCCCTCTATGAACATGGCCTTAGGATAGCGGCTGCTTAAGAGGGGAGCATGGGAAAATTCTTTACTCCCAAATATTTTCCTCACCACCAGTAGAGATTCCTTTCTTTGGCTTAAGTATGAGCCTCGTTAAGCATCCTCTTCCAGCAAACAAATACATCCACCCCTGTAATGCATTTAATGGCTCCATTTTAGATCACCATCCCCTGAAACAATATGCGAAGGGACTTTAGGCACCCAGTCGGACTGCCACCTGCCAGTCACATTCCCAGCAAACAACAGTGCCGGCCAACAATTAGCTCGGATTCAAATTGCTTCCTACACCTCATCCTGCAGACCCTGTCACTTTTCAGTGAGGGGCAACCTATTAAAACTATTTGCCCATATAAACCAACCTCCCCATCATTCAGGGCCTGCCACCAGCTCCTTTCTGATGTGGAACTTGAGTGTCCTGGTTCAAGCCTCCAAGAGTGGACCCCTTAGAAAAAAAGATACCCTCCTGAAGTATTCCAACTCCCTGAACTACAGAAGGGCCACTCCGCCTGGGACCTCTCGTGGAACCAACAGCAGAGCTGGGGCACCAGGCCAGCTAGGAGCATGTGGAGGAACCACGTCACATGAGAGAGCCCCCCTCTGCAGTTGTCGTAGACGCAATGAGCCTGGAAGTCAGGGTAAAGTACAAGGTCAAAGGCAGGATGGAGGCTGTTGACAGAGGAGGACCCAGAGTCGTGGACTTTATGGCACTTTTAAAGCAAGTTCATAGAACCTCTCAGTCCCCAGACAGATCAAAATTTCAATCTTCTCCTTTTTTATGTATGTGTTTGCTTTGGAGGAAGTCCCTGGGAATTACATGAAATTTCCCAAGCTGACTTGGGCTTTCTGGAAAATCTTGGCAGCCACCCTGACAACAACGAGGCTCTCACATCAGATGTGTGCCGAGAGCCCCAGGAGCCCTCTCTCCTCTGCTCCTCCAGCTGCCCCTTCCCAGCACAAGGTCTGTGGTTGCAATGCTCCCCCTAGCTGAGCGTAGTGGACTGTCCAGGCATGGGAGCGGACGCACCTCCTGCGGCTGCTTCTGGACCGTGACACTCACAGCAAAGCCTCTTGCTTCTCTGCAGTTTCATGACCTTTGTCTTCTCTTTGGAACAGGCTTCCCACTGGGGTGGCAAACCCCCAAAGATGTCATTTTACCTCTCAGTTTGCTACTGACCTTTCTCAACCAAACCTTACTGTGCTTGGGCTCAGCCCCTGGGACCCCTGCTTCCCTGAGGCTCACAGACTCTGAAACCTACTGGGTGTCCTCCTTTTCCAGGGAGCCAGGCAGCGCAGACCGGTCCCCACTATCCAGAGCCAGCTCAGCTGGCCTGAGGGACAGGGGGTGGGAGGGGTGGCTAATCCACAATTGGGATAAATCAGTGTCTCACAGCAGCGGTCCATCGCAGATTGGAACCAAAATTGCCTTTACTCTTTCAAAATAAGCCTATTTATAAATTCATTCTCTCTTCCCTTCTTATTTGGTGTCCAAAGCTAGCTCCCCATCAGCCTTGGTTGGCGTAAGGCTTTCTTGCTCCAGAGTTCCTGGTTTTTCATTTCTCTGCCACTCCCTAGCTGTTTACTGTTTTGTACTAAACAAACAAGTATTATTTTACTCTGTATACCTGGCACTATAGGAAGAAAATCTAAAAATAGAAAGCTGAAAAAGGTAGAGTCCTATTTCAAGGAGCTTACATTCCAGCAGGGGGCAGAGTCCTAGAACCCAGAGCACAAGACAACAGTCATCTCAGGCTGAAGGAATCTACCCCCCTACCCCCAAACAGGAGGGTGTTACTGTCTCCTCCCAGGAGGAGTTACCTCCCAGAGGTAATGCTGGAAATTGTGTCCTGGGGCTAGGTCTGATTAAAGGTAAGAATGTATTGACCCACTCCCCACCCAAAGCCAGATCTAGACCACATTATTTCTGAGGAATCTGGAAGGAGGAACAATAGAAGTAAGTAAAATCTCCCACCCATTGCAAAGACCATGTCTGAAAGTAAAATCAAGTAAAAACGTGAACACACACACACACACACAAACGCACTCACATACATGCACCCACATGAACACACACACATGTGTCTTTCTGGTGGAGACTTCTCATCAGGGACCTGGTTACATGCAAATGAAAAAAAGGTGAAGCGTCATAAGCAGAGTTTGAAGGGTGATGACCTTCTCACACCAGAGTGTGATGACGATTCCTAAAGAAGCAGGAGAACCATGACAGGCTCCAATGATGGTGACACCACAGGGCTGACACTGGACTCAGGCTCTTGTTGGGGTTCTGGAAGGCCCCGTGACTATCACCTCTTATCCTTATTTGAACTCAGAATAATTTCCAAGAAAGACCTAGGAGCCTGATGAAGTGGAGATCAAAATACCAGTTTGACTGTTGGCAAAGGGGTCTGGAGACTATGGCATAGGCATAAAGGCTGAATGAGTGGACTAGAACTCCACTGAAATAAGCTACTCCCCCAAACTGTGGGCCTCTTCTGCTGGGCTTACCATACAGTTGAAAGAGCCCAGAAGGCCACCTCTCTGCAGGCAAGCAGGTCCTGAAGGGTTCCTCCTCCCAGACTCAGCAATCAGATCAGTTACCTTGGTTCCCCATCAAGGGGAAGGAGGAAGTGATGGGGCGAGAAGCCAGGAGTATTTCTCCATGGATATCTCTTTACATTGAAAAAGGAAGAATGGGAAATAAGTATCCTCACTCTGGCTACCCTCAGCGGGCACTGCTGTCAGCCCAGACGCAGGACGATGTGCTGCAATGAGAGGCTTACTGGCCTAGAGACTGGCACGAGGCCTCTTAAGATACTATCAGGCGGCTGTGTCCTCCTCCATCCTTCCTCTGACACTTCTCCCTTCCTGGGCCTCTGTGTTGCGCTAGGAAGGATTGAGATCAACAAACCTGAACATGTTTTGGTTTGAGGTTTGGCAAATTCTGGGACTCCAAAGTATTCCACAAATGTTTTGTGTTCTGCAAAACCAAAAAACATTGGCCGAGCGCTTTTCCCCCTAATTTTTAAGCCCATGTGTTTTGAAAGGAAATGTAATCCGTATGTTTGGGGTACATTTATATGCAACTCGTCAAACCATGCTCGTCTGTATGAGCCATTCAATGTCTAAAAGGCCTGGGGAGGATCACAGATTCATAAGAACTCTGTTAGCAAGAGAAAGGCAACAGATGAGGCACCGGTTGGAAGGTGACAAACTGGGCTCTGATATTGGCACAAACCGCCAGAAGATTTACAGATAATCCTCTAGATCCTCGCCCATCAATCCGTCCCATCTGCACAATGGCATTAATCATTCTTGCCCTCATCAGATCCTGCAGGCAGCTAGTGATCATTAAATTGTGATAATCGGATAATTTGGAGCTTTTCAAAGAGAAAATATCAGGGCCACAACAGTGTATTTTAGTCCAGCTTCCCAGAGTACTGGGAGACAAAAATGGTTTCCACCTTTAATGAGCATCCTTGCCCCATCATGACACAGTTTTTCAGTGTCATTGTATCACAGTTTCACCTGCCAGCGAAGTTCAGCCTGACTTCCTGCCTCTATTAGGGAACACCTTGTTTACAGGGGTGCAGAAAGCAGATGACAAAGTCCTGGGGAAGTAGACAAAGAAGGGCAGAGTACTAGTATATACAGGTTGTTTTATTTAGAAAATAGGAGGTCCTTTATCTTTAAATAGGTGAAGGTTTGTTGGAAAAAAATCTATTCTCCATACCGGTTGAACATAAAATAAGTTCAGTTTCAATCATTGGCCTCATAGAGCTGAAAGTGCATGGGTTTGGAAGTCAGGCAGACTTGGGTTTTAGTCCCTCCTCCAGCTTTACTGTGTGACATTAGGAAAGCTGCTTAAACTCTCTGAGCCTCAGTTTCCCTATTTGTAAAATACAGGTTGCTTTGAAGATTAGAAGGAATGTAAGTAAAAGGTCTGGAGCACAGTAAGCATTTGATCACAGATAACTTCTATAATTACTAATATTACTTAAAACAGCGTGCAGGTTTTATTTTTTTGTTTTTGTTTTTTAAATATATTTTTATTGATTTCAGAGAGGAAGGGAAAGGGAGAGAGAGAAACATCAATGATGAGCGAGAATCATTGATCAGCTTCCTCCTGCATGCTCCCTTACTGGGGATCAAGCCCGAAACCCGGGCATGTGCCCTTGACTGGAATCGAACCTGGGACCCTTCAGTCCATAGGCTGACGCTCTAGCCACTGAACCAAACCAGCTAGGGCTTAATGGGACTTAATGAGGTATTTCCAGGCTATGAGAAAAACCCTATATAATAAAAGCCTAATATGCTAAGTGTCCAGTCATCCATTCAACCAATCAAAGTGTAATATGCTAATGTTCTAAGGCCACTCAACTGCTCTCTATGACTTGAACTAACCACCAGGGGACAGATGCTCCGACCAGTAGGTTAGCTTGCTGCTGGGGTCCAGCCGATTAGGACTGAGCGAGACAGGCCAGACACACACTGGAGCCCTCCTGCAGTCCCTCCCCAACTGGCCAACCTCCCGCGTCCCTCCCCAACCCCCATCATGCACTGGTGGGGTCCCTCAGCCTGGCCTCTGCCCTCTCACAATCTGGGTTGAGGGACCCCCTCCAAGTGCACAAATTTCATGCACTGGGCCTCTAGTAAATAAATAAAGCATGGAAACGGGCAAGTGAAGACTATAGTTCTGCTTTCCTGGAGTCCTTACAAAGAAGAGCAGTTCCCCAGGCAGGATAGGCAGTTACTGAACAGTAGACATTGACCAGCCATAAGAGCAGACACAGGCCAGGGCCCCATGATGAGTCAAGGTCCCTTCCAGCCCACTGAGGAGGCAGAGGGACCTCAGGACTTGAACTGAGATGTCATCACAACTTCATAACCAGAGGCAAATGCTTCAAGGTGCATGGCCTTATTCTTAAGTCCATTAAAATGTGGCTCCAACCCCACAGCCCAGCTCTAACGCTGGTCAGTACAGCCTGTCTATTCAGATTTTCCGTCCAGGTCACGCCTCTGACAAACAAGGATTCCACTAGGAAAGTATAGCAAAGAAAAAAAGAAGAAGAAGAAAAGCTCTGGAGCTCCAAGAAGAAAATAAACACAATAAATGCCACTGGTGAGACAAGAGTAAAAAAAAAAAAGGAAAGTACTTGAATAACTAAAGACAGTAGGATTGGTTGGGCCCTGGGCAAATACAGTTGTATCTAGAGCAGAAATTCTTAACTGCTGTTCACAGATCTTTTCAAGAATCTGAAGGAAGCTGTAGACCTCTCCCTGGAAAAATGCACACCTGCTCATCCGCACACGATATTACTTACAATATCTGGAAATGCACAGAACCCATGACATCCATCCCTGGACTCCAAGTTAAAGATCTCCAATACCCTAGGCTTCTTTCTGAAGGGCCAGCTTCTATTTTGAGCTCCAATCACTAACAAGGTCCTCAATATGCCCAGAGAGCCAGCCCAGGAAGGGAGGCAATAGGAAACAGCTCCCAGGCACCTTCTGTGACCTGAACATGGACTAGAAACGCATTGTGAGGAAGAGGACCATCTCTCTGAACTGAAAGGAAGAGGGATTCGTTCTTCATTGGCTACGTTTTGAAAACAAAGGCTTTTGTCTTATTTTAAACAAAGAGCCCTTGAGCAGGAAGGCATCTGGCCTGGAGTCCATATGCCTGAGTTCTCACATAGCTGTATCACTAACTAGTTGCCTGACCTAAAACATATTACTCAACTTTGGCATTTGCAAACTGGAAATTTAAGTGGCTTTTACTTTATTCAATAGATGGGACCTTAAAAAATTCTGAGGTAAATAAAATTATATAGAAATCTAAAAGCTTTTACATATATGATAAGTGTCTCATAAAAAAGAACTTTCCTAAATCATTTTGTAAAGGAAATAATCAGTGACTGATTTTTAGCATAAATCTGTATTCTAATATGTGCTATCTATGTAGTTCATGGAGTGATTAAATATAAAACTAGTTCATCTGAAAACTCTTGCAGAGAAAATAGAAAAGATAACTCCTAACAATTTTGTCATTCCGATGTAAAGAAATGTCCCCAATTTGGAAAATGTCTTAACACTAAAGTGAATAGTGATCACAAAGCCTACACACTTTATGAGACATGCATGTCACATTTGCTGTTTCAGTGTGGTTTGTGTAAAGTGAAATTTTCTGATCGAATAACAGATCAATCTGGTTTCCCTGGCAATTTCAATTCTCTCTTAACTCTGTGGATAACAGATTTTCATTTTAGAAAGGAGGTATTTAGAGAGAAGAAAGAATTAACTAGAAAAACACCATAGTCTCCAAGGCCATTTACAACAGGAGCAAATAGTTCTATAAACGTCAACAGTTCCTAAGAGTTTCACTATATAACAACCTAATCAATGGTGATGTTAGGGCACCCAGAGAGGTGCTGCTCTATAAACTCTCTTTATTAAAGCAGAAACATCTCAGGTTTTCATATTAATCATTTCAGAAAAATGGTTAATTTTTTAACAACGTTTTACCTCTTAAAAGTAATAATTGTGTGAAAAATTTTATTTGTCCACAATTCCTTATTTTCTGATAATGAAAAATAGATGAGATATCACTGTAGGTTCTCTAGCCACATATAAATGCTTAACAGAAAAAGTCATATTTTGATTATAATAAATCACCATAAAATTTGTTTTAAGTGCCTGAATTACCAAGTATGATGTAGAGGAGGAAACACCATGAGGGACTTGATCTGGTAATTTAATTTAGAGTGTTTTACCAACCAATCTGGATAATTCAGCCTTTAGAGGGCAGCTTTTTCACTCTTGGATCAGCTATCTATTTGTCTTTGCACAGAGACATGCAAGTGTTTTCCAAAAAGCAGGAGCCAATGGGGTGTGGTTGGAATAATGTCACATATAAGAGAAGTGTCAATGAGTCTCTTTCCCAATTCTTACCTGTTTCTTCCAGAATCTCTGAATCCTTTAGCAAAAGGGTTTCGGTCAATTTTTAATCTGGTGATCTGGAAACAAACAAAGAAGCATGAATTGTATTTTCATTAATGGACTTCCTTTTTGGTTGCTCCTAGAAAAATAACAAAAGTCATTCTGTTAATAACAGCTAGTGTTTTTATTTCATTTCCTTTTAGTTGGAGCTTTAAATGAAGTTGATATAGGACTAGGGCCTGGCACACAGATGTCTGACCCACCTGACCCTCTTCTCCCTAAAAAACAAGGTTTTCCCAGTATGGCTCCATAAACTCTTTTCCATTCACCTTTGTTGCCCCAAAATGGTGATAAAGGTATTGAAATGGAAAACTGGGTCCATGGTACATGATACACAGGAGGCCCCTAAAAAGTGGTTATTGAATGAGTGAGTAAATGAATAAGTGAGCAAGTGAATGAATAATGAATGAATGCATTCAGCCAAGCCAATCAGGAGGAATCACCAAGACAACCTGCCTCATCTGAAGGATCCAAATAATTGGCTGCATTACCCATTTTACTTAAGTTGTGTCTTCCAGCCACTAGGGATTGTTCCTTTGATGACCTGAAATGGTCTCATAAAAGACACAAGAAGTAGCTATTCTTTTGTCAGGCTGAACCCAAAGGAAAATCTAAAAACATGAGACTTGAGGGGGCAGAATACAACATATCTTATTCAATCTGCAAGGCTTACAAGAGAATCAGAAGAAATAGAGGCAGTTTCATAAGGCTGAGCACACCCAGCAAAACAACCATGTGACCCAGCTTGAACAAGTCCTTAGGAGCTATCTGGTCAACCTCCACTCAGTGCATCAGCTCCTCTCTATTATATCCTATCCTAGTTCTGTCAGTTTCTGTGGTGGTTGTATGTGTTGTCCTCGTGCCTCTAGACTAGAACAAGCCTGACCAAAAAATCGCATATGTGCTCTAGTGTTTCTGCTTTCAGCCTTGGTCATGGGACATATTTCGATACCTTCATGTCTGAACCAGATGTGAATGACTCTCTACAATCAAGTAATAGAGACTTAGGGGTGGGGGCTGGGGAGCTCAGAAAAGGAGGGAAGGCATGCTCAATGGAAAGTCATTCTAGAAATAAGAGAATCTCATTATTTGATATCATCTTTTTCTGATAATTGCAGAACTTATCACTGGGATGGTTCAAATTCTTTCCAATGTTGCAAATCTACTCAAGACCCTCTTCCATCAGAGCAGAGTTTCTCAAATCACAGTCTTTAAAGGTCTTTAAAATGCAATGTGAGATTCTGATGAAAAAACTTGAAAGTACCTGTTATTTTCCCCCCTCAACGTTCCTTGCCTCTAGAATGACATACTAATAATGTAGCACTAAAAATACAGCAGAGGCAATTTTACATGTATTTTAAAGACCAGAGCAGGAGCCTGGCGCTTCAGCTTTCCAACGTCCACTGTCTGCCCTGTGAATACTGAATTGAGTTTAAAGACTGTCACTGCATTCTGTTCTTGACTTAAAATCAGTTATTTCTTCCTCCATAATCCACAGCAATAAACCACACACCATATTTTCTTTTCAAGTCAGGGTTATAATATTTTATTTTCTCTTTCAAGTTGGCTTATCCTGTCCGACCCATTTATGATAGAGGTTTATGATATATGATTGTGCTGCTGTGTTTCGGGGACCTCCACAGACCTTTGTAAATATAACGACATTCTATTTCATGGGCCTGGTAGAAACGGTTGAAAACCTGTTTCCCACAATTCACTGGATCTCAGGCCAAGGGGCCTGTATAGAAGTTTAATAGACAAATGCCACCAAATGTTAGGGAAAACAACATCTCTGTACTTGTTTCAAAGTTTTTAATGTGAGATTCAGAGAACTTCATGGGGAGTGTGGTTGTGCTACTCATTACTGATTTATTATCAAGCGCCTTTTGTGTGCAAAGCACTGTGACAGAATGGTGGCGCAGGTGGCAGAATGGTAGACAGTCAGTACATGGCTGTTACTGTCTTTCCTTCCAACCCAAGGAGCTTATAATCTAGGGAAGAAGACATGTGCACTAATAATTACAATGTGAAACAGAAAGTGATTGCGTTTTCCATAAAGCCAGAGTGCTGTGAGTGCTTAGAGAATGTAGGGATTATTCCAAGTTGAAATGCTCTGAGGTCTTACTTAGGAGATAGCATGTGGGATGCATTTGAGTAGTTCATTTTCAACCCTACTCCATCATAACATTGATCAATTAGACCCTAATATGGTTGTCTGTCTGTATCACCCCACCTTAGACCAGATCTCCATCATCTATTGACTAAACTACTCTAACCTTCAGATTGATCTTCCTTCTTCCACTCTTGTCCCTGTCCAATCTCTTCTCTAAACAGCAAAAAAAGTGATCTTTGTTAGCATGTAACTGGATCATGTCATTCTCTTCAGTGACTCCCACTGTACTCCTGGCCCCACCCACACTCCTCTATCCCTGGTTCACAGGCTCGAGCCCACTGAGCTACTTTAAGTGTTGGAATGTGCCAAACATTTCCTGCTCAGGCCCCTCACACTCTATCTCCAGACAAAAAATGCTCCTTTCTGTATTCTTCACATAAGCTACTTCCTCCTCCTCCTCCTCCTCCTCCTAAGTCTCACTCTAAATGTCATCTCATGAGAGAGGTCTTCCTTGATCACTCCTCCAAAATAGCATGCTTCTTCTCTCTTTTTTAAAATATATTTTTATTGATTTCGGAGAGGAAGGGAGAGGGAGAAACATCAATGATGAGAGAGAATCACTGATTGGCTGCCTCCTCCATGCCCCCCCACTGGGGATTGAGCCTGCAACCTGGGCATATGCCCTTGACCAGAATCGAACCTGGGGGTCCACAAGCAGATGCTCTATCCACTGAGCCAAACTGGCTAGGGCCTGCTATTCTCTTTAACTGCACCCTCTTTAATTCAGTCTTTACTCTTAACATAGTTGGCAATTACTAGTATACATTTATTTATTTTTCACATATTTCTCCCCCTGCTCTACGGATAGGAACCCTATCTATTTTATATACCATTTTATTAAGCAGGATCTAATATGACATGCTATTCATGCTCAGTAAAATATTTGTTCAATGAGTGAATATGAGAGGAGGGAGGGAGGGAGGGAGGGGGAGGGAGTGATGGTGTGGGAAACAGGGGTCACCAGTCCCAAAGCCATAACAAGCCTTAAGAACTACAGAGCAAACAGTTCCCTCAATCCTATTTGCTTTCACTGTAGGCATTACAGACAAAAGTCTTAAATGTTCTTCCAGTGAGAACAAGATCTATTAGTAGCTTCCCGTGCAGCCAAAGCTACTCTACAGGAGTTATATGCAAACTCGGTCCAATGATAATGAGGAGACATGGAAAATACAGAGGTTATGGAAGCATTTTTGTTCACTGATTTTATTTCCATAACCTTACACTGATTGGTGCAGTCTGAGTTATTGAAGGCTGTGGCACATGAGGGAGTGGTTGCTGGCCTGCCACCATTCATTTTAATCATTTTCACTGACTTTTTTTGCCTAGTAACATAGAGGCTGTTAATAAATGAGATATACCTCACAATGCACAGTGCAGACATAAATAACACAACCTACAAAGTAAATTAAATCTTGGGTATGGTTTTTACAGGATAGGGCCTGCCCTTATTAACACTCTCTTAGTTATGCTTATTTTTATCATACTGCTTGAAGGGTATTCCATTGGGATTTTTTTTAAACCTTAGCCTGTATGAAATAGAAAATTCTACACTGATTTGATTGGAAAGTTACCTTAAAACTGGCTCACTAGTTTAATATATAATGAGTGACTCAGAAATCCTATTGGATTTGCTTACACAAACCTGGCTGTGGTTGCAGACTTCCTGGTTCCTGTAGCCAATTCTCATCAAGAAATAAGACTGTGTTACCTGAGGAGAATGGGGCTGTATCTTTTTGGAAATCTAGTTTCCTGTTTGGGAAAAATAAAAAGCCCTCAAGATTCAGCAGGCTTTTCCCCCTAGAGAAGACAGATTCTGTAATGGAAATTTCCTGCTAATTCCATGAGGACATGTTGGCATCAGCCTCTTCCAAGAAAACACATAAAGTGTGGAGTCACCTTTATTCCAACCTCTACCACCTTATTCTCCACGATGAGATTCTGGGCATGGGGTACCTTCATCTCTGCCACAGGCTGGCCAAGTTGGCATGCTGAGAGCAAATAGCAGTAATAATAACTTCAGTATGCTAGCAGCCCCAGGAGTCTATGGGTCAGTCCGAGAGGGGGGAAGGAAGAAATGGGAAAAGGGGAAAGAAAAGCATAAGATATTTCATGAAATAGAAACTCTTTCTTCACACTTCACTACTATTTATATCCAAAAAAGCAGAACCACAGATATATAAAGAAACTGGTAGTAGAATGGTGTTAACTAATCATTCAGCAATTTTCCAAGGAAATATTCAGAGCTCTGCATTATGGGACAGACACAGATGTCTTAGAATTATGGAGATGGAGTTGTCCTTCATCTTAATTAGTGGTTTCTGGGCTTAAAAATTTCATAGGCCAATTCTAATTCCCCCTTCCAATATTTGAGAGATCAACATTGATATTCCAATTTTTTTATTCTACCAAGTGAAGGGACTTAATGTCTATTATCTCTTGCCATCATTATTTCAAAAACTCAATGACATTCTAGCATCAAAAAAGTTAAAAGGACAAAATAAAAATTGTAGTGTCTATTAAAATGAATGTTTACATGTATGAAAAGTCTCTATACTGTCTCTTATTTTTCTCACCTTTCAATGGACCATAAAAACCTTCTCCATTGGCTGAGTACATAGAAGCACTGATTCAGACCAAACCACCAATTTGCAAATGAGAATACCGAGGTGGAGGGATTTGTCAAAGGCAGTGCAATCCATCCGCTGCACAGCTGGGTCTAGTACTCAAGTCTCTTAACTACCAACCTGGTTTTTTCTACCATGTCGCACAGTTTTTTGTAGAACGTTCAACCTTTGTTTTTAAAGTGCTTAAAATATTGAGAGGAAGACTGAACAAACACACACAGGTCAGCAAGTGAGATACACTCACTAACACTTTCATGAGGGAAAGCTCATTTGCAGCTGAAAAAGTAAGGAAGGTGGTGGGAGATAGTATGTGCACCAAACTTGAAGAATAGAAGGACTCTAGACAGATAAAGATGAAGGGGGGGTGCACATTTCTGCAAAGACAAGAAGATAGGCAAAAGTAAGGCAGCTACAAAGTACAAATAGTAAAATTCTAACTAGATTGCTGAACTCTTATGGATGCTTAATGAGGATTAATTAAAAGTAAGCTTAGAAATGTAGTTGGTAATTGGCTACAGAGGACCTTAATTGAAAGACTTGGGATCCTGGACTTTGTTCCCAAGGCACTGAGGAGTCACTGGCAATTTCTGACACAGAAATGATGCAGTGAGAGCTGTGCTTTTGGAAGATCCACCCGGCAATGAGACATTGAGCTTGCAGTCCAGGTGACTCTGCCGGGTGCTATCACAACACCCCAAGGTTGGGAGAAAAGGGGCAGGTCCAGAACAAGGGCAGAAGCAATGAGATTAAAAAGAAGAAAATATTGCATCAATAGAAGCATCAGAGTTTAATGGTAGATTGGATGTGGGAGAGTCAGGCGTCCAGCCTGGGTGACAAGATGGAAGTCAATAGAAAGCATTGTTAACAAATGAATAGTGCAGGTCAACAAAACAGCATGTCCCCACCTCTCAAGGATAGACTTGCTAAAACTACACTGGTCTGGAATGTTGTGAGGGTTTAAACAAGTTTACAAACGTGAACATTCATAATTTTTAATACTTGAAAATCACGTCTATTGCTTCGGTTTGATAGCGATAAATTGTTCCCAATCCTCATTAAAAAGCATGCAGGGGAGAAGCAGGGAGAAATGATAAATTCAGAGCTAACGGAAACCTTAGAAAGCATAGGCCAACTGCTCATTTTCTTGAAGAAGAAAGTGAAGCCCAGAAAGACACAGAGCCCAGTGACACAGGTAACTAGTGGGAAATTTGGGAGTAAAGCTCAGGTCTCCAAATGTCCAGCCCATTGTTTTCTGTGGACAAGACTCCTTCCTTGGGAAACTGGGTAACATTTCATTTGAATTCTGCCCTCTCTTCTACTTTCCTCATTGTGTTACTGCAAACAAGCTCCTGAGAACAATGAACCTACCACTGTTTTTTTTCTTCTTTACTCTGATAGGCTTCCTAACCATTCCCTTAAAAAGAAATATAAGGACTAAACAATTTGGCCATTAAATATTAATTGTTCTCATTCTGGAAGGTTGAGGGCAATAAAAACACAGTAATAGGTGCATATAGCTCACAAAAGAGAGCAGGTTATGCTACCCAGCATCTTCAAGACAGGTCTGAAAATTATTATTTGCTCACAGCTCTGACTTACAGGATGCAGACCGTAAGATTCCTGGGGGAAAGGGCTGGGGTTAGTTTGCTTTATTGTAAGTCACTGCATTATATTAAATCATATCTATGCAGCCAATGGGAATGTTAAACAATCGTGCTTGTTGATTTATCCAGGGACTGGAGGCTTGTTAAACAGGCAAAAGCTGTTATCTTGACTTCAAAATAGGCAGAATTGAGCATGACTCATCTGTTTTGAATGTCAGCACATCATGAATTCACCAACATGACATGAGAACAGAGAGATCAAAGTAGTTACCTATTTATTATAATGTCTTCAAGAGCCAAGGCAGCTCTTCCAATTCCCAACAATCCCCTTTCTCCTTAATGAGCAAGTTATTCCTTTTAAATTCTCATTTGGGAATATGTTTTTTATTGATTGTAGAGAGAGAGGAAGGGTGGAGGAGAAAGAGACAGACAGACAGACAGACATTGATTCGTTGCCTCCATAACACACCCCGACTGGAGATCGAACCTGAAACCTGAGCATGTGCCTTGACCAGGAATTGAGCTGCTGTCTTTCAGTGCATGAGATGATGCTCCAAACTACTGAGCCACACTGGTCAGGGCTGAGCAATTTATTCTTTAAAATGGCTGCTACTTCCCATGTTCCTTCATGTCTATGGACCCAGTCATTTAGTAATGTCTGACTGCTATTAATTGGATGCCAGATTTGTGTCAGTGACTTTAGACATGTTACCTCTTCTAGTCCTTGTAGCTCTGTGATGCTAGAACATCTTCAGACCAGGAAACACAGGTTAAAAGTTCATCAGTAGAAAAGTCATAAATCAAACCAGATATGTCTGCTGTCAAATCTCATTATCTTAATCATGGTTTCCCACCCCTTCCAAACCACTACAGCCCCTACCCCAGTCCAGATATAGACAAAATATGTATACAGTGAGAATGTACTCTGACACAGGACAGTGCCTATGAGAGAAGTTTGAGGAAGAGAAAGGGATTTCAGGTACCCATGTTCAGTTTCCTTTCATTGTCACAGTGATCTGTGGCTTTCTAAGTTCAGCCTGAGTTACAATAGTGACCCTCCTGGTCTCCAGAACTGATCTCAATGAGTTCATTCATCAGTATCCACTAAATATTTATGGAATTAATGGACATACTACTGACATTAAAACATACAGATCTTAGGGTGTAGCTTGTGATCACGGGTAAGTAAATTTCATCTGAAAGTGTAAGTGAAGCCGTGGGTCTTAAATGGAATTTTAGACACCTGTTGCCTCTAGTGTAGCCAGGTGCTGGGATACATGGAAAAGTGCAGATAAGAGGAAAGGAATGGATCAAACCTCAGAACTTGCAAATGAGAAACACTTGCCAGGATGTGGTAGAGATTATGAACATGGGTTACATGTACAGAGAGACATGAAGATGACTTAGGTTTGCTCCTCCTGAGCAAAGATCTGGTCTCTGATCTAAATCGAGACCATGCCAGCTGCTCCTAGGCATTCCTGCCTTGTCATCACGGGTGCCTTATGTGCCCTGCAAGCCTGCTGTCTCTCATTCCATGCTCAGTGCCATGTGGAAGGACGAAGCCTTTCTTACCAAAAGCCTGAATAAGCTCCTTTAAAAAGAGATACCGCCAGAAACTCTCAAGGCAGCCTCCTACCTGCTGGTTCTGATAGGCTGTGACCGTAGTGAACACGGTCTCAGGAAAGTTGAACGTTTTCACTCCATCCCCAACAGGAACAGGTTTGGTGGGTGAAAGGTCGCTGCTGAAATCCTTGCGAATCACATGAACTCGAGGCTGGTATTTGTGCATGGAGTGCAGAATGATCTGGAATGAGAAGGAGAAACATTAAGACAGGGTTGGCTCTAAGGTCCCTACATCTTTTCAAGCTCTCATGCAAATAAAATCACAGAGTAGAAGCATTTTAGAAAGAGTACATATTGGGAGTGGGATGTACAGGAAACCAGAAATCAGGGGGCGGGATGTACAAGAAACCAGAAGTCGGTATACTTGACCACCACAGGCAGGACTAAGTGATTAGAGAGCATCATATGGAACTATATAGCAAATTATCCCGATTATGGGCGGTGGATGCAATACGTTTGCTTTAACTGGGTAAATGCTGAATGATGCTCTGGTACCAGTAGACGTCACTCCGCTAAAAGGTCCCAGACCTCTGCCACATGACGGCGGTTCCCTCCTGCTTCAAATTTGCAACATGGGCTCATGCTGTCTTTATATTCTACAAGCTGTTATTTGCACTTTGTTACTGAATTTATAGACATTCTCTTATGTCACGTGAGAGTGAGTAGTGTGTAAGTACATTCTCCCTTCCTCAGAAAATTGTCATTTCCTTCAAGATGTGAGCCATGGTTTTAGCTTCTTCAGTCTTCCCATAGCACCCAATATGGATCATGTCATTCAGTGAAAATTCAGTATATGTTTTACTTCAGAAGGTAAATTGATAGCATCAGGTGATCTAATTATACTTGGAAAGCCTTAGGGCCTATAATTCTCTTAGAAATTCAGCCAGAATTTATAAATTCTTCCCTCGACAATCAGCCAAAACTGTCACTTCAGTTGTTTCCCTGTGCGTTGTTATGAATGTTGTGATTTCTTTCACCATTTTTTTATTTGTCCTGTGTTTCTGTCTCTGAATTCTCCCCTGACTAGACTGTGAGTACCTGGACTTCTGTATGTTAAACACAACCTGATGCATAGCAGACGTTTGCTAAATGTTAGATTTGTAATAAATGAAATGTCACAGGAATAAAAAAAATGTTATGCTTATTTTCTTAAGATGACTTAAAGTGGCATGGAGATTCTTATTTTACCTGTTTGTAAAAGCCTGGGGCTAGTGGGCTTTAAAGCAAAAAGGGGAACAGCAGGGAGGAGGAAGAGGGAGATGGGGTTCTTTGACTCACATGTCCTTGATCATCCAGTTCATTGTTGGTCAGCTTGAGTTTGTCGAAACTGACCACCTGTCTCATCCAAGTGTCTCCGGAAGCTAGAGAATCAGGGTGTATATAAACTCTTGGTGGCACAGGGGAATCAGCGTTGCCAGCCACCATCCACTTGGAGCTATGATACACGTATCTGAGAGAGGGAGAGAGGAGAATTCAGAGAGGTATGCAGAGAGGGAATAGAAGGTTCAGAAAGCAAGTAGGGACAGGAGAGAGTAGCAAAGAGATGACAAGAATGGAGAAGTAGTACACAAAGGAGAAAAAGAGAAGGAAAGATAAGGGGAAATGGAGAATGAGATGGGGTGGGGGTGGGGGAGAGCAAAAAGGTGTTGTGGTTAATGATCAAAGCTGCAGCCCTCACAAGAAAAACATTCTCGCAGTCCTTTTTCTTTCTTCTCCCTCTCCTTGCTTTGCACCCCTGTGTGCACACAGGCATCCTGAACCCACGTGCCTAGCTATGGAAAAGGTATTTTACTGCAACCTTTCACCTTCCAAATGCAAACCATATAATCTGTTGGCCACTTGTTCAGGATTTGGTTCCTTATTAAAAACATCTTCCATATCGTCCTATAAAACACAGCCATGTGCATAGACCCTCCAAGCAGCTCACTTGTTAACCATTTCCTTGCCAGAGATCTCGATTTTGAGGCATTTCTAGGAAAATGGAGGGCCTCTGCCTTAGTGCCACCATCCCCAGAAACAACACCAAGTCTTCCCAGTGTTTTCTTTGATGAACTCCATCTTGAACGTCATCATCTCCCACATTATTTTCCCACAAAGCCACTGGAAATGAGATGCTGTTGGTAGCAAAGGAGGTCAGTTTTCCAGACTTTGCCAATTGCCCTGTAGTTCTGAAGGCTGCTCTCCATGGATCTGACACTTCCTGTTTCTTAGTAAAGGAGCTTGTGGGCCCTGGGACCTGGCAAACAGAGGCACTGAGTCCTAATCTCAACTCCCAAGATCCTCTAAAAAGATCAGAAGCCTTTCCCTTCTTAAGCCCTGCACTCAAGACCACTTCTCTGTGGGCCAGCTCTCTCACCCACCACACTAGTCCTGGTCTTCGCCACTCATCTCTCTCCTGCAAATTCATGGATTTAAGGCCACGTTCTCAGGCATTTCAAAAATCAGCCATGATTCACTGATTGGATTGAGATCTCAAGAGATCAATTAAGCCCCAACTTGTTTCAGACAAGAACTCCATGTGAGCCATCCAAGAGCCATGGAGACTATGTTGGCTTTTCATGATTTTGAAGGAAAAATATTTAGCAAACTCACTCACAACCCATATCAATGAATTATAACTCTAACTAGATGTTCTTCTTAAGGTCTCACCCAATTCTTCTATTCTTTTCCTTCACCATCCACAGGGTGATCTTTCAAATATATGATTGAATGTACTGTATAGGTCTACTTCTCTTTCCCCTCTTCAAAATCAATCATTTTACCTCGGCATTTCATAAACCAAATCATTCAATATGTTAATTGCTTTCAATGTTAACAGAAGTAATTTTAGACTTAATTTCATTGGATTTTTGCTACCCTGGCAGACTATATACAATCCCACTCTCTCCAGAGATGCAGTGGGGATGAATTCCAGACCCAGCCATTACTGAGTCCTGATTTCCTGCCTCTAGTGACTCCTTCCTGCCTGGTGTTCTGCCACAGGCCATTGGCATATTCTCCATCCTTATTCCCTGTACAGAGCATTATACAGTGCACTATTAAAATACTTCATCAAATGAGTTTAAAGAATAGTTCTAGAATTTTAGTGATACCCACAATTCCACATTTCAGAGTCATTCATTACCTGTATCTTTTATTGTCCACAGGCACAATGTCCATTGCTATGTAGTACTGCTGGTGTGGATCCAGACCAGTGATTTTCACTCTCATGGCAGGAAACATCCTCCTATGAAGGGGAATAAAGTAGGAAGCCGAGCAATCAGAGGGGAAGAAGCAGCAGACGTAAAAGCTCAGAAAGTCTCCTCTCATTAAGCACTTTAAGAATGCCAAAGTTCAGTGTCCTCTAATTCTCAAAGTTAGCTTATTTTTTTTCACTTTGAGAATTATCACTATAAAATATTCTGAGGACTTATATTGCTTAAATAGCGCCTCTTCTTAACTTACATTGACCTATTTGATGATTCATATACACAAAGGGCACATACATAATTGTAATTAGATAAATGGATGATGTGTATGAATCCACACATACATTTCTTATTAGGCTATAACATTCTTGAATATACTTATACTCATATGCTTACCATACTTGAATAATTTATAATCATCTTATTCTCCAAATAGCTTATCACAGCTGTTTGTTGCTGATCATAAAATTTTTCTGATTGGCTGAGTCTATTTGAAAGTGACCACTCTAAAAATAATGTCTTAAGAAAAAAAAAGGAAGGTGCTACCATTCCCAAACAAAGGGCCACCAAAGTGTTTTTTTAATGGGTAAAATGTAGAAAAATTTCTGCAAGTTCTCAGGCTGTCAACATGTGTGTCATGAGAAAGACCCTGTGGAATAGGGAGCAAATACCAAATGAATTCTAGTGGCCTCTGGGCAATACCTTGTTTCTACCACAATGGCTTGTTAAACTTGCCAAAGCAAGCGAGGTCAGGATATGGCACTTTACAACTACTCTCATAATTGAAGAGGGAGCAACCCAAAGAGGTATTGTGTTTCAACAAGTCTAGAATAAAATTCACCATTCTTCTTTAGCCATAAGAAAGAAGAAAAACATCAAGCTCTTTTTGTATGTCATTCATTTAGGAGCCAGACATAAAAAGTGCTCGGTTCAAAAAGTTGGATTGCCTGAATGTTCTGTAGGGTACTTGTACACAAAATGCTACATTAAGTTTAACCATCTGGGGCCATTTAGTTGAGCTGGGCAGAGCACAGTGCTAATGAGGTCAAGGTCACAGGTTTGATCCACATACAGCCTAATTGGCTTTGCTTCATTTCACGGCCAAAGACCATACTTTGGCCCCAGACAGCCATCTTGCAAATGTGCACTGGTTGTTTATATGAGGGGCTTTCTAGTCACACATTCCAACAAAAGCAACTCAAAAAGCAAATGTCTTCCGTATGAGGTCAGTGACATCATAATCATATTTGGGGAAAGCATAAGAGAGACCATAGTCTTTATAACAGGGATGATGGCTAATTCTTAAGTATTTTCAAAGAATATGTAATTAACTGTTCCTTCTTTCCCACTTTATAATTTTTCAGAAGCTTCTATTGGTATATTTAGATTTTCTCCCTCTGCCCTCACAAGTTTAATTAAGAAGCCCTATGTTTTAGTATTATACTGCACTAATGAAATTTGATGGTGGGCTACTCATAATGACTAAATCTAACATTTGTTAAGCACCTTGATCCACACTAATTCCAAAAATTTGAGAACCTTGGTTATAGATTTAAATATAGATTAGTAATTGCCTTTTTAATAACAATGACTTAGAATTGTCCTATATGTATAAGTGGCTGAAGAGCATCTTGCCAGAGATAGAGAGGAAGTCCTCTAACTTGCTATCTGTGATAAGAAAATGTGGTTCCTTTCAGCCACCTATAGAGATTTGTTTGTTACATTGAAAAAGATTAACTTATTTTCTGGTTATTTCAAAAAAAGGGATTAGGTGTTTTTAAACTGATTAACTGTTTTATCAGGAACATTTTATATGACCTAAAGTAGAAAAGCTACCTGTCACCCTAGCTGGTTTGGCTCCGTGGATAGAGCATCTGCCTGCAGACTGAAGGGTCCTGGGTTCGATTCCAGTCAAGGGCACATGCCCGGGTTGCAGGTTCAATCCCCAGTAAGGACTTATCCAAAGGGACCCAGCTCATTCATCATTGATTGGCTGCCTTTTCAAGCCCCTTACTGGGGATTGAACCTGCAACCCGGGCATGTGCCCTTGACTGGAATCCCTTCTAACACAAATGAAAGGAACTAGATCATCTCCAAAGTGCCCTCTTGCTTCAAAACTCTATGACTATATTTTAATTCTCTTCTTAAAAATATATCAAAAGTTGCTTTTTCTTTTTGTTAGCATTTTAGCACAGAATACCAAGTGAAGTCAGAACCCTAGAGAAAAAATAATTTTTCAGGTTTACAAAGTGAGATGTGCTTGGTTTTATTTTTATGACTAAATTTAGGCCAATTCTTTTGTCTTCTAAGGCCGTTAGGCCCTACACGCACCTCTGTCCATGGTGCTGATTACACAGATTATGTTGCTATATTCAAAGACAGAGCTTTGTAGACAACAGTGTTTCTAAATAACAGGATTACAGTTTGGGTGTGAGGAGTAGATGATAACTAAGCCCCCCTGAGCAGGAAAAATAAAAGAGAGTCATACATAACTAACATTAACTAAGAAAATGGAAATTGAAATGAAAATTGAAAAGGAGACTACATAGGAAGAGAAAAAGGAAGTGAAAAGGAAGAAAACAACTGTGGGAATGGGGAGGGAGGGAACAACAGAAGAGAAAGCCTTCTTTGAAACACCTGAGGCAATGTGATACAGAAGCAATGAATGTAATTTCTAAACCTAAATAAAGGGGTACGACTAAAGAACAAACTGTCTGTCTGTCCTGTGGTTATCCACATAGATTCAGGAATCAAAGTCAATCTGTGAAGGTAGAGATATGGAAAAGAAAACACTGCAGAAGAAATCACAAAAGGAGGTCACAGAAGAGTTGTCGATGAACTTTGCAGATGAACTGAATTCAATGAAGTGCAGGAAACAAGGGTATGATACTGAGAACAAAAATGGCCAAAATACACAGACCCAATAGTAGAAAGTGAAAATCCAAGACAAAAACTGGAAAATCTTATAGACAAATAAAAAAGTAATTTTCCCTCTCTCTCCAAACCAAGCCTCTTGCTCAAAACTAAGAAAAAGAATAAACACTTTTTCCTTGAATTGTTCTATTTCCTTCTACGCCATAACATCTCAAAATGTAGAACTGAAACCCAAGCAACAAAAAGGAGATGGTATGGAAAGTAATTCTCCTTCAAAGTTGTGCCTCCTAAGAAGCGTTTTAATAGTTTTATTCACTGCTAAAACTTAGAGAAGGAAAACAATTCTAGAAGAGAAAGAAAATGAACAATATTTCAGGTTCGTTTTAACCTCATGTTTTTGTGGTGGTTTATTATACTTGGAGGTTTCTCTATATTCATTGAAGATAACTGAACCCAATCAAAATGTTCTTTTACTTTAAATGTCCATGTTCATGAAGACAGCTTTTGATCAATGAGGTAGGTCTTTTTGGTCTCCAGGATGTGAGACTGCATAGAATGGCTTGGAAAATATGAAAGCAGCATTGTTGTTTTTATTTCAGTGAAGTATCCCTATGTACTCAAGAAGTGTAGCCCCAGTTTATCTTTATTTAAATCATTTTCATTTTGAACCCAAGGGGCAAGAACTACAACCATTTCTTAACAGTGCAGAGTTATAAATAGTTGAGACCATTGTTTTAGAGCCAGAGTTGTGTAGAATTCTGGAGCTGCCCATTATTGCTCATGTGGCTGTAGTCAAGTTAGTTAATCTCTTTCGGCCTTCACATCCTCATCCATATTTTGAATTATCATATCTGACCTCATAGAATTTCCGTGAATTTTAAATAATGTAGTGTACATTGAGTATCCAGCGCAAATAGATAACTAACAAAACTGTGTCCTTCAAGAAAATTGAAAGATACCGATGAAGGAGTAGCTTAGTGTATTTTAAAGAGAAATTGTGTTTTAAAAACTTTTATTATCCTACATAAATATTTGCAAGAGTTTCCACCAGGATGCATGAAAGTTTTCTAATACTTTCAATAAATACAATGGATCGACAGCAGGGCTCAGAAGATAAACCAAACCCAATTCGTACCAAAACCAAAATTCTTACAAAAACATCTGGCTGCTTTAAAAAGCCTTAGAAGATGCAAGCTGTTGCTTGGGGAGCAAACTTGTTCTGTTGAGAACGATGGATGGTGAAGAAACACTTGCTTTGGCAGTCGGTTTGGCTGTTATGTACCGTGGATCTCCAATATTAACTGAAACGTGTAGGCAGAAATGTTTGTGAGGCTAGAGGTGTTTTAGGTTTCTGTGGCCCTTGGAGAAAAATGGCAAAGTCACAGAAAACACAAGATCGCTTCGCCAAGATGTCCAGATGCAAAAACCTGAGTGCACATGACTTTGGCTTCACCAGTGCTACCTACCACCAATAAGTGAAAAAAAGAAATGGAACAGCTCCTACTTTGACCTCCATTCTTTAAATGTGGCCATTCAAAGGAACATGTCCTTACCTGCCCGCTTTGGTGATGATCATCTCCGTCCCAATGTCATGGAACCGCTTCCAAAGGTCAGCGCACTGCAGCTCCACCTGGATCTCCTCCATGGAAGCCATGGCAGCAGGCACAGGGCCTGCAGCACCCGGGCCCAGGTCAGCGTGCGTGTCAAAGGAGCAGGAAGTCCGCTCAGCCAGCACCTCCGAGTCTGAACCAGTGCTCTGCTCAGAATCTGCAAAACACACCATCAAGCCTTGGGTGAGAAACTGCTGGACACCCTCAACACCCCGACCCTGAAAGATGGAGGTGGGGAGAGCGGCAGAGTGGAGAGGGGGAGAGGTGAACAAAGGGAGACTTGAAGCTGGGAAGCTCCAGAGCACAGCACTCAGGGTATTTTATTATTTTTTTTATGGTTTGTTTTTGTGATTTACGACCTTCTTTCAGGTTTCAGGTTTCCAACATGACATCTGGCATTTTAGTAAGTTTTAGCAACAGCTGAAGAAAATTGGTCCACAACAGGCAATATAAAGAATACTAATGTCACCATGTTGAAGGGCTTGAAGCCAAGCTGGGGCAACAGATTACATAAAGGCCACATTTTAGTAATAGTAATAATAATAACAACAACAACAACAACAGACTCTAGCTCCAAACCTAGATTGGTCTCGTGCACTTCAGGGGGGCGGAGGGAGTGGGGAGTTCAATGCTAACAACAACATGTTCTTGAATTCCATCCTACTTGGCATCACTGCCCATCAGTCAATAACTTTTAAACACAGCGATTCTCCTTCCCCTCTCCCCCCCCCCCCCCCCCCCCCGCCTCCTGTATATATCCTGGTCATCAAAAGTAATGAAATGTTGTTGGGGATCTTTAGAAGCACTTTGTCCTATATCCAAGTATATGGCCTTTTCTAAGAGTTCAATCAGGCCATTTTGGATGAGAAAGAAAAAAAAAATCCGTTGTGAGGCAAGGATGTAAGCATATGGAAAAAGTTACCCAAGAAGGCGGCTGAAACAAAGGGAATAAATGAGCTCAGGAGACACCTTGATTGGTTTCTGAAGTATGGGCAGAGGAGAGTGGTGATCCAAACAGGAAGGTAGGATTGAGAGCAACCAAATAAAAAGCTGTCATGCTGAGCCAGATGGTCCTTTCCTTGTGTGTCTTCCATACCCATGGGGGAGGAAGGGGTGGCAAGTAGACTAATGGAGAAGGACCGTGTCAGATTTACCAGAGAATTTTCTGTAATTTTTTAACTTTTACTTTCAGGGGCCCAGTGCCAAGAACTGTATCTCTTAAGAATTTTTAAGCTCCGATTAGCTAGGACAATTTTCTTAGGCCAAATGATACTTCAAGCCAAACCTAAGAAGCTGTTTCTCTAAACCAACCTTAACATCTGATTGCTTCCCCCGGAAATAGGTACATACATAAAGGTTGGAGACAGCGGTGTGTTACCCTGGCACCTGACTTTGCAATGCTGTCAGAGGTTATGATCTTTTGAGCATCAGTCCTTGACACCAGCAGGGTGGGGGGAGGATGGCACAGAAGGCCAGGCCACCTTGCTGCCATGTTCACTTACCTGTAGCAGGTTCTAGGCTTGGGAACAACCCAGCCCATGATACCTTTAATTTCCATTTCCTGTAGCCCTGGTGTGTTCCTCTCTCAAACCCAGGCAGCATTTCTGGCAGGAAAATCCCACAGCTTTGCCAAAGGCCACAGGGAACAAAGTGCCACCTCTCTGCGTCCTTCCCAGTTCCTCACCCTTCACTGCTGACGGCATTTGGGGGGCTGCAGAACTGTACCAAGCTCCTAAATCACACAAAAGTCTCTGCCCATGATCTTTAGTGTATCCACAATCACAAGTCCAGTCACCATCTTACAAAAAAAAAATTATGACTTAGTTTTACATGGCTAAGCATATAATTTTATACCCTGGACTTAACAGGAGCTACTAATTTTGGTCTCCTTCAAGCACAGAAAAGTGAAGCTATTTATCTAAGACGAGAGCTGCTGTGGAGTGACAAATCTCTTTCCTAGCCCGGTCCTATATGCCTTTCAGTAGCAGAGCCCTTATGTCATCACATACTCGGCCAAACACAGTCATTCTGATCCTCTGAGACATGGATTCCCAAATCCCATTTTGTTTCTGTAATTTGCCAAGAGTTCCTCACTTACCATGAACATTGTAAATTTTTCAAAAACTTCCCGGCAAGTTTTTTTTTTTAAATAGTCTTGTCTTACCTTTGTTATGAAATCTCCTTGCCATAAGGGCTACTATAATTATGAAAAAGTTGGAAATAGACATCTTAAGTAGGGCCCAGCAGAAAACTTGGACATTTGATTTCTCTGATGTGTGTTTAGGAAAGGGGAGAGGAGGGAACAATATCACTGCACTAAGTGATAAATATTTAATGGTAGCCAAATTGAGGTTGAGATTGAAACAGGGACTATGACTGGAGAGTTAGGAAATAAGAGGCTCTACTCTTAACTCACCATGTCATCTGGAATAAAATGGGTGCTCAAATGTGACATTAAATGGATGAATGGATAATCTTGGACAAGTTACTTAGCCACAATGGACCTATTTCCTCATCATGCCGTTAGAAGGAATGAAGTGAAAACTTTTCTAATCTCTTCTACCTCTGATGACTTGAAGAATTAAGAATCTTCTATAATGTAACTTTTAGAGGCAATCTCAGATAGAAGCATCAAATTTAAAACTGTTTGGGCCAGATAAGTTTAATGAGGAAAAAGACTGGGGGCCCAAGTTTGCATCATCACAGGAGTTAAAGACTTGAATGGGTATTCTGTTTATAGTTTCAATCAAATCAATCAATAAGCACCTATTAGCATGTGGCCTTATATGAGGTACCATGTAGATAATTTGAAACAGAATTCCAGACCTTGAGAAGTTTCCCAGTTAATGTTGATTAACTATGTGTTTATTGAGTGCTTACTATGTGCCCAGTACTGTGCTAGATTCTGGGAAATATCGAAGTACATAATGGGGCTCCTCTTAAAGGTACTTACAGTACAAGTGGAAACTGGGCACATTCACAAATAATTAGAGACAAGGCCAAATGCTATCACAGTTTTTCACACCATTATATACAGTCTGGTGTGTTATAGGAATCCAGAAAAGAGAGGGGTCTGAGAACAGTCCTGGGGAACCCATGGTTACTGGCAAAGAAATGGACAAGTCTACGGAGGCATAGGTCATATTTGCCCATGAAGAGGATTTCCAGAGACGTTCATTTGTTTCCCTGGAAGTATTTGGTGCTCCTAGATTCTCCATCCCCCACAAAATAGAACCCAAGTGACTATTATATACAGAATACAGACACTGGCCCACACTTGCAATAACATGAAGGCACTATGTAATTTTTCATTTTCAGTTGTTTCTTACATGTCATAATTTGGAAATAAAATGAATGTCATATTTTATATATATACACAGGGTATCCCCAAGAAATGTATACATACTTTAACAGCTGATAGCTCAATTTTGAAAATGAAATGTATTTTAATAAACACTTCCTTTATAATTATTCAATGTGTGTATATACATTTTTTGGGACACTATATGTATAAATTTCTAGAGTAGTTAGGGCTACCTGTGATATAAGCTACCTATAATATCCTTAAAATAGTAATCTCAGAGTCAAGATCTACAGCTTAGGTAAAAATAAAGTTTACTTATTTTTAAAATACATTTCTAAATCATAGTCATGTAAAATAGGCTAATCAGATCAATTATTTCAGCTATTAATCAGAATGTATACTCGAGTTACCTAAGTCATGAACATAAGAAATGCATAACAGGTTATTTCAATCAAATCAGACCTTCCATTCAGAAATATAATCAGTCCCTTGAAGATCAGAAAATACCTCTGTGTTTTCAAGTTCTTTTATCCTTGGCAATTTGTGACTTCCTGCCTTCAAAAAATAACCATTAGAAACTCATTTGAATGACCCGGAAAGACTTCTTGGCTATGAGATGTCTCCTGTGCATAGTACTTTAGCAAGGGGAATTTCAGTAAATCAGGAGCATAAATGATAACATCCCACATAACTAAGGAAGTTAGAGGAGAAAACTTAGGGGACCTGCACTGAGTCAGTTAAAAGTCACTGAAGAACACTGTGTGACTCATAGGGTCAAATCAACATATCCCATCGAAAAAATCCTTAAAGAAATTCTAACCATCAGTTCATAGTGTTACTCACTTTCTATCTCTACTTATCTCGTTTGGATAAAATGGATACTCAATTCCCACAGAAAGTGAGGGTTAGCTTAGAGCAAGTTCAATTCTCAATTTATGCAAAATACTAACAATTATGAAATAGTTTCTTAATTTATATATTGTACATTATCTAACATGCCTTTCCATGTGATGAGGTAGCCATGGCATATATTTTTATGTCCATTTTGTGAATGAGAAAATTGAGTCTAAGAAAAATAGAAAACAATATGACTTAGAAGGTAGGTCTCTCCTGAATCAATGATGTATGATATGATAGCCTGGTGTCATTGTTGGAGATGGGTGTTGGAAGACTACTATAGTCAGATCCCATGGCTGGTTTGGCTCAGTGGATAGAATGTCGGCCTTGGGACTGAAGGGTCCCAGGTTTGATTCTGGTTAGGGGCACATGCCTGGGTTGTGGGCTCGATCCCCAGCAGGAGGTGTGCAAGAGGCAGCCAATCAATGATTCTATCTCATCATTGATGTTTCTATCTCTCCTTTTCCCTCTCTGAAATCAATAAAAATATATTTAGAAAAAAAGAGATGTAGATAAGAGATGCGCATCTGAGATTAGATGCACAGTGCAACTTCCATAATACTGCACCTCAGCTGTCATATTTTACCCCAAGGAAGAAAATAGTTTGAAACAAAGGAGAAAGACCCCCACCTATATGATAAACAATCGTGGTGGTTTTGGTTGGGGTATTTTCCTGCCAATAACTGGGACACAACTGTATTGAGTGTTAATTCCTATCTGATATTGGTAGGGCAACCATTCCTTGGTCTACTTCCTAAGCCCCGAAGTTTCTAAAACCAACACTCTCACAGCCATCTCTGGGCTCCCCTTCATACCAGGGCAGACATCAGAAGCTTATAACCCGGGCAGTACTCTCTGTACCAGGCTCAAGTAAACTATTTCCAGAGGACCTCTGCAGTGGAAATTGGTTCTGGGATGTCAGATTTTATCAGGGAGCTTAGAGAAATCTGGTGATGAAAATTTTCAGAGTAATTTTAAATAGGGCAGAAGCAGAGCATTTGGCATTGACCTGAGTACGGACTGAGCCCAAATTTGATACCCAGTCCAGAGTTTCAAGCGAATGAACTATAACCCAGGTTGGATTAAAATAAAATTATGATGATAGCAAACACTCAAATGAGCCCATTAGATGATTAGTAATGGAATGAAGTCTCTAAGCAATCCATGTCCTCCGAGTTCTATTTGGGAGAAAGGAGGAGGTAACCTGAAGCCTGCAGTTTTCATGCCAATAAGCCAATTAAGGAGAGTAAGAGCACATATCTCTCCACCCGACAACCAGCACCTCTCTTGGTGGTACATAGAACCAGAGGTGAGGACCCAAAGTCATCCCTGAGATCTAAGCCTTTTAAAGAGGCTCTGCAAAGAAGTGGCAGCAGTAATTTTTATATCTATTTCTTGTCGATCAAAGGCCCAATGTCCATCAAAGGTTCAGCCTTAAAGGGCTCCAGCATGCTTTGAAGGTGGGAGCAAAAAAAAGGGTTAGAAGTAGCAGGCACTACACTAGATAGTTATCTCTATCATCTTACACAATTTTTCACAGAAAACCCTAGAAAGTAGGCATGATTGCTGCTATGGAGACACTGAGGCTTGGCAAGATGAAGGGGCTTTTCTCACATTACATAACTGGGAGGAGTCAAAGTGGGACTTCAGTTAATCTGACATTAGAGGTGATGCTCTGGCCACCAGACACTGTTGCCCATTTTCAGAACCAGGCCTGCAAAACTGTGTGCTTCCCGATCTGAACTTGGCAATGCAGACCTCATATTCAGGCTCAGTCAGAAGATAGCTCTATGGAAACTAAAACATCGTCAGTTCTTTTGGGAGAGGAGAATATTCAAACCCAAGGTCATATGGGACTTTGTCTTTCTCAGTAGCATGGTAGTTATGTTCATGAATCTTTTAGGTATCGTCTCAAACTTAACATTATTTAATAAATAAGTACATTGGTAAAGGTCCTCTTTGTTGTATTTTTTAAAATATATTTTATTGATTTTTTACAGAGAGGAAGGGAGAGAGATAGAGAGTTAGAAACATCGATCAGCTGCCTCCTGCACACGCCCTTCTGGGGATGTGCCCAAAACCAAGTTACATGCCCTTGACCGGAATCGAACCTGGGACCTTTCAGTTCGCAGGCTGATGCTCTAACCACTGAGCAAAACCAGTTTTGGCATCTTTGTTTATTTTATTTCCTGTCGCCATACCCTCTGGGTAAAACATCCAAATGTGACAGACCACTGAAGTCACAGTCAACATCAATCACTCTTTTGCTTTATCCTAGACCAGTGGTTCTCAACCTTTCTAATGCCGCGACCCTTTAATACAGTTCCTCATGTTGTGGTGACCCCCAACCATAAAATTATTTTCGTTGCTACTTCACAACTGTAATTTTGCTACTGTTATGAATCGTAATGTAAATATCTGTGCTTTCCGATGGTCTTAGGCGACCCTGCTAGCGGTTCTCAACCTGTGGGTTGCGACCTACAGGTTGAGAACCGCTGCTGTAGAGCCTAAGACCATCAGAAAACACAGATATTTACATTACGATTCATAACAGTAGCAAAATTACAGTTGTGAAGTAGCAACGAAAATAATTTTATGGTTGGGGGTCACCACAACATGAGGAACTGTATTAAAGGGTCGCGGCATTAGAAAGGTTGAGAACCACTGGCCTAGACCATAAGCAACGTAACATTAGAAGGTACAAAATAACATTGGAAGATGTCTGGACTTGAAGAAATGTGTAATGACAGCATTGAAAGACATAAAAGGCAGCTGAAATAGTTCTTGTGCAAAATTTGGTTTATTTAGGCTTAACTCGGGTCAGAGTTCAGGCCCCAAAGTTGTTGATTTTAAATGGATATATATTCTTGAAGAGAATTCATCTGATAATAATGTAACTATAAGCACTTTATAAATAGTAATATATCAAATTAACATATAACGTTATGTGCCAATAACCAAGTTAATCGGGAAGACCAAGAAAAAATAAGAATACCTACATGTACTGGATTTTCTAGAATGGTCCTAATTCAAATATTTTATGTCTTTCTCCCCATGAAATTAAAATTCTTCTTTGTTGTTGTTTTTTTGTTGATCCTCACCCGATGATATTTTTCCATTGATTTTTAGGGAGAGTGGAAGTGATAGGGAAAGACAGAGAGAAACATCAATGTGAGAGAAACACATCAGTTGGTTGCCTCCTGCACGAGCCTTGACCAGGGCCCAGGCCAGGGAGGACCCTGCAACCAAGGTACATGCCCTTGACAAGAATTAAACCCAGGACCGTTTGGTCCACAGGCCGACGCTCTATCTACTGAGCCAAATCGGCTAGAGCTAAAATTCTTAAGACCAACTTTTGGTTCAGAAAATGTCCCTGATGAAAGCACAGACAATGCATAGATAGAATAATCAATAATTGGTCACAAGCCATATGGCAATATTCAATCTAAATACCTCTTGCATCAGAGGTCCTCCAAAAGTTGATCCTGATTGGGTGGTCTTCAAGATTTGCCAGTCAATGTTAGGCCAGCAGCTGTCAACATAGGCCCCTCCTGAGGCTCTTGGCTTTTTTTTTTCTGGGAGAAGTGACACATTCACTCATCCCCAAGCCAGCGCTTGTTTGCTCTTTGCAACCACAACTACTTGCAACCTCCCAACACCACCACCGACAGTCGTGTGCCACGTTGGTTGTTCTTTAAACGTCCATGAAGTGAAAGGAAGCCTTCCCCCAAAGGCCCTAGAAGAACTCGCCTTATACCTGGTTAGGATATTCTCACCGTGCACCGATGAATAAACAAGTTCATGCTAACAACCTACAAGGGAAGAACGAAGCCGCCAATTTCTAAGCAACAAGTGTAATTTAACAATGACTTCTGGAGACAGTCCCCTTTGGAGGTGGAAATTGCAAACATGTAAGTAGGACATTTGAGTATAGCCAGGAATATGCAATGCCTTTCAAATTATGCTTGGGAGACCACCAGCTACTCGAGGTTTAAAATCCACTCAAACCTGACTGAACAAAAAAGAAAGAACTCATAGACACAGAAAACTGTGGTGAGTGCAGAGGGGAAAGGGGGAAGATGGAAGAGGATAGATGGAGGATAAATGGTGAGGGGAAAGTAACAGGACAGGTCAATAAATAAGCTAATAAAATTAAAAGTCAAAATCCAGCATGTCACATAACATGTTAAGAACTGAGTTCCAAAGCTCACCTCCTCTTTTATCAACTGTCTAATCTTGACCAAGTCACCTAACCTTTTTAAGCCTTAGTTTTATCATTTGTAAAAAAAAATGAAATTATTATTTCCACTTGGTGAAATTTTTATGAATCACTAACATAGTGTGTGCATGTAAACATTTATCAATAGTAAAAGGAATATATAAATGCTAATTTCCATGTATTTTATTATGTAAGAGCAGTATCAACCAAATGCTATGGGGAAAGCACCTCTTCCAGCCCAGGGGTCTTTTCTGGGCCTAATGAAGAGATGTCTGCAAGATGAAAAGGCAGAGCTGGCGAAAGGAGAAGGATCTTCTGGGAAAAGGGAATTTTATGGAAAAGGCATGGCAGTAGAGTCTAGCAGATTAGAGAACAGCAAGTAATTCAGACACACCTGTGTTATTCCTCTTGTATCCTCAGCACCAGTGACAAGGTCTGGTACCTATTATGCACTCAATAAAATGTTGTTTTAGTTGAATGAATGAGTGAGTGAGTGAATGAATGAATGAATTGCTGTATATGTAACCAAGTAAGAGAAGAGGTGTATCCAGAGAAGGGCTGGGAGGAAGGGTAAGCTGAGCCAGATGTAGAACCTGGAATGCCAGTCTTCTGATCTTCTTTAGGAGACCAGTATATCCCTAATAATGAGGTGTCTTCATTGAATGCCATGTTCCCAATGAAATCTCAGAAATGTCATCTCCACACACAATCTGAACTATTGGAAACTAGCTTTTCCTTCCACAACTATGAGTTGTGTTAAAACTTTCAGGGGCATCAAATGAGTTCAGTGGCATCAAATCTTTCAGGGGCATCAAATGAATTCCGTGAATTTAGTCACTTCTATGAGTAGGAGTCAAGGTCAATCATCTAGAAAATTCTCAGTAACTCAGATAGGTGCCTGTGGTCCTGAGGATAAAATAGGGGAAGAAACAATCTCTTTCCCCAAGTGCTGGAGCTAGTGAAGCTGTTGGGGGTGGCAGGAAGGATGGCGGAGATGTCCTTCCCTTTGAGAACAGAATGACTCTTGCACAGACAGCTGCTGCACCCTCTATACCCCTGGTGTTCCTACTGCCTGCAGTGAAGTGGGGTTTCCAGAGAAGCCACCTGGAAGGGGAAAGAGCACAGTCCTCTAGAATCGCACACACCCAGCCATGACCTTGGGCAAGCAATTTAACCTATCTGAGCCAATCTCCTCATCAAAACAGAGATGCTTATGGCTCACACATAGTAGAAGTATTTTAAATGTTAGTTCCTTCCATCATTTGGAAAAGGGGGTGACCACAAGGGTTAGATCTTTCCTGGTCATTTCTCTGACCATATCTGAGAGGAAAAAAGAAGGTTTGTGTTCTTTCAAATGGAGAAAAGCAAAAAGCAAATCCTAATAAAGAAAAATTTTAATGTAGAACAGGAAGCGATCAATCGCTTGGTGAAGGAAAGATTCCAGGGCCTCAAGCAAAAACTATCAAAATTAAACGGTGTTAGAAGGAGAAATTTCAGAAAGGCAGGATGTAAAGCAAAGAAACAGCAAACATGCAGCCGAGAGAGCCTGTTTCTGTGTGGGTCTACTTCAGTGGGTCTACTTCTCCTGGCCCAAGTTGACTGCCACACTATTTGAGAAGGAACGTGACTAGAATCTGAAAGAAGAGAGAACAGGTGGTCCATTGAAAAATTATATATGTTGGACCTTCAGTAAGGAAATGGGGCCTTTAATAGAGAAGGAGAGAGATCAACCTTAGCAGAAGAGGCAGCCCTAGATTCCATGAGAGGTGGGAATATGGAAAGACAACTGGGAGACCGCAGGGTCCCCTGACTCCAAATTGGCAACCTTGTCAAAAGCACTCACCCTGTGGCTCAGGATGAGAAAAGTACAGACTGAGGAGGCAGAAAAGGTCTAGTGCCTAAGGGGTCTCCAGAGTAATGAGAGTGAGGCTGACCGAGACTTGGGCATTATAACCCTTTTTGACAAGTGAGATCACTGAGACTTAGCCAAGGTAATAAACGTGCCCAGCAACACTCACCCAAGAAGCAACACTCAAGAAGCATCAGAGAGAAGAGAAGAACCATGCATGGTCTTACTCCAAGGCTTGAACTCACTCACCACCCCACACTACCTACAGAAACCCTAAAATCAAATGCTTTGACAACAGAAAGAGATCCACTTTGGGGGCACGGGGCAAGCATTGAGAGTGAAACAAATACCCTGGATTAATTGTATTTGTAGTAGTGTCTTTATATTTACATCTCACCAACTCCAGCTTGGGACACCTGCAAAACTTAGAACCCCACCCTCACATCCCACGTCATAGACACACACACACACACACACACACACACACACACACACACACACACCAGCAAAATCCTGTCTCTCTCGAGTCTCTCCTGTCCTCCTGTCTCCTTTTTTCCTCTAAAGCCCTCCCCAGAAGAGAATGAGTTGTTAAAGGAAGCTAACCCCAGGGTAGATTTTTGGTGATGGCCAAAAAGAAGAGGGTGGAGCAAGGTAAGGAAGTGCCTAACACTGTCTTCTGTGTACTAAAGACCGATTTGGGAATCCCAAAGTCAACAGACTATTCCTACCTCCCCATTCCTGACTCCTTGAGTCATCTTGATCAGCTCACTTCATTGCACTCATTCCTCATCCACCGCCTTGGCCATACAAAGCATGCCTCTTTTTTCCCAGGCCTACCTACCTTGAAGGGTCAGAATGACCATTGAAGAGACAGTGTCCTCCAAGTGTGCCAGCAATTCAGAAACTGACCACTTCTAAAATAGCTGAAGTGTGGCTGGGTGTCCGTTGCCTTCTGAAGGAGCAGTGGTGTTACCGAAGCAGCAGGATCTCCTTGCCAAAGCGGCTCCTGCCTGCCTCCCCATAAGGCTCTGCACTGCCTGTCCCTGTCCCTGCCCAGGAAGACTTCGAGCCCAGGGGCTGTGGCATTTAAGTGCTGTCAGAGTTCCCACTCCGGTCCCTGTAGTGGTGCCAGTTCAGCATCTGTCATGATGACCCAGCCTGAACTGTATTTAGAAGCTTCGGGCATGGCACCATGTCCCAGCCCATCTCAGAGTGACAGGAGATTTCCTGAGCACCTGGGCTTGTGATTCAAATGCTCCTCCTCCCTCCAGGGAATGGGGGTCACAATGACTTTCCTAATGGTCTGTTTTCTTCTCGGAAAGGTACCTGTCTGTCAGAGACCTCTCTCATAGTGTCAGTCTCCATCAATGCCATTCTATGATATTTGAAAAATACTTGCTTTCTGTAAAGCTTGCAAGACATGGTGGAATCAGTAGGAAATAATGGGGAAAGTCAACCAGAAAATGGGTTTAGTGTTCTCTGTTCATGGACTATTCTTACAAAGATCAGTTTCCCTGAAATTACGTCCTGGGAGTTCAGAATCTACCAGAATTTGCCAGTAAACAGAGCCTGCCTATGACTCTTGGCTTCTAGTGGGACAGTGAAAAATAATTGGCTTCATCTTGGCAGCCCCTGTGCCAGCCTTGGAAGTAGCCAACTGGAGTCCAAAAAAAAACAACAGCCTGTAAGTGATTCCTGGTTAGTGGTAAAATAAAATAAAATCTCATTTACATTTTCATGTAACGTCCACCCGGCAGGCAGACTGATAACTGCATGACACTCAATAAGTGGGCTCCCAGTTTTGAGGGTCACTGCGCACACAGTGGTCTAGGTCCCCTACTCTCAGCCCCAGTGTTCCTGATCAGAGTTCCATGGAGATACCCCATCATATAAAAGACATCAGTGTTTGGCCTCACCCCGTTTCTGGGCAAGGACCCAACATTCAGAGAATGTGGTTTTAGGATCATGGCATCTAATCCATTCAAGGATTATTTTCTCCCCTACTGCTCAGATGCGTGTGTTAATCATCGCCTCCCTTTGTTCTGTAATAAATTCAGCCCTGCTAATTCCAAACCTCTATGCATCACTGAAGTTTAAAGATGGCGTTTTGACAGGTCACATATTTAGAATCAATAGACCACCAACCAGTCAAAAATCTTAAGTAGTTTTAAGAACATGTGGAAGTAATTTTTTTCCAAGAATTCACAAGTCTGGAGGATGAGATCTTATTGATGGCGTGTGGGCTGTGGAATATATTAAAGTATTACTTTATATGCCATACTCTACATGTAATCAAAATGGACTTAACAGTAAAGGCACATTTTCCTTATTATATCAAATATTGCTCATGTTATCAGATACAAATTACAGTGGAGTACACATTATATAGCATCTTTAAAAGAACCAGTAAAAGACTAAGAAAAATTATAAGTGAATGTACGATGACTACATGTGTAAAAGTAAATGTTATAGGCTAGGGAATTTCATAGACATCAGAATATTTTATAATAGAACATTTTCCTTTGCAATCATCTCACCTGCATGCAATGAACCTTTTTGTAAAGAAAAAAAAATCTATAAAATTTTCATTTCCCATTTTTTAAATAGCGAGCTTATTCACCTAAAGTCAGTGGATGGGCTTAGGGAGTTTGTCAGTGGCCTAATATCTTAAGTCACGTTTGCAGGAGCTTGCATGTTTCTGGGAAGAGGATGGTGTTTATGGGGTTCACAAAGGAATCGAAGACCTGAAAAGACGACTGCTGGCAGCCTCGGTTTCCTCACGTGTGACAAACATCCACTTGCCCAGCTCTCTTCTGTCATATACAGCCTTTCCCCTCAGCCAGATAGTTCCAATGGGAGAGAGATCCCAAAGAATGTGACATAAAATATAGAGTTGCAGCTTAATAAACACCTATCCTTTGTCTCTTTTACAAAGACAGAGTGTTTGTGTTTCTCTGTGAGTGTGAAATGGCCCGGTGGGACCGCCCCAACTTTCTCTGTGTGCTTCCAAGTCCCCTTTACCTTTATTTTAGCCACATATACATGTATGTATATATGGGTTTGTTTTTTACTATATGCCATATCAAATCACTTTGGGAAGTAGGGAATTATTAGTAATATTAATGGTTATTAAATGTATTAATATATACAAATTAATAGAAGTTATCTTTATGTGAATGAAAATGAGACTGCATTAACTCTCCCGGACTCTCCCCCTCCATCCCCCTGCCTCTCAGAAAAACTTCTGTGGCACAGGAACCCGGGGCTCCCAGGCTGTTTTTCCCCACATGTGCCACAACCACGGCCTGTTTGCTATGGGGGACATACAGTTCAGGCCCTTCACCTGGGATGTAGTCTCGTCCCTGGTCCCCACACCTCAAAAGAAGTCCTTCTCCCCCCACCCCTGCCCTAGGGCCTCCAGGACAGCTTCTCAGGGAAAGCTGGGTACAGTGAGAAGGTGACGCTGCCCCTGCCTGCTGCCCAATGCCTGCGGCGGGACTGCCAAGACTTTCCTAAAGGCCACGGCTACCAAGCTGCCGGGCGAGAACACCTTGGTGAGCTCAGTTTGTTTGCTCCCAAGATCCTCCCTGTCCTCACAATCTATTTTTACCACACTGTGACGCCGAAGACTACTGTCAAAATCATTACAGTAAACTCTCCATTCTTTATCATTCTATGGGGAAAAGAACCCTGGATTCAGAATCAGAAGGTAGGAGGAGTTTGAGCCTTGGTGCTGAACTTTATCTGACCTTGAGGAAGCCTTTCCATCCAGCTGAGTCCCGGTAAATGCGTCTGTGGAAAGCGGTTAAGGAATCCAACTGCTTACCCAACTCAGTGAGTCTTCAGCAGGGTGAAATTACGGAGATGAAAGCACTTGGAAAACTGTGAGTGCCTTAGAAATGTACATTATCAGCACTACATTTAATCATCTCCCCACAGAGAGTTCTCCCCAGGGCTGTAAACATCACGCTAAACCCACACTCACTTCACAGCACCCACTAAAGACAGGAAACTGAGACTCAGGAAGCTGTGAAGTCTGGGCCTGACGTCTCTTCTCTCGCTTATCCACACCTCCCCGTGCTGCTTACTTCATCTACTGAGTGTCCCGAAGATGAAGGTTATAATCCCTGGCTCCCATGAGGCAAAGATCCAGACAAAATAGTCAACCAGCATCTCGTTCCATGACCTATGACTCCACTTGGATGTGACCAAGGTCACGGGTGCAGTGGGAACTAGCACCTGGGTCTGCTGACCAATTAGATGCCATCCTATCATTGCTGCCATGGCCTCAGAACCACAGCACCTGCCCTGCCCCCAGTGACAACCTGTGGTACAAAGATCCTGAATTATCAATGAGAAATCACAGGACAATGAGGGTCTCGCACATGCTAAGTGCATTTTACTGCATTCTGATTCTCTGTTAATCAAATTATGTAGCATCTTTTCACTGATCAAGCTAAACAGCCCATTCCCTAATGGGGCAGGCGAGTTCATTCTTCAAATGGCCAGATTTCAGTCCACTCCAGGAGGTCTGCCCCATCACACACCCCTCAACATGGAGGTTACTAAGCTGTAGGATAGTGGTTGTAGTAGCCAAATCACTTCAATCCTTACCAGTGACAGGAGGCTCTGCTCAATTCCATGGCAAAGTGCTGTGTGCATAGCCCTTGGGAGTCCCTGGCCTCTGCTCCCTACATGTGAAATAAAGGCCAGTCCCAGTGAAACCTCCAGTTTTCCAAGTTATTCAGCTTCCCCAGGATCCAACGTTCCTGTCTCTTCTCTCTTGGCCTCCATGTAGCTCTTCTCTCAAAACCTAGCTCACACCTTAGCCCCACAGAGCCGCTGCTGTGGCAGGATTCAACCATGCTTACAACTTCCTTTAAACTCTACAAGGACAGGCTAATGAAAGATGTTGCCGCTGATTCTCATTTATTAAAAGGACCTTCTGAAGCAGCCTGCTTCTTGCCTCAGAGGAAGTGACTTCCCCTGCTTTCCCAGAGACCCTCCCCTGGTTTGGGGCGGGGATTACACATCTGGATTCAGTTCTCACAAAACTGCTGTCCCTGGAGATAGATGTTCTGCTAACTCGGCCTTTAGAAGAAAGAATGTGGCGTGTTTCTTGTCATGCTCCTAAACCAAACTACCTGTGAAGGGCTTCCTTTGTGCCATTATTTACAATTTAATTAGAAGCCAGTATGGTCCATGATAAAATACATCCTCTTAGGCAAGAATGGTGAGTGAGTTTTAACATATATGTCAACTCTGGTCATTGGATGGTGGCAGTTGAGAGCACAAAATTAAAGAGTACGAAGACCGATCCAAGCTTAGAGAGGAGAGTACGGGATTGATTAGTGATGTCTGCCATGGGCACAGGATGAGGGGATAGCACCCCACATGTTGTATACTCACTATCTTTTTCCAAGGGTTTGTACTAAAATGCTGCCATGCATGAATAGCCACCTGTCTCTCTTACCTGTTTTAAGGTGACAAAAGCTATTGTGTCGTTTATATTTTGTGTCATTCTTTTCAGATGGGGCAGGTTATCCAGAGGCAGCAGGCGGGCCACTGATCTCTGTCCGGTAGCAATAGGTCACCATGTTAGCAAACTTCCTCCACTCTGACACGTCTGTGGATCTAATGGAGAACTAATGTCTTCATCAGTATCTGTGCTATTTCACACTTCATTTCCTTCCTCCACTCTTGGATGAAAACCATCCGGTCCTGGTGATTTACTTCATGGGAGTTTCTTTCAAGTTAGTTCCTTTCTCTAGCATGCCACGCAAGCATTTCCAGGGCTCCAGCTGGGGAGCACCCAGCCTTGAAACATCAGTGTGCTATCAAGTCATTCAAGAAAGCAAAAGGCCTTGGCAGGGACCTGGTGGGGAGGCCCTCAGCTGAGGCCTTGGAGTCTGAGCACAACAGAAGCAGGTGCTACCTTTTCTGCCTCTCCTCCCTCAAAGTCTAGAAATGTCCAAGTTCCAGCTATCGGAAGGGTAACAAAATAATGGGGAAGAAGTTTAAGCTCCCATCAGTAGGAGGCACTGTCCCCAGTTGGTGTGGTATTCTAAATTCTTAGCCAAGTCCTCCATTGAGTTCTGTGCTGTGCCATACACGGGTCGTTGCAAAAGAGCAAGTGCACAGAATGAGAAGCCGGGACGTGTCTCTGCTGAGGAACAGTAGTGAGCTGTGCTGTTCTGCTTCTCCCTGCTGGAGAAAGGCCCTGGAGGGGTTTTCACTCACAGTAACATCAGTCATTGGCTCCTAGCCCGGGGCAGGAGATGTGTGGAATCCCAGGCCCTGGTCCTCCCTCTGCCTGGCAGGGTCTCCATATGGCTCCTGAACTCTCCTTGGCTGTCATTAAAGTTCACCTGCTGCAGCCACAGGGGCCATTTCTGCTTCACCTCTTGGCCTTGGCTGGGGATTGGGGGAGGGGGGGCGGAGGGGGAGCTGAAGGGCACTATTGACCTGCTCCCATCCCTGCCAGTTTGCAGCAGTCACTCTGAAGGTCACCAGTCTGATGTCCCCTTCCCTACACCCACCTCGCTGCTTCTCCAGACCGATGGCCCCTACAAGTTCCCTCTCTCGCCCGTGCCATCCCTACCACGGGTGTGAGAGGACCCTGTCCCACCCTGTAACTCTAACAGTGCCTTCAGCTTACAGGAATGTAGCGCTGGAATGGAAGATGATGTGAGTATACATCAAACAGTGTAATTTTTAAAATAATTTCTGTGCTCAAAGCCAACCATATCTTCAGATTGAGACCAAGACTCTGCATTCTCAATTATTTTCAGTGTGAGTTCTCTCCCTACCCAGGGACCTCACTGAGAGGCCCACTCTTTCTATAAGACTTTTTACAATCCTGGAGCCAACCATCAGTTCCAGGTGTTTAATCCCTCCGTCTCCTGGGCAACCTGCCCTAACAGAGCCTTAAACACCCACCAATGTCCAGACTGGGCATTCTCATGAAGTGTTGCTGAACTTCCCCAGTGGACTAGCCAAAGGAAGCTCAGCAAAAGAATTAGAGCTACTCTTTGCTCTGGGAAACCTGACAAAGACTTTTTTTCTGGGCTAAGAACCTGCACTAGAGCCCATAAAAGACAGAAGTCAAGTACTTCTTGTACTTGAAATTCTGCTGTCTCAGAAACCAAGCGCAGGAAACCACCAAGAAAAAAGCCCTCAGCACTTGAAGGAATGGTGCATCCTATATTTAGATCTAAGCTCAGCTCGGGCCTCTTAAAGCAGTGTAGAAATTGAGAAAGCAGCCACGAAAGGAGGCAGGAGGAAAGGGGGGTAGTTTTAAAAATATATTACCCAAATTCTGACATTTTTTCTATATTGCCATGGACTTGTTTCTGGGCTGGAGACAGCTGAGAATATTCTCTATAAGACTTTACTTTGTGATAAAATTCATTAAGGCCACTGATTCTAATTATAAAATACATTTTAAAATGCACTTTCATTATTTCACAGTTCACATAAGATTTCAGATGGGAATGGAAAATACACGAGAAAGGCTGTGTGCCTATAATATGTATAATGTTACATATATGGGAACTATATCTGAAACCCATGTCCTCCTAACCCAGCACTAATATTTGACATGCAGGGTGTTTCAAGTTTCTTTTCTTTCTTTTTTCTTTCTTCCTTTCCTTCTTTCAAGTTTATTGGTCTTGATGCTCAAGAAAGTCAACAATTTTCCTCTTTACTGCATGAAAATATTTAGTGAATATTTTCTTGCTCTCCCCACACACAAAGGTAGATAATATTTCAGTAGAGTTGATTTCATTCCAAATAAACATTCTAAAATAAACAGGGCCAAAGAGTCATCCTTATTTAGAACGGGAGCAGACTTCACAGAAATACTGTTAGCTGTCTATAGTGGCCCTTGCCCACCCTTCTAAGCTCTCATAACCAGGAAGCCCAAATAAAGCCCAGTGTCCTATCCCTCAAGAACTGTCACATGACAGCCAGCTAATGACAGAGAAATACTGATCTTCATGAAGACGCATGGGAAAGCCTCAGTCTGATCAGCTACTTTCCAGTATAGGGTCAAAGCCTTCTTTTTCTGCAGCCTGCAATCAAATCAAACTCTAATCTGAAGACTAAATGTCACAAATCAACAGAGTCAGATGAATCTTTGGGGACTAGAGAAAGCTAAGGAGTTCCCCTACTTGGCTTGCCAAGGCAAGGATCAAAGGAATCAAAGGGAGCTTGGAGTGGGTGCAATATCACAGCCCTGGAACAGAGGTCAGGTATGTGGCCTTTTCCCGGCTTCCAATGATATTGAATACAACAGATAAATTAAGATCAAGGCACACGGCAGTTCTAAAAGCACCAGTCTGTCCCCAGCAGATCCCAGGGGAGAGCCGTCATCCACCACGGGACGGATCTTGTCGTCACTTGGAGGAACGCCTGTTAACATGGGGATGGATTACACACAACAATGTCTAATCCAAAGCCCTACAACTTGCTCACGGAAGGGAACAAACTCATCGAGAGCATTCACTTGGCCACAGAAGAGACCCTAATGCAGCACAGGACAAAGTCAACAAAACTCACTGTGCCCCGGCTCCTGATGAAGCATACGTGTGCAGAGAGGTGATTACCCAAAATAGCAAGAGAGCTCAAGTGCTTACGGGAAAATCCAACCCCTTAACTTAAGGCGAGCTTGGCCTACCAGCAAATCTGAAAGACAGGAAATATTTCTGGGCTTAATAACTCAAGCCAATATTCATTTCAGGTTGGGGGATTTCCCTAATCCAAGTGTTGGTTTTTAAAAGTGATGCTCACGAACATCCCAGTGGGAGCACCACATGATCCAACGGGTCCAGTACAACCTTCAAGCTCCACCAGCACTTTCTCCTGCCCCTCCCATTAAGAGGACAGAATTCCAACACCTCCTTGGCTGGAAGAATTACTCAAAACCAAGCTGCAGGTATCATCAGGCCCAAGAGGAAGGCCCAATATAACATCAAGTCTGAAGAATGGAAGCCATCTTTCCAGAAGTCGTCTTCATGGGCAGCACAGAAGTCATTTTAGTTTTGCCAGGAAGACCGCTCTTGCCCTAAGTTTTCCTACAACTCAACATTGGAAGTCATCTAAACCAGCGGTCGGCAACCAGTGGTTCCTGAGGTCCGAAAGGTTAGCAACCGCTGATCTAGACTATGGTTTTATTTTTATTTAAAAGACACTTTGCAATATATAGGAGCCCCCTTCTTTTAAAAAGGCCATCTGCTTTTTAAATAAGGAATAATGTGGTTTAAAAAAATGTTTAGGAAAAGTGAGGTCTGGATCTGCTATAGTGATTTTGCTTCTACGAGTGAAAGTCTAGAGCCACCCCAGGGCCATAAGGTTAAGCAAACACCACAGACGCTTTGTATTTATACGAATTAACAAATCTCATCATCTATCTCCCATCTCACACATCCCAAAGCAGACAGGGTTGTTACAGGGAGCCAATCAATCACTGAGTACATACAGTGGAGGGGTGGGTGCTAATTTGTACAGTGGAGGGCCCTGCTTCCAAGGCATTTACAACTTATTCTGTAGACACCATGGAAATATAAAATTGCTGGGCCAGAAAAAAATCCTGGCATGCTTTTCTGCTAGGTGATACTCTTTCTGTGAGGCCCAGGAAACACAGCTCACGCAGCAATTTTACAAAAAGTAAGAGCTCCCTGCTCTAGGACCCATCAGGGAGTGAAAAAAGACAGAGAATCTCTTAATGTTATGCTCTCCTGTTTCTCCACAACCCTGTTCTAGGCTGCAAGGAATGCTCAGGAATGGAAATTTAGTGAGACTCAAGGCTTGGTAACAGCAGCCCATTCTTCCTGATGTGCGTCCCGTTAGCCATAGAGCTCAGGTGTGAAAAGGTGGCCTAGAAAAGAGTTTCTCTTTCCAGGCAAGGTAAATGTGCACAGAGTTCATCCTAGGTCTGCAAAGACCTCCTGTCCTGACAGTTATGAGCTGTGGGGTCTTGCTTGTCTTCTCTGTCCCATCCATAACCTCCTCCTTAGAATTGGTAGACTTACTGTTGGCACCGTAAAACATGGTGATGATTTACATGCTTTCGTGTGGTATTTGCCATGGCTTAGTAGATGCTCTTTTTGTATTCCCTACTAGTATATAAAACTTCATGAGAGCAGGGACCATGTTTGTTTGTTCTTTAATATTTGTATTGATTTCGAGAAAAAGGGAGATGGGGAGAGAGAGAGAAACATGAATGATGAGAAAGAATCATTGATCAGCTGCCTCTTGCACACCCCACACTGGGGATCAGGCCAGCAACCTGGGCATGTGCCCTGACCTGGAATCGAACTGTGACCTCCTGGTTCATAGGTCAAAGCTCAACCACTTAGCCACAGCGTCCGAGTACAGGGACCATGTTTTATGCTCTACAGAATTAACAAAGTCTAAGCTCAGAGCACTAGAAAGAAGCATATTGAATTAACTAGGGTGCTTATTGCAGTTCTTAACAAATGTATCCAAATAAATCAATCACATAAATCAAAATGATAAGGCATTGCACCTGTATGAATCACACCCAGGCTTGAAATGTCAAACCAAAGGAGAACAGGGGATTCAAAGAAGGCTAACAGATGACCCCTTTGCACTGGAAATGCTGATGACATCACACAGAGAATGTGCTGCAAAGTACAGTGAACACAACAAATAACCAGTTTGGACTCCACATCCAAACTCCATCCTCTGCTACAATAACCTCCCCCAGAAGGAAAATAATTAATTAAAATGTAATCATATTGTTTTAGCCCTGGGGCAGAGAAAATGCAAGACCAGCCTGGAACATCTTGTTGCATCAGAAAGAAAGAAAAAATGCTCAAGTATTGGGAACATGTCAGAAGTTAATCGGGCCGAAACCGGTTTGGCTCAGTAGATAGAGCGTTGGCCTGCGGACTGAAAGGTCCCAGGTTCGATTCCGGTCAAGGGCATGTACCTTGGTTGCGGGCACATCCCCAGTAGGGGGTGTGCAAGAGGCAGCTGGTCGATGTTCTCTATCATCGATGTTTCTAACTCTCTATCCCTCTCTCTTCCTCTCTGTAATAAAATCAATAAAATATATATTTTTTAAAAAATGTTAATCAGAATGATATGAGTATCAAAATAAATAATGATAAGAACAGATTATAATCCATTAAATAAAATAGATCTGAGTCCATGAGTCCCTGGGTTCACTTAAATAGATACATAGATAAATAAAGAGATACATAAATACTTTAATTAACTAATAAAAAAATAAAAGCTCTTCCTTAAAATAGAGGGTCAACTAATAAATATAGAAGGGATGATGAAGATGAAAATATTATCGTCAATGGACTTCCAGTCTCTGGTCCAGCATGTAAGGAGCAGACGTCATCACTCCATCTTAGCAACAAGTAAAAACCCAAACAAACTGGAAAATCAACAACTCTTCTCAGATGTGTCAGAGAAATGAGATCACAGAGCAAATAACTTCCTCAAAAATTGAAGAGACAGGGTCCTGAGAATCATGACTTACTGGAGAACAAACCCATGAGCACAGACCTCCACAGGCACCAGAGCCAGGTAGGAAAACCTGACCTGAAACTGATGAATTGCTGAGGCTCCACATGGACAAATCTGAGAGTTAAAAACTCTAGGGGGACACAGTCATAGTGGGGCTCCAGACTTCTATGAGGTTTTTTTTAATCCTCACCCGAGGATATGTTTTTATAGATTTTGAGAAAGAGAGGAAGGGAGGGAGAGAGAGAGAGAAACATCAATGTGAGAGAGAAACATCGATTGGTTGCCTCCCATAAGCAAGATATATATACCCACACACATAAGCATTTATGTGTATATGCTTATTTATGTATGCTTATGTGTATATATACATGCATAAGTATATATATCAGCAACATATAAGCATACACACACACATAAAGCAAATAAAGCAAAATATAAACAATAAGTGAAACTAGTACAGGGTATACAGACAGAAGTTCCTTGTACAGTTCCTATAATATTTTTATAAACACTATATTATATCAAAACCAAAAGTTAAAAAAATGTTTAATTTTGAGAAAATATTAAAAAGACTGAAAATGTCACTACAATATCAGAGAGCTGAAGAGACATCCATACTCCTTAGATCAGATGAAATCTGCTGGCACACCCAAACTACAGAAGTCCTAACAAAAGTCTACTTAACAAAGCTGAAGTCTCCAATGGATTCTCTGCTTCCTGCCTATCTCCATTCAAATGAGAAATTTAGGAAATTAGACTTGATTATGGAATATTATATTTGACTCATTACTGCAGTGTTGGATGAAATGCAAAATACTGTGAAACAGTAAAAATAATTAAGTGTTGAAAATGCAACCAAATACTTGACAAAAATCAAGCCAGGAAAAGGAAATAAAGGATTTGGTCAGCATTGGACCAATCCAATGAGAGGTCAGACCTTGATCCTTTAGCTCATGGTGATGCCTTGGCCCAGTGCTCCAACCCCAGACCCCAAGAGGTGGGGTTTCACTAGGGCAGGTCCAGGATTAATGTGAAGTGAGTGAGGCACTGGCCTGGAGTGCAAAATTTAAGGAGGCAACAAAAATTTCAAGAGAAAATATTAAAGACAGTGTTATGTACTGAATGTCTGTGTCTCCGCGCCCCCCCCCCCCCCAATGTGATATTATTTGGAAACTAGAGGCCCGATGCATGAAATTTGTGCAAGGGGCTCTGCCCTCGCAGCCCCAGCTTCGTCCTGAAGGCCATCCGAAGGACGTTTGGAAGATCTAATTAGCACATTACGCTTATATTATTATAGATGGGGCCTCTGGGATAGATAATTAGGGATAAATGAGGTCATGAGGATGGGGCCCTCCTGATGGGATTAGTATCCTTATAAGAAGAGACACTGGAGAATTAATTCTCTCACCTCTGCCCCCACTATATGAGGACACAGTGAGAAGGCAGTCTTCTGAAAGCTGAAAAAAGAGATCTCACTAGAAACCAACTCTGCTGGACCTTGATCTTGGACTTCCCAGCCTCCAACTGTGCTAAATAAGTTTCTACTGTTGAAGCCACCCAGTCTATCATATTTTTCTATGGCAGCCCAAGCCCACTCATACAGACAATATCAGTATTGCTAACGTTTCCTTTAGCCTCAGGTGCCAGTATCACTCTACATTTCTTATATAATATGTTAACCATAGATTTTTTTACATTAACTTTTTTTAAAAATACTGCCCTAAAACCAATGTGTCTCTCTCACATCGATATTTCTCTTTCTCCCCTCCCTTCCACTCTCAAAATACTAAAAATAAAAATAATGTCCTAAAATATTACCTATCTTGATTAGTAAGGAAGTTTTGCCTCACTCTAGTCCTGGCCCTGCCCTAGGAAACACAGTCTAAGGCTTCCTCTCTGTTCCCACCACAATATCCTCACATATCACCACCAGCCCACACTCCCACAGCGAAGTAGCCACATTCCATGGTTTCTGGTCTGCATTTTAGCAATGTCTTGCCTCGTTAGGCAACACCACCTGGCCAGCCCTGCCTCTTCTGCTTTCAATGGCCTAGTTCCAAAGAAGGAAAATATTAAACAGATGTCTTTACCCTGGGAGGGGCAAAGAGAGAGATCAGCATAGTGAGATGGCAAATTGATAAAGGATGGTAGATCATGGTTAGTGTCCCAGTATTATCAATACTATTTCATGAGAAGTCTCACTCTGAGAGATGATGCCTTAACAGACAGCAAAGAGTGTAACATCTTCCATTATATATGTAGTGGGAAATTAAACGCAGGTTCTGGTAACTTTCCTTGAGGGAGAAGGTCAGAATAAGGAAGAAAAGGGAGGTGGAATAGAGAAAGAAAGGTCAGTGATTATGTGCCTACTCTGCACCTCGACGCATGCTAGGTGCTCCTTCCCACATGGCCGCACTGAACCCTCCCACCTCAGCGCCGGGCTATGGAGGGTACACTCTGCTCCATACCCGAAAGCTTTCAGGCGAATAAGAGTATGTTTTTACCGACATCTGCAAGAGAGACCATCCGCTCTCCCTGTTGGAAGGCAGAAAGCTATGGTCTGCCAGGTGTGCAAGGCCTTTTGCATCGGAACATGAAATGTACAAAATGTCTCGGGCTGGTGTCTAAGAGATGATCCTTGATATTGCCGGTGCCTGACCTCTGTCAGCACTGCAGGGGCTCCTCTCTCTGTAGCTGCAAAAACCTCACCATCCCTGCCAAGCTGAGCTGACACCTCCCTGGAGCTGCCTGCGTACAGCACCTATTTCATTCCTATTGCATTTTACCCGTTTCCCAAAATCTTAACACTCTGAGCACTAGCAAAATACTGAGCTTTGTTCTCCAGAACGGTGTCCGTCCTGCTCCAGTCTCCCGGTTCATTAGTGAAGAATAGAGAATGAACTCAGTTCAGTGTGTAAGGAGAGCTACCTGTAGACCAAATGAGAAAGAGATGAAATCTGACTTCGAAACCAGAATAAGCACAACTATCTGCAGTAAATTCAACACATCCAAAAACACTCTGATTATAATTTGAGTTGGGAGCCAATGCCGCCTCCTGTCCAGACACCTGGACTACATTGCCTTGGGGTGGAGCAGAGAACGCATGCTTCCTGTGGCTTCCCAGCGAGGAGAAGCCTGTGGGGAAAACAGCTTCCCTGTGTCTTCCTGCACCCCAAGAAAAGCTCTAGCAACTCAGAGATTGGCAAGACAACTGCAGAGAGAGAAAGAAAAACAAGGATGAGAAAGAGAAGGTGGAATAAGGGAGATGGATGTCTGGCAGGAGCTAATGGGTTAGGGAGAGGCAGACAGGATGTGGGGGGGACCCCTCAGCTATTTTCTGCTTCTGCTTTGGGCAGTCTGTCCACCTTGCTGTGTTTACAGGCCCAACGTGACTTTCCACCCAAGTACACTCACTGGGCTTACCCTGGAAAACATGCCACCTTCCACAGTTCAGGTTCCGTGGACTCACACCAGGAAGCTCTGCTTTCAAGAGCCCAATGCATTGTTGCCATCGGATGGAAACAACAGTGCAAATCAGACCTAGAGAACATCTGTAGCTCGTCACTGCACTTGCCACCAGCCCCCCTGTCTAACCTTGGAAGTGACCAGCTTGAGTGACCAGATTCAATGACTGGGCATCTCTGGGCTTTGGTGTCCATAGCTGCCAGGTTCCCAGGACCCCAGAAGAGGGAGCCGGTCCCAGGAAGCACCCAAGTCTGGGCTTTGGCGAGCAGGAGCCATATTGGAGAATGAAGGGAAGGGCTGAGGGAATGCATGTCAGGGCAGGAAGCACAGGGTTGTCATTTATAGGACATGACACAGCCTCGCAAGCAGGCTAGCGTGTGAGCCGGCAGACTTCCCCTCAGCATCATGCCTTCGTGTTCTGAAGCTAAGCGGGTGTGAGGAAATAGAGACAAGTGGCCACTCTGACTCAGTCAGACAGAATTTTTGCTACTCGTTGCTTTGAAGTCAGGAGGAGAGGAAGGAGGGCAGGAACCAGGGTCTGGTCAACCCAGCAGTGACTCGTGGTGCAATTTAATCATCCTGGGCTTAGCCCAACCCATCCTCTTGGTGTGAGGGGGGGACAATTTATTACTGCTGTGGTCATGGACACTGGGCAGCCATAGCCAGAGACCCACAGACAGGAGTAGCAGGAGAGGCTGGGAGCAGAAGGGGAGTGGCAGAGGTACTGGGCTGTGGGACAGCAGTGAAGGGGTGACCACACAGGGACTGGACATTCACACCAGGTCTTCCTTCATCCAGCCCCTGCTTCCAGGAAACCTGGTGGGAATCAGGAGACTAAAAATGACTTCCTGGCTCCTTCCTCACCCAGACTGGGCCAGGTGTCCTTGCCCTGTGCTCCCCCAGGCTGTGCATACCTTGTCGGGACACTCATCACCCTGTATTTCCTTTTCCTGTTTGCATATCTGTCTTATTGAGAGCAGGGATTCTTTTTATTCACCTCTCTGTCTGCCTAGGTCAGTGATGGGCTACCTTTTGAGCTTGGTGTGTCAAACTTCACCAAAAAACTGAGCATAACTCGGGTAGTGTGTCACTTTGAGGAAAAAACATTATTTCGCAAATGTTTCATCCTCAGGAGCAGCAAATGTTTCATCCTCGGCATGCAGCTGCCTCAGCGGCCGCGTGTCATCAGAAATGGCTACACGTGTCAGTGCTGACACGTGTGTCATAGGTTCGCCATCACTGGCCTAGGTTAATGCTTGTGGAATGAGTGAGTGAACTACTGCCATGATAAAGTGTGAGTCATTCCTTCCACTGAAATGGAGGGGGTACTGCTGTGTTGGAGAGCAGTCCTTGTTTTCACAACACTGGTTGGGATGAGGTGGCCATCTTTGCTGGAGCAAAGGAGCATTACTCAGGGCATGTTTGTCACAGCTGCACAACTTATCCTGACTAAACTGTGATCTCCTGCCCTGGTCAGTGTGGTTCAGTTGGTTGGAGTGTCATCATATGCACCAAAAAGGTGGTGGTTTCAATTCCTGGTCAGGGCACATATTCAGATTTCAGGTTTGATCCCTGGTCTGGTACATGCTGGAGACAGCAAATTGATGTTTCTCTTCTTTCTTTCTCTCTCTCTCTCTCTCTCTCTCTCTCTCTCTCTCTCTCTCTCTCTCTCATCAGTTTTAAAAAATAAATGATCTCTGATCTCCCCCTTATCTTTCCCATTCCACACTCTGTCATCTCAGTTACTATTGTCACATGAATCTTCCTGAGGCATAGCCCTAATGACAAAACACCTACTAATATTAATTAATCACAAGCCATGGATAACTTTTATGCCATTCTTATAAGAGATTAGGAAACTGAAGTCAAGGGAAGTTAAGCAGCCTGCCCCAATTTTCAGAGCCAGTAAGGGGCAAAGTCACAATTCAAACCTAGTCTAAGCCCATGACCTCTATTCTCCTCGAAATCTTACGGGGGCTCACACACCTACCTACTCACTTATTTTTTGTGCCTAGATTTTAAAAACCTTAGGGAAGAGCTCATGCCTTACTCATCTACATACTCTAAGTGTTCAGTGAGTAGTTACTGGATTTCATTGAATGAACTATTTGTCTTAGGTTTGTTGTAAAAACAACCAGAAGAGCTGGTGCAGGGCTCCAAAAAAGCATGAGCACTGCAATCAAATCAGCAACGTGATCATAACTGCTCTCAGCCATTCTTTGGAGAAAGGTGGGGACAAACCTCCTCTAGGTCCCCCTCTAGGCCTTTCCAGTGGTTCCAATTCTTTCCTACTACAGGAAGGGATAAACACCCTTCATATATTTCCTCTCACCCCCAACTGCAAGGAAAACAGTACACTAATTAGTTGTAACAGGGTGTTCATTTCACACAGTTCTCAGCAGGTTGCCCTGCTGTTCTTTGAAATGGTCTGGAAACAGCCTTGATTTTAAACATCTGAAGATAATTGAACCAAAGTTGCGCCCAGAAACCCTGAGTGACATGCCTTTTATTCTCTCCCTCACTAACAAGAAGTGTTTGCTGCCATATCTTATTTACTCAATACCTTGAAAGCCTCGGGCACTGATGACTTGCACCCCGGGATCCTAAAAGAATTAAGTTAAAGTAGATTGGTAATAAATGGAGAAGCATGGAAGCCTGAGAGATTAAATAAAACCCTATGCCTGTTTACAGGGAAGAATTGCCCTGCAGACCTATAAACTTGAGCTCTGTACCTGCAAAGCATAGGGAAGTGGAGGCAGAGCTGAAGAGGACTAATGACAAGACCACTTTTGCAAACATTTTTCAAAGACAAAGGCATTAGTTAGCAAAGGTGGAAACATTTTCTAGTATATTGATGGCAAGTGGGTAGGAAAATAGGTTGTCATACCCTGTGGGTGGAAGTGTAAATTGAACAACCTTTTTGGGGGGGAAACTTGGAACATCCATCATAATTTTAAGTGATCTAACTTCCACTACAACTCTACTTCCAGAATTTATTCTATAAATGTTATCACAAACTTGTCCAAACGTAATCATGGAGTTTTATTTATAGAAGCAAATGATTAAAAACAACCTACAGGTCTGTTAAAATAGGTTCAATGAAAATTATGACAAATCCACACAATGAAATATTTGGTTCTTTTAAAACAGCAGGAAGGAGGAACCTATAAGTATGTTTATTTAACAATCTCCAGTATAACAGTTTGAAATTGAAGTCATAAAGTCCAGAGTACTATTTACTGGTATTATGCCCCAATTTGTGTTTTTAATTTTAATGTTTGTATACATACATAGTGATTCATATACATCATTCATACAATGACTCAGGGATGATAACTAGGAGACTATGAGTGGGAGATTACTTTTTAATGGATGCTTTTCAGCGATTTTCTTGGTGCTATTTGAACTGTTTACATGTGTACAAATTATCTGAGTTTTTAAAAAATTGTAAGTAAAAGAGGAGACAAACAACTGTCAGAGCCTATTAGAGGGCAGAATCTTGCACATCAATATGATCATCTGAGACTTAGAGGTGGGCCTGGTACTTTAAGGAAGAACCCATCTTGTGATTCAGGGAAAATCTGTAAACGAACTTGCCAAGCAGCGGTTTAACAGGTGTAGAGGTAACCAGAGGCCCATGCCCGGAAGGAGGTACCTAAGGAGTACTATTACTCAGCAAGGATTTAGCTAACAGTGCAGGGCAGTGCTCCTGGGCCTGCTGGGCAGAGCTGGGGGAACACACAACAGACATTCTGGGCCCAGAACCACTGTCTCCTCAAAAAGAGTAAAGGAAACCTTCCACATTCCTACCACCTGCCTGTGGCCCAACCCTCAGCTAGATCCTTCCAGAACTAAAGGAAACCACTGCACAGCCAGAGGCCCTCAGAATCTAGAACAGTATTCTGGCCTGGCTGGTGTGGCTCAGTGGTTGAGCATCGACCTATGAACTAGGAGGTCACGGTTCAATTCCCAGTCAGGGCACATGTCCAGGTTGTGGGCTTGATCCCCAGTGGGGGGTGTACAGGAGGCGCCAGTTATTCACTCTCATCATTGATGTTTCTATCTCTCTCTTCCTCTCTGAAATCAATAAAAATATATTTTAAAAATAAAGAAAGAATACAGCCTTCCTCCAGCACATCCTCCAACCTCCCACCACATTATTTGCCCAGGGTAAGGGAAGTGGGGTGTACTGAGACATGGGAAGTCCACAAGTGCTCATACCTGGCTGTGATCTGGGGCCATTTGTCTTCATTTGTTTTTCCACTTCTAAAATAAGATGACTGTTGGCTCCATTTTGTGTGGTTTTGAGAGAAGAATGGGATTTTCAACATGATATTCCATCCTAAGGCACACAGTGCTTTGAAAAAATAAACGGCTATACAAATGTAAAATATTAACAGTATATACAGGTGAACTTTTCAGCAATTTGACTAAATTGTCCAAGTCAGTTGGTTCAGTCAAAACAGTAATACTGAGAGTCCAGCACAAACCCAAACATCAATTAAATCATTAATTACCACACACATTTATTGAGCACTCATTAAAAGCAAGGGGTGGTGTGAGGATTGAAAATACAAAGAGAAGACAGACTCTTGCCCTTTGGAGAATGCGAGGTCCGGTCTAGACAAAGGGACACATGAACATCATTACTACAGTACTCTATTAGGGGTACAAGCAAAATGCCAAATGCTTACTAAACTGTACATTTCTTTGTAAGGAAATCTTCGAGTGATTAGTAGTAGTCTTTTGTAATAGCATATTAGTCAATATATTCATTTAGTATTGTTTTGATTTAGTCAACCCTTTCATTGAACAATTTCAAATCTAAAGGACCAAAAATGACCTCATTATTGGTGGTCATTTCAAATTTCACAGTGGTATGAACACTGGTAGTTAAATAAATGGCCTGTACGTGGCAGCATTATTAGGCAATATTTCAATTAAGATAACTTCAAATATTATGTTCACCAGCATGGAGCTCGGGTTTTATTCCTCCATGTGCCAGACAAACATAAGCTGTATTCCATCCAAACAGCAGCTCTCCACCAATTTGGTGGATCACAACCATCCATGAAGTGAAAGAAAGGGACAAGTACAGATAAAACAGACAAAACAGTGGTTTAAAGCCATGTAGGCAAAAGAAAAGGTTAACCAAATGTTTCACTTTTAAACTTGTGTTTTGTTCAACTTGGTGTTTCATTTAGGTCTAAATAACATTCTGAGTCGCAAATGTTAGGCAGAGCTCCCTGAGTTAACCTGCATAAAATTAAATTTCATTCTAATTTAATTCACTTCCAGAATGGTATTCTGTTGCGAATGGGAAAACCCTGGAGGAGTTTCATTTTCCCTGACCTCTGTAAAATAACAAGTTGTATTTGCTACAACCAGAGAAACGTCCTGAGCCTCACTTGCCTAGAGAGCCAGGAATCAAATATTACTTACTGCCCCCACGTTATTTCAGTTGCCACAAGTCATTCCTATTAAAGCAAAAAAGTAATTTTCTGGCCTTGCTACAGTAAGGAATGTTCTCAGTTGTGGCATTTATTTAGGTGCTGGTAGAACTATTATAATAAATTTTTAAAATACAGGCTCCAGAGCACTCTTATCATATGCCAATCATGGACTAACTCGTCCCTTGTCTCCTAGACCTTTCTAAGGAAAAGACAGCAATGTAGAATAGTGGTTTCCAAACCTGATTGCCCCTCAAAATAATCTGAGTACTTTTCTAAAGCACAGACTTCACCTCCTCCTCCCTGTCCAGGCCTCCAGGTTGGGACCCCAGAATCCATACTGGTGAAGTACTGTTCAGGTACATTGGGCAGTCAACCTAGTATATAGACTCTTGTTTGGTGTGAGGCATCCTTTAAAAAAAAACTGCCCTGGCCAGTGCAGCTTAGTTAATTGGGCATCATCCCATGCACCAAAAAGTTTCCAGTTCGATTCCTGGTTAGGGCACATGCCCAGGTTGCAGGCTTGATCCCCGGTAGGGGGGTGCAGGAGTCAGCCAATTGATCCCCCCCTCCTTCTCCCTCTCCCTTCCTCTAAAAATCAATTTAAAAAATAAGCATATCAGAGGAGAAAGGTTGGTGGTATAACAGCTTCTGAACAAATCAGGAAATTTGTATGATTGACTAAGATGATATCAAGGAATTAGTATTAATCATGTTATATATAACTAGAGGCCCGGTGCACGAAATTCATGCACGGGGGCAAGGGGGTGTCCCTCAGCGCAGCCTGCAGCTTCTCCAATCTGGTACCCCTTGAGGGATGTCCAACTGCCCGTTTAGGCCCGATCCCGGACTGCTGGCTCCCAACCGCTCACCTGCCTGCCTGCCTGATTGCCCCTAACTGCTTCTGCCTGCCAGCCTGATCACCCCCTAACCACTCCCCTGTCAGCCTGATTAAAGCCTAACTGCTCCCCTGCCAGCCCAACTTCCCCTAACTGCCCTCCCCTGCTGGCCTGGTCATCCCTAACTGCCCTCTCCTGCCGACCTGGTTGCCCCTAACTGTCCTCCCCTGCAAGCCTGGTCACCCCAGCTGCCCTCCCTTGCAGGCCTGGTCCCCCCCAACTGCCCTCCCCTGCTGGCCTGGTCACCCCTAACTGCCCTCCCTGCCAGCCTGGTTGCCCCTAACTGCCCTCCCCTGCCAGCCTGGTTGCCCCTAACTGCCCTCCCCTGCAGGCCTGATCACCCCCAACTGCCCTCACTTGCCAGCCTGGTCCCTCCCAAATGCCCTCCCCTGCTGGCCATCTTGTAGTGGCCATCTTGTGTCCACAGGGGGGCAGCCATCTTTGACCATAAGGGAGCGGCCATCTTGTGTGTTTGAGTGACAATTTGCATATTACTCTTTTATTAGATAGGATGATGGCATTGTATGTAGGTCAGAAAATGACCCTAAGTACTCAGTGGTGAAATGGCGTAAAGTTTGAGGTTTGCTTTAAAGTGCTCCAGAGAGAGACAGAGAGAGAGAGACAGACAGAGAGATGCCACGTGCAGCAAAAGTATAGATGGTATTGAATGTGGATGATGGGGATCATCAGGGTTCATGGTGTTTTCATATTGAAAATTTTTCATAATGAAATGTTTTTTAATTGAAAGAGAACAGCAGTAATAACCGGAGCCTGTCTCTGCCATTCAAGGCTATTTTGCACTGCCTCTGAAAGATAGCTGGTTGGAAGGCTGTGTTCTTGTCCATTTACATGAGAAACAAGGATGCAGAGAGGGTAGATGATTGCACTGTATTGCCAGTTACCTGATACTTGCAGCCTCTGACATTTTCCCTTGTAGGACTTTCCATTCAGTATTCTACTGCAAATGGAATCAGGGCCCTTTCCCGAGCCATGACTTAAGCAATGTCTTAGAAGTTGACCTCTGTAAAGTATTTTGAATTTTTCTTTAAGAAGTTCCCTGAAACTAGGCACTTTGGTTTTCAATTAAAATTACATTGAATTGGTGAGCTTGGCAATGCAGAAGGTGAAATTCAAGTCATCAAGTGTACAAAACAAGTCTACTTTCAAATCCCAACACAAATACAGAATCTGGTACAGGAAGCTGTAACTTCATCTTAGTAAATTTGGTATGTGAAACTCTGGCATTGACAAAGTGATAGGAATTAGTCTTCATTTTATCAACGGTTTTATTTTTTCTCTCTCATAGCATTTCATGCTGGAACATCCCAAAAAATAAATACTCTTTGTACTATGAGAAGTAAGTTTAGTGCCCAAAGAGTCAATGTACATATTTGGTGAAAATCTGTATACTCCAAAAAGTAAAATATAGTCTGGCTGGCATGGCTCGGTGGTTGAGCATCAACCTGTGAACCAGGAGGTCACAGTTCACATGCCTGGGTTGCGGGCTTGATCCCCAATAGGGAGCATGCAGGAGGCAGCCAATCAAAGATTCTCTCTCATCATTGGTGTTTCCATCTCTTTCTCCCTCTCCCTCCCTTTCTGAAATCAATAAAAATACTTTTTAAAAAAAACTGAGGTATAGCAGCACCTACCTAAATGTCAACAGTCCCACCACTGGTTAAAATTAAGTATAAATTTATTGACATAGGCTACTCAGATATCAGAAGTGGTGGTAAGAATATTTGGCACTTGTAGGTAAACAGGATGGTTTGTTTACCTACTGCCCGTTAGGAGGATAAACCTGAATGTTCTGATCATGGAAATTTGTTTGGGGGCTGGTGGTTCATAACTTCCCATCTATAGAGAAGCATGTGATGTGGGTGTTGGATTGCAGTCTGCAATGAACACAGGCCCTGAGCCAGGCACAGGGAGCTTCCCTGTTTGATCAGATTAAGACACCAGGCTTCAAATTCAATCTTAGGTGCTTCCCGATTTTTTGAAAAGTATAAATGTGGGTAGGATTAGGAAGTTCTTTTTATTTCCCTAAGACAAAATGGCCCAAATGTCACACTCACTACAGCAGGGACTGTTAGCAAGATCTGGGTTAAGCTGTCTTGCAAGTAATGAACGGCCACAGGCATGGTGGTCAGAACATCTTTTTTCCCAGAGCATGTGCACTGCGTTGCTTAGCATCCTGGGCAAATATGCATTCTCCCTGTACCTAGTGCAGCTCAATGGAGAGGTTTCTCCCAGAATCCTGCAGCTCAAGTTCATCCCATGCTCTCCTTCCCTCAATAGGGCTCACATCTTTGTGAAACAGAAAAGAAGGGAGCTCAATCTGTGTGATTAATACAGGGAGCACGAGATTATTAATTCTGACCTTCTGGAACCTGTGATTGGGTATGTGGCCCTGCTGGGTCAATGGCAACCAGAGTTTTCCAGATTTGCTCTAAAGTCAAGGCAGTAGCCCAACAGGACTGGAGGAGGAGTGAGTCAGGTTGGTGAAGTTTTTTCTCCTGCTTGAGAGAAATGCTTATCCAGAGCTGCTCCAGTATCCCTGATATCTGAATTTTTATATTGAATATGGATCAGAACAATTAAATCAGATGACATTCGGCTGCAAAATATTTATAAGCAAATAGCTTAACCTTCTTGCATTTTGGTATAAAGCTGTGAACTTCATAACTTTGTAAAGCAAGATATAAAGCAAATACAATAGGAAGCTACTTGTACTAATTGTTTAAAAAGACGTAGGGGTCCAAAAACTCATCTTGAAGAAGTATCCTCATGATTCAGGATCAAAGATCATCACCAGAGAAAGAGACTCAGAGTCACCTGGTCATTTACTCTCATAGTACCTACAACTTGAAGCTCAAGACATCAACTCGCACCAGTCTGTCAACCTCCATGTAGGTCTGTCTCCACTTTGCTGTGTTTACAATTTAACAATGGGTTGGAGGCCACCATCCCTGCAGAATCCATAATGGCACTGGGTGGGTCCCAGCCATCAGCCACCACTATGAACATGGTAGCTGAGAGCCCACACAAAGACGAGTTTAGAGAGCCTTTTCCTCCAAAGCAAGGTCCAGCCACACAGAGCAGGAGGCAGGCAGGTCAGGAGACAAGGGACACAAGGAAATAGCAAAGTAAGGCTCTTCTTCTCCTTGACCATCTGAGCCAGACCCAGGACAGTACTACGGATCTCATAAGTAATTTGATGGTTACCAAAAAGTACCTGGCACTTTGTATATCTGTCCCTGACTTGTCACCGTGACTGTGCTGACTATGAATGCATTCCCATAGAGGAGCTGTCTCACCTCCCTCAGCCCTCCATGTTGCTCAAAGATTACCTGTGTTTCAGAGGGCTTTCTCCTGACAACATGTTTTCTCCCCCATCATGGGGCTGAGACCGGAGTTGGGAACCCCCACCCACATCAGTTCACGCACATATTTCTCACTGCTCATGGGAAGGCAAGAAGAATTTCATTCTGCTTCAGCTTAACCCAACTCTATGTTCTTAGGCAACCTCGGGCAATCTGTCTTTCATTTAGAGATATTTTTACACTTCTGTTTAACTCTGGGGATTTTCAAACTGCCTTTACTCTATTTCTTTTTCTTCCTTGCTGGGCAGAAAACAGAGGCTGTCATGAACATAAGACCTGAAACAAATAGGGAAAGATGCGGTACAGTTATTCTCACAGACTCATTGTATTTCTAAATGCTAATACCTTGACATAAGAGAGCTCTGAAATAGACTCCAGGCAGAGAACATTCAGCAATTTCTAGCTACAAAATGCCTTGTCAGTAGTATAATTTGATATCCTTTCCTTCTTACTAAAACCCACTGGTCTATCTCCATTAGAGATAGAGACTTGAGAGTATGAAGATATCAATTGACACATCCAAGATCACACCTAGAAGCAACTGGCAGACACCTCCTACCGGGCCTCCAGGACCATCTTGAAGCCAAATCACCTGTAAAGTGGCTGTAGTGGCTACAAAACCCATCGCTAACTTCTGACAACTACCAATTGAGTTCAACAAATGTTCACGGAGTGCTAACAGGGATTCTGAGATGAGTAAGACACAGTGCTCTCCAGGGCTCCCCTATCTCACCAACTTACAAAACAAATGCACCCTCCAAAAAGCTTTCATTGTTTAATGTAAGAAAGGTACAATGTACTATACTTGCATAGGCTTCTACTTTACCCATTTTTCTGTGACCAATTTTAAAAATGTAGAAAAGGTCAATCAGAAGCATTGTGTGAGCATGTCTGGGTGTGTTCATGTGCACAAAGAGAGCCACAGAACAGAGTCAGCCAAAGCCACTTTCTCCTTGGCTACAGGCATCCATTGTCCAAGAGCCTAAAGGTTAATGCCAATCCAGTAGGACAACTAGAAGAGAACAGGTGTATATCCTTCCACAGAAAGAAAGGACTAAAGTGGAATTACTGGACTGCTGGTAATATGAAGCCTGTGGGGATTCTATGAAGCTAAGGGCAGGACAGGAGCCTTGCTCAGAAATAGTCTAATCAGGCTACGAAGGGAAGACTTCATCTCAAGAGGAGCTTTCTGATGGTGGTCGCCATTGGAAGACCCCTGTGTTTTTACCATCTTGGCTACACCTTTGAGCGTTACAGATTACCCAGCTGAGACTCCCTTGTGACTATAAAATCACAGAAGCACACTAGCACCATTTTGAAAGGAAACCATAGGTAGACCCCAAAAGAAGATCTCCCTCCAGCAGGCTCCAAGTGAAAATAAAGTTGATGACAACTGAGGACTTCCTTCCATCGTGGCAATACCCAAACTATATGTGAGCTCTGCATAGACATATGCAGTTTTCTTCTGAAGTCATCACACGTTTGAATCTGTACATCCTGTCAGTTAATATTTATACCAAATCGCCCTTTTTCATCTTGGAATATTTCTGTCACGTTAGGTGCTTAAATTGGGTCTTGAAAATAGGCTAAACTTTCTTCAGAAGGAACTTAAGGGAGGAAAAGGAGAAAGTGCTCTGGACAGAAGAGGAGCAGGAGCAACTGCATGGAGGATGATAAAAAGTCAGCCTGTGTCCAAAGGAAATGAAAACAGGATCTTGAAAATGTATCCACACTCCTGTGTTTATTACATATTATTCAAAATAGCCAAGACATGAAAACTACCTAAGTGTTCCTCAATGAATAAATGGGTAAAGAAGATGTGAGATAGACACACACATGCACACACACACAGGAATATTATTCAGCCATGAAAAAAGAAGGAAATCCTATCATTTGTGAGAATATGGATTGACCTCAAAGGTATTGTGCTAAGTGAAATAAGTCAGACAGAAAAAGACAGATACTGTGTGCTATCACTTACATATGGAATCTCAAAAGCTGAAATAGAAATTGAGTAGGATTGTGATTGCCATGGGCTGGGAGTGGGAAAATGGAAGATGTTGATCCAAGGATACTAACTTGCAGTTAGAAGCTAAATAAGTTCTGGTGGTCTAACCCATAGCATTGTGATTACAGTCAACAATACTTTAAAGTTGCCAAGAGACTATATTTTAAATGTCTCACCATAAGATATGGTAATCATATGGCAAAATATAAGTGTACCAAATCAACACGTTGTACACCTTAAACTTATACAATGTACATGTCAATTATAAACAGAGACTGTGTGCTATAAATAGGGCATCAGTGGCTAAGCTAAGGAGGGTAGTTTGGGGCCATCCTATGTCTGACACTGATCAAACAGTTTCTCATAAGAATACTGAAGAGTTTCTGAGTTTTCTCACTTTACCAAAAGTCTAATTATGAGCAAGGTAGACAGGTGCTAATACTGAGCATTTTCTATGTTCCTGGCACCATGCCACGCATTTTGCACTTAATTCTCACCATAGCCTGGAAGCGGGTATCTTGTTTCACATGTACACGACTGAGGCACAGAATTAAGTCACTTGCCCAAGGTCACAGCCAGAACTGTGTGCTTGGGTCAGGCCTCCCTGACCCGGACCCCAAGCTTTCTGTTGTCTTAGTTTCCCACACCAGCCATTTCTTCTGCTTCTAGGATATGAAGGACCACATCATCCTCATTCCCTAGCACAGGCCATCCAGTGCGGTAGAGAGTTGGTACTCAGCCGACAAGATGGACAGAAAAAGGCCTCAAAGTTCAGGAAAGTGGGTAGGTGAAAACGTCTCAAAAGTCTACCTAAACACATGCCCCCAAACTGGCCCAGCAATAAAGCCAGATCTGTCATTCTCAACATTCGCCAGCAATGAGCCACACAGCTGTGGAGGCCTAACAGTTTGGGCAGGAAAACAGGCAAAGAAAAAGGAGAATGTATTCAAGCCCCAAGCAAAAAAATGTTAACATCCGGAACCAATTCGCCCACGCAGGCTGGGGAACCGTTACACCCAGCCCTTCATAACATGCCTGAGGCCTCTGCCTCAGCCCTCCTCCCTCTCTCTCTCTCTCTCTCTCTCTCTCTCTCTCTCTCTCTCTCTCTTTTCCCCCCCTCTCTCCCTCCCTCCCTCTCTTTCTCGGGCTTGGTTTACCATTTGCTGGCCCCTATACCAGTTAAGTGGTCCTATGTTCCTATGTCTTCAGGAAGCACATCCTGCAGTCCCTACCAGGCCATCAGAATATCACAGATATGTGTCAGATCTCTGGGTAACTCGCTCTTGCAACAGTTGAGATCCAACACTCCCAGGATTACTGCTGGTCATGCAACTAGTGCTCTGAACACTGGAGGGAAAACGAACGGCCCAGGCCTGGCTGGTTTCCTATCTTGCAGAATCTACACTTTTCATAGGACGGACCTCCTGGGTAAGATCCAGTAAATCACCGAAATTGCAGCATTCACCTTATCCTCTGCCACACTCTATATTTCAAGAGTTTGGCTCCACCTGGGTTCTTTGGGAAAGGAAATGGGCCCGGAGATTCATATGCTTCTGTTGCTACAAGAGCTTATCAAATCCCATCAATCGTTGCCTGCACAGAGTGGGGTGGGCAATAGGAGAAAGCAAAGATTTAAAACAGACATGGATTTTACATCTTTCTCTCTTCAGTTATAAAAGCCACTTTCTATCACTGGGCACAACAGACAGGAATATGAGAGACCTTACAGTCCAACAGCCAAGAAATGCATTAATGATGAAGTCCGCCCACCAAAAGCTCCGGAGGGTGTAGTTTTTCTCCAAATCCCTGTTGGAGACACCAGACTTCCTAAGAGGATGCTTAGTGGGAGTGGGAGGAAAAGTGATGGAGAAACAGTGAACAGGTGGACCAAGAAGCCCTGAAAACCAATGTTAAGTTCCCTAAAACTCACTGCCTGGCTCACATTCACTTTTACCATGTCAGAGGAGCAAAGGGGTGTCAGTGTTTGACGGCATGAGAGATTTCTGCAATTAACTGGTCCCATACCAAACAAGGCCACTCTAAATAGAGCTGTTACAAAATAAATGACTCAGAGCAGTCACTCAGAGGTTAAAGTTAAAGCCACAACTCTGAGAGCGGGTGTACTTGCTGTGGGTCCTCGAGGCGGTTTCTTAATCCTTGGGCATTAAAAAGAAGCCACTGTGGAAATCAGAATCTCTTCCTTTGTAAATTCAATCCATGGCAAAGGGATTTCAGCTGTGATTGCTGAGTTTGAAAAAAATCAACCATACTTAGAAATGCACGAATTGCTCGTCACTGCAACTGATACATTTCTAAGCTGTTCCATTTTGAATCAATTACCAATCAGATTCTTTCCATCCCGTTGTGAATGGAGAAGGCAATGGGTAAAACAGAGCTCACTGCATTTCACTGCACAGGGAGATTTAGGATGAGGGGGTTTTAGATCAAATTCAATATGTAGCCACCGCATTTCAGACACTGAGATTTCTGTGCATTACAGTCAGAGAAAAAGCAAGTCATGTTGGGAAGGCTGTGCATGTGCCAATCCAAAGCCGTGGCTTAGAAACTCAACCCTACATCACGGTCACAGAAGCTTCTGCTAGCTGGTAGAGAAGAAGGCACCTGAGGACTGGACAGACTAATAACAATAGGAGCCTGGCCCACGTGGTTGAGCGTCAACCTATGAACCAGGAGGTCACGGTTCCATTCCATCAGGGCACATGCCCAGGTTGCTGGCTCAGCCCCCAGTGTGGGGCACACAGGAGGCAGCCGATCAATGATTCTCTCATCAGTGACGTTTCTTTCTCTCTCTCCCTCTCTTCCTCTGAAATCAATAAAAACATACATTTTTAAAATAACAGTAGGAAATGAAGATAGAGACCAGAAACTATAACCAGCTCTCTCACATTTATGACTTAACAATTTCTGTTTGGAAGGGCAGAATGAACAGCAAGCATCAAGTTCCATCTACAAAAGTTCAAAGTTCTCCATAGAGTACTGAAAAGCCATCTGCAGGGGGAGGCAATATAGTCTAGTGGTTAAGGACATTGACTCTGGAGACACAGGGACCTGGGTTTAAATTCTGGCCAGTCCACTTCAACTGGATTGGAGCTGTGTGTCTGTGGGCAAGTTATTTAGTCTGTTTGAGCCTCAATTTCCTACTCTGTGAAATGGGGAAACAATGAGCTTGCTTTGAGGACTATTCGGGGGGATGCAATGAGAGAAGGTGAATAAAAACATCAGTGCAGTGCCTGGTACAGCACGCACCCTCGATCCATGGAAGTTCTTTTGGAGGGCATTGTGGGCACTCTGTGAGATAAGATGGTGCTGGGGAGGTAGAGAAACATCTGTCCTGAAAATAAAGTGGGGGGCAGGGAGGCTGTTTGGAACACTGAGGCCTGGATTCCAGCTAACGCCGAGCAGCTCCCTGCTCCTCTGGAGGGTCAGGCAGGGGCTGAGCACTGCTGATGACGTGCCCTGGGCTCCCTGAATGGGGGGGGGGGGCTTCAATAGGACCCTTTCTCTGTTCCTCTCCCCCTGGGAATGCACCTTTGCCCTCCACTGCCAGAAATCAACTTAAATAAAATCTAGGGTGTAACTGGTTTTATTTATTTTTTTAAAATAGTAAATGATCAAATCCAGACTTCTGTTTTCTCGAAGAAAACTATGCAAAACTGTGTGGTCAAATGTGAATTCTAACGCAACGGCTGGGGCTTCTGCTGTTTCCCTAAAAAGACTTCCCAACCTCTTCTTCCCAGATAGTCAGCTTAATCAGAGGTTTCCCTTACACTTAGGGGAGAAGAACAAAAAACTGAACCAAGCAACACCTACATATCCTTTACTGTAGCCCCAACTAATTGCTACAACTGGCTCATCGTGCCCAGAATCCTAGGGTCCATAAGGCCTTAAACAAACGAATCTTCCTTATTTCCTAACCTAACCTTGTGGGGATTTCTGGGCTTCCGATAGAAATATGTTCCATAAAGAAACATGAGTGTGTTATTTTACTTCCCTGCATTCAGAAAGGCTCTTCTGCCTTCTGCCAGAGCCAAGCTGGGGAGCTGGTAAAGCTGGGGCTCCCCAGCCCCGCCTTCTGCCCACCCCCTCTTCCTACCTTATATCAGAGGCTGATCCCCACCCTTGGGAGCCCTCTTTTCCTCCTTCAGGTGCTCCCGCAGGTACTGACTTTTTGCCTCAGTGAAACCCTGAATAGCAGCAGCTCTCAACTCAGTATTTCACCTGATTAGCACGTGTACTCAGATTCTGTGTTCTGTTTCTAACCATAGGCTATACGCCAGGTGTGAGCCCACTCCCAGTCCAACATCTCCTTGAAAGCAAACAACTGGAGGAACGGGCGGTGCCACTACACATGAAATCTGCAACAGCTTCTTACCCAGGTTAGTCACTGAGGTGAGTAATCCCTGTCAGTTCGACTGTGTAGGAATAATAGGCACGGTGCGCAATCCTTTGTTCCTTCGTGTACATTATCTCATTAATCCTCACGACCATGTTTTGATGAATACGTTTACTAGTACAATTTCACAGATGCAGAAATTGGGCTTGGGAGAGATTTAGAAACTTGCTCAAGGTCATACAACTAGCACGTGTTGGAACCCAGACTCAGACACAGGCAGTCTAACCCCAAGAACCTGAGCCTGAACCACTATCCTATATCACTCATTCACGCATCATGCCAAATAGAAATGAGTGTTTTGGAATTTTATGTATTATATATAAGTAATGATATTTGGTATATGTGTGTGTGTGTGTGTATGTATGGAATTATATATTATTTGAAATATATAATTGTTGCATATTAGTATTTAGGATATATGTTATATATGTAGATACACATTTTGAATATGTATACATATATATAACAGCACTATATATAATTATATATATATATATATATATATATATATATATATATATATATAAAACAGTACACTGGCTGGCACATAGTGTTCAATATATGTTACTAGTTATCATTATTTTTGTTGTATTATCCTTATATTTTTATTATTTATTAAGTGTTTGCTCCGTAGCAGCCACTTGTGGTAGGCTCTGGAGATAAAAAGGCAATAAGACAAGGTCCCTGCCCCACAGCAGTTCATAGGGCAGTAGAGAGATTGGATGACCAGTCATTCCACAAGCTCCGTGCTGACAGGGTCCTGCACAGGGGTGGGGGCTGCGGAGAACGGGGGGCGTCCACTGAGGGTGGGGAGCTGTCACCGGAATTTGAAGCCCAGCTGTAGAAGTCGGTGAGGAAATAAAGTCCCACAAGATAAAAACATGAGAAACCCTCCTAAGTGAGTGCTGGGCCCAGTTTTTTTGTCTGACCCTGCCTTCAAGTTCAGCAGCTATGAATAGAGGTCTTGAATGCTAAGCTGTCTTCTGATCTATCTTGTTGACAAGCGTTTTGCCTGTTACTAAGTCATCCTTTTAGCATTCTTACTCTCTGCCAGATCAAGATCTCGGCTTAGCAGACTAGACATGGAAAATAGTTATGAGGGCTTTCCATTAGGCTCAAATAGTAATAAGGGGCAACTGATTTTTTTTTGGGGGGGTGGGATTCCACCAATTCAGTTTACCAGTGATGAAGTTGCTTTTCTCAGTCTTCACTTTTCAAATCCACAGAATTTTCCCAGCCTTTTTTGGGAATGGCACAAAAAATGGTGAGAGCATAAAATAACGCACATTTCCTTTAAATTCACAAATGCCATAGAATTCTTTTGGCAAGAAGGTCCTGGGCGTTCACACAAGCAACAACAGGTTACATTAAACACAAAGAACTCAGAATCACCGATCCAGGACTTCTGAACATGTGATATTAATCTAAAAACTTTTCAAGAGCTTTATGAAAGCTCTTAATTCTAGCTGTAAAAATCTTTTTTTTTTTTTTGGCTTTGTATTGCTGCACTGTTACTTTCTACAACCGCAGCAAAGCTTTCCTCATTGCAACAAAGTAAAGATGAGCCAAGTGATGGCCAAGGTGCATTAGAAGAAAATGGTAATTTTTTAAAAAAAATTAACAGAATCACGGATTCTTACAGCTGACGGGGCCTCAGGTGTCATTTGAGCCTCTCACCCTCATTTCACAAACCAGGCATTGAGGCCCCATCAGTGGCTATGCAGCAACTTTAAAACTTTTTTTTTTCAACATTTACACGTCTGCATTTAAAACAAACATCCCTGGTTCCAATATCAGTGGCTAAGCTAGCACTACAATCTAAGTCTAATTTAAGCAGGGCTAGCCCTCTTCCTACCAGGATACGTGGATATAATCTAGAATATGAAAGCTTTGTAGTATAGTGAAGTCTCATAGATACACGCGCATGAGCAATTATGGTTTCTGAAATGTTTTAGAATTCAGTATTCCTTTGCTAGCTTGCTTATACTATTTGTTTTCTAACTAAACCTCCTTTTTCTAAATTGTGCATAGATGTATAGCCCTTCCCCAGCTCGCTACAAAAAATAAAATGAAATAAAGAAATCAAATTATTAGGCTTCTGAGTTAAGGTAGTTTTGTCAAACCCAGAGAAAACTCTGCATTGTTCACAGTCACTTATTGGCACAAATGCCTGACCCTCCCCACTGTGAAAATCAAGTCGTACTTTTTAGAAGCCCTGAGCCACCCAAGTCACCTAACCCCAAGGTTACAATTCTGATGTGACTGACTTTTTGAAGCAAGGATGGCTGGAGGCTGGACTTCCCTCTCTGCTAATATTCAGCCAGTCCTGCCTGCTTCTTCCAGAACTAGCCATTTCTCAGTCTACTTTGCAAGGTTGAGTGGTTTCTTTCTTTCTTTTTTTTAAGATGTGAATTACTTCATTGTTTTTCATCTCCTTAAGAACATGGAGGGCAACTATTTGCTATCCCTTTGTCTCGGTGGCGGGCAATGCGGGTCTCTGGGCGGGGGCGCCTCCGCCTCTCCGGGTCCTAAGCACCCGGGGAACCTCTGACTTTCCTTTCTAACGCCGGCTAGGATATTTACCGACCCTAGAATTACCCATTTGGAAATGGTTAGGGATTAAAAATTCTTCGGGCCCAGGGATTCTTGGTTCCTAATTGCTAATGTTTGAAGTCAATCTGATTCCTCGAAAATTTGTTCAGCCTGATGAAAGCAAAAATTCAAACTCCCCTCCGGCGCGAGGTGTAGGGCCCGTGGGTTCCGTTTGGTGTTTGGTTGGTTTGAGGGTTTTTTCCCCCTGATCTTTTTTTGTGGGGGAGGGGGAATGGGGGTCAAGGCCTTCCCAAGGACTGCTGAGTCCCCGCATTTCTCCAGGGCTGAGAAAGGTACCCACCATTCCCTTGTGCGGGGCAGGAGCGCGGGGCCAGTGCGCACCGAGGCCAGCCACAACTCCCGCCGCCAGACCGGGCGCGGGCAGCCGGTCGCCCTGACCCGTGAAGGTCCCCTGAGCTACCCGCTGTCCCCAGCACGGTTTCACGGGACACGACGTAATCCGGATTCCTTCTCCTTGGTGAAATGTCGCTGACGCTTTTTTGAGAGTGGGGGGAAATATGGGCGTTTTCAATGTGTGCATAGGAGGTTGGGGGAAGGGAACAGGATGTCGAGGTGAGGGGAAATAGGTGGGGGACGAAGAAAAGGCGGGCTAACTGCTCTCCGAGCCCCGTTCTGGCAATACACTCTAGGCTGTGGGACTGTAAAAAGAAGGCAGCAGGAGTTCCGAATCATTTCGATTCACCCGGTGAACTAGGCGCTAAAACTCCGAGGCAGGCTGGGTGTATGGTAATGACCTCCAGTCATCCCTTCCGAGGGAGCTCTAATGTTATTTCTAGTATGTTGGTTTTTAAAAGGAGACTATATTAGGCTATTACGTGCGCAATCCAGAATTAGGGGATTGTTTTTTTAATCCGCTAAAGTGTGTGACAATTTGGAAACAGCCCATTAGAGCCTCAGCAACTATATTTTTGCATATGTCACCTACGTTCTAAAATTATTTTCCCCGAATCACAGTGTTTTACTGGTTACTTCTATTAACCATCATTATTATTATTATCCGAGTTTCTCCCAGTGAGTTAATTGCTCGGCAGAATGCATCCGAAATGAAGATGGCATTTTACACAAAATTAAATGCCAATGAAGGTAGGAAAACTCCCACTCACCCTTTTCTTTTAAATTGCATCTGTATGAGTCTTGTTTTCTCCCAATAACTAGAATTTTCAAATTTGGGATTCTCTCTAGAATTGACAAAAATGTTTGGCCTCCAAATTTTATGTGTTCCTACTATTTTAAACTGGCTCCAAACACACACACACACACACACACACACACACACACACACACACACGGCAGTTTCTTTTCTCTGAAATATTGTCTACGTTCCATTCAGAACTTGGTGTTCCCACATAAATCTGTGCATAAACGGCTAAATTTGTGTACAGACGCTTTAATACACTTTATACTCCTATGTATGATTTCAAGACCTATTTTCACTCTGGTATCAAAAGCTCGTCATCAGTTTGTAGTCAGCAAAATGTCCTGTCTCAAAGTGAGGCCATTAATGGCAATGAATAAATGTTGATTTGTCGTCACCAGTCTCTTGAATTCCCCACCTCTTTTCATTTCACCTCCGGTCCTCCCTACTGAGTCTCATTTTCCACCCTGACACTTAGAGCCAGGGCCTCACTTAAATTAACTAATGATTATCCTTGCCCGAAGCAGTGTAAACAGACCCTAATTGATAAATTTGCTAATTGCCCTTCCCAGTGCAGACCCCTGAGTATCCCAGTCATGCACATATAAAACTCAAAGCTCACTAGAAACCAGGAAAGGCAAAACAAAAATAAACCACATGGAGGAGAGAAAGAAGGGGGGAAGAGTCCACATTCCACCAGTTCCCTACTTTTCTCTGTGGAAAAGTATCCCCAAAAGGTCAAAACTCGAAAACCACTTAAAATATTCTCTCCTGCTGAACATCTTCGTCTTTGGGGGGCTAAGAAAGCAATAACCAGCTACACCCCAGAATAATCATTGGATGGATGTCTGTATTTCCAGAAAGTGAAATGCCAGTCTGCTCTTTATCCCTGTGGAATATGCACAGTTCAGCCTTGCTTTTAAACATACACACACACACACACACACACACACACACCCCTGCAGTCACTTAGAGAAGGAACTTACAGATTTAAGAAGTGCTGCAATCATTTCCCTCCCTAGTACGAGAAATAAATTTTTATCAGAGTCCATAATCAGGATCTCAAAAAGGGTTCTCGTCTTCTTAATATTTTTGGCAATAGAGAGAACGATTGTGACAGACCTGGAATATTTCACTCAATAATGCTAGCAATGCCCTTGGAGAGGCTTGGATGAACAAAATGTTTCAGTCTTTGGAGCCAAAACGTACTTGTCCTTCTCTCCTTGTGGCCTAATATGAAGGATTAATAATGAGGGACTTGCTTCCATTAAACTCTAGTCCACACACGCAAAGGAAATTATACAAATCAGTAGGGGAATACAAACCACCAGTCCCATCATTTAATTTTGGCTCCCAGGTTAGGCATCTCAAACCATTCTTCACTCACTCATGTTCGGGTTGTGCTAACTAAAGAGGCTTTAAACCAATTTTAATAATTAAAAACGTTTATGATACCATTTGAAGTAATTGGTATGCGGGGGGGGGGGCAGGAAAACAGTGGGTACGCGTCAATATAATTTCAGTCCGAACTGCACTATAAGAAATTGAATTCCCCCTTCGTCTGCATGAGCATCACCTCGTGAACTTTTCTTTCTGGGAGTTTCACCTATAAAATCAGGAAACCCAAAGTGGCTAACTCTGAACCAAAAAAAAAAGTTTAATGAGAAATAGTGCTGGGTGGGCGGTGGAGTCACGAATTCAGAATTGCTGTGTTCCTGGCCTGTGGGCTGATCTGTCTGGGACGGCTTTTGTCCCCTGTTAGGCCTCTGCCCTTGGACGGGTCTCCCAAGGGCCAGGGGCTGCCCTCGCCAAGAATCCAGAAGACTTCCCCCCACACTCCCTTGTTAACCTCAGACCTTTCGCACCCATCACAAGGATTTCTGAACACCTCTGGGGAAAGAGGAGGATGTAAGGAGGTGCAAACCACAGCACACTCCACCTTCTTTCCATTGCAGTCCAAATTCTGGGCACCAGGGTTCTCCCCATTCCCTGTCCTCCCCACCGGTCTCCCACAGTTTGCTCCGTCTGGGGGATGGAAGAAGTTAGAATTATCTCCTTATTCCTAGTGACTTCTGTTGTGCCACTGCGCCAAGGCCAAGGCCGCACTGTTACACAAGACAGGCTTCATAACCCTCCCCACGCCTGCAAGCCATTGGGGGTGCCCTCCAGGGCCCGCACATCCAGAGGGCGTCTGATTTAGCCACCATCCCACGGGCGCACGAAAAAATGATTTGGCCGTCATCTCAAGCAAATCACCATCCTCACCGGCCTAGGAAGAATTCAGATCTTGCCTACCCCCCGCCCCGCCCCATTCCCCTTCACGCAAGGTTACTTACCAAAGGGACAACCACCGAGAAAGGCTGCTTGGACCAAGCAGGAGGAGCCTTGGGCACGTTGGGGGCGCAGGCGGGGCACCCCTGAGGCCTTCACGGGTGCCGGGGCGCGCGCACCATCCGGGAACTGTACCCCAGGCAGACCCTTGCGCGGCTCACCTCGCGCGCTGCGCACCCTTGCACTTTGGTCCAGCCAGACCTGGCTGGTGCTTGCCCCGCCTAAGCACATTCTCCCCACTGGCTTCGGACTTCTCGCTGGTCACTTTCTCTGCCTTATTTAAATGTCAGTAACGGGTCTGTGTTTCCCTGCTGGGCGTTAGGGGTGGGTAGAGGGGTGGTGTCAGAATTAAAATATTGGAGCTCTACTCTGAGCAAACAAGCCATAAACTGGCATATTAATGCTCAGAGGCAGTTGATAATTCCAGAGAATAAAATGCCCTGGGGCACCGCGAGGGCTTTTCTTGTCCCGGTTCACTAGGGTTGTGTAGACGGGTGCGCAGGGGAAAGCGAGCGCGGGCGCCTGTCGTGGGTGCAAGTGCACGAAGTGCCGCTACCCGCGTGTTCCCCGGCGTGCGGTTCCGTGCGCCCACCCGCATGTTTCGCCACCTCCTAAGACCGCCGGACGCTGTGGCTTCAAGACTCAAGTCTGCGGGCTCTGTAGCGGGAGATGCCTAAATGCCCCCGCAGAAGGTTTACATTATTTCGCTCCGCGGGAGACCGGGCCTCGGTGCACAGGGCTACGGATTTGGGCGGGAAAGGCCCAAACTCAAGCAGGGGAGCCGGGGTTGCGGTAAGAGCGCCGTTGGCGCCGCCACGTGCCTGGAACATACTTCCAAGGCCACCGAGCCCGAGCAGCTGTTCCCGGAGAAAGTTTCCTCCGTTGCCCGCTGGGGGACGGACGGAAGCGGGGGAGCGAGCGGGCTCAAGAGCCACGCTCCTCCAAGATGGGTTCTGAGACCCTCCCCAGTCCGCCGTGGCCAAGGCCTGGCGGCTTCCCCCAAAGACGCGGAGCGCTGGCCCGGGTGTAATATTGAAAGCACCTCGCAGGCCCTTCTCCAAAGCCCTGAGGCCTCGGGGAGTTTTCGGGACCACCAGGCTCGGTGGAAATTTTTGAAATACATACTGTGTGCCCTCTGATGTGTGGGTGCCCACAGTGTGCAGGCCGGGCTGGTCCCCCGCTGCCGCAGGTTGGCGCCTCGGGCTGCCGGCGCGCCGTGCCAACTAAAGCCAGCTCTGTCCGGCGGAAAGAAAAACGGGCTGCGAAAAGGCAAAGGCCGCGTCTTTGAATAAAAGCGAAACGTTAAATCTGCTCCGTGAGTTACCTGAGTTCCCGGGGTTTTGAGGCTGGGACAGGGAGGGCAGGAGAGAAGGGTATCAGTCAAAGAGCGGGGATGGAGAGATTGACAAATACAGTCGCGCTAAGCCATCGTCCTGTGGGTGTGGGAGCGCGCGCTCACGACCCAGCGTTTATCCTTCCCCAGCCCCGCGGCAATTTTGTTTTTCTTGTAGTTTTTGGTTTTTGTTTTCTGTTCCAGACTTTTATCAAGGCAGACGGGCGAGCCACGCAGCAGGTCCAAACCCCCTCCCCTCGGTCCTAATTGGGAAAAGAGGTAAAACAGAATTGTGAGGCCCGGCTGGGCAGAGGCATGGCCCTGGGCACAATGGAGTCACAAGGGCCGCATCTCTCACCTCCACCACCGTATACACACTTTTAAATGAGGCCCTGTGTGCGGCTGTTAGGGCGCTGAATGAGAGACAAACAAGAAAAAAAAGTACCGGCAGGGGACCCCAAACCCTGGCCCTGCCTTCTGCTTCCATCCCAAGGCGCTGGAGCCCACACAGCTCAGCCTCCTCAGCTCCCCTGCCTGCTGAGTCTCCACGCCACCTCGCCCTTTTCCTGAGAGATCTTTTCTCACCCTATGTCCGGTTGCTACGAAAACCTTGGCCATTGGGGGACTCCACGTTGGAGATTTCTAAGGGTTTTGAGATCTCCAATTTGGAGTCCCCTCAGCCCACGATGTGCCCAGGACCCGCCCGTAGGCCCGCTCACTCGGCAGAAAGCCCGCGAGTGCTCTCGGTTTCCGGCTTCTTCCTCCTCCTGGACCTTTGCCCCACAGACTTATTTCGGTTTTTTCTAACCCAAAGGCCATATTTTTTTCTTTTTTAAAAAAAGTGATAAAGGTAATGAGAACGGATCCACTGAACTCTGTTATGTGGAGTTCAGGGTGAGGTCCTCACCACCTACTCACTCCCAGCTCCAGCGAGGGAACAGCATTCTGGATACCAGGTCCTCGCGTTCATGGCCCTGGACTGGCATCCCCTTGCCCAAGCCCTCACTGTTTTCTCCTGGCTTATGGCTGAGAAGACCAGACGAAAGAAAACTTCCTGCTGAGTCCGATTATGACCCTGCATGTTGGTCCTTTTTTAACATGCGGACTGAGGCGGGCTCCTGGGGCCTGCTACCTAGAGAAAAGTGCAGGGGGCGGGGGTGGAGGAGGACAGGGCGTCTGCCACGCGCAATTAAATAACGTGTGCCTTTGCTGCCGTTGGGAAAGTAAAGTAAATCCACCCTCCAAATCGTCCGTTGTCATAAGGCCTGAAAGAACTGCCACTAAACCATGTGAAGGCCCAAGCAAGATTTTAACAACAAATAAATGCGGTGAGGAAATAGTCTGGCCGGAGACGGGAAACACATTAGCCGAGAATTTCTTTCTGGATTGCCCACTCAGTTATCCGAGTGGGCAGGCACCCGCATCCAGATACAGGGGAAAACTTGAGCGGATGAAATAAATCTCCTTTTAATTTTCTTTTCATCGACTAATAAAAATAATTCCCCAACACTAAACCCAAATACCATAACGGGCCGCAAGAACACGGAGAATTCATAAAACTCTGTCTCTGCAGGTCACCCGCTAATCGCGTTATTATTAGCCCCGGGAGCATGGAAATTGAACTGTCACTGCCGAAAGGGAAAATGGTAAGCGACAGCTGTCCCTCCGTGGGTCGGCCAGTTTTCCAGCCCCCAAGTTCCTGGGCCCGAGGCCTCCCCCATCCCTACGCAGGCCACCGCCGCCTCCTCCCCCCGCGCTGGCCTGTGCGCTGACCCAGGTTCATTCCCAGCCTTAGCTGGTCAGAAGGAGCACCTCCAGAATAGTTTTAGAAGTCCTGGCTGGAAAGTTTCTGAAGTCGCTAACCCCAGCTGCGAGCCGGGTGTGTGTGTGTGTGTGTGTGTGTGTGTGTGTGTGTGTGTGTACAAGATTCCTCTGATAACAGCTGTTCCCCCGACTGTTTTGCACAGTTGAAATCTTGGCACTTAATACAAAACGTTAAGTCGTCTCCCCTCCCCATCCCACCCCCCCATTCCGTTAAAATACTGACATCGACCTCCTCCTCTTGTCACACGCGATGTGTGCATATGGATCCGAGATACAAATCAATCGTACCGATGCCCTCCAATACACGGAGATACGGACCCAGGGCGCAGGGTAAGGGGTCTAACATGCCTCTTTCGGTAAAAGTCAACGAAGTAGAAATATGACCATGCTCCCTTGTCACTGGAGGAGGGGAAATTCGACAACTTAAGCCCTAGAAAAATTGGTGGGGGAAGGGGGAGGGCTAGGGCCGAGGTTGAACGCTAACGGGGCATTTCCCTAAGAGGGGATGTCGGGCCAGGACCTAGGACCTCCGCGCTCGATCTCCCGGGCTCTCAGAAGTTAGTCTTAGCCCCCCTCCTTTCCCGTCCTTGCCGGCCGTCGGCGCCCCTCCTCACCCCAGGGCCCTGCGAGCCCCTCCGCCGCAGGCACCAGGAACGCCGCGCCCCGCTCCCCGAGGAGAAGGGGATGCGAGCAAGGAGGCCTCCTTGCTTGAATTTGGCGACGAAATGCAAAGCTTGGGCCAGTTCTCCCAAATTGGTTCCGGCGAATTTGGGGCAGACTCAAGGCATTTGTGCTCAGAAACAGCCGCGTAGGAGCCGAGCAAGGCAGGGCAGGGCGTCCGCGGCCAGGGCCTCCCTCCTCACCACTCGGCCCGCCGGCGCGCCGCCCGCCTCCCGCGGTCTGGCCCTACGCACTCACCCGGGTGAGGCTCCAGGCCGTGTGCGGCCGCGTCCTCCGCGTCTCCGAGTGGGCCCGCGGGGCTCAGCGCCTCCATGGACAGGTCCAGCCCCTTCTCCTCCCAGTCTCGCAGTTTCCGTTTTTTATTTGAGCCGATCAAGGCTTCAACGGAGAAGGCATGTGCTCGCGAGCTCAGGGCGACTGCAGATCTTCTCCTTTCACTCATCTTAGCCGCCCGCACCCTGGCCCCCGCTCGCCCCCGCTACTGAGGGAGCAGCCCGCGCCCTCACGCTCCGAGCGCCCGCCGGGCCGGGCCCGGGAGAGGCGGCAGCTCCGCGGGTACTTGGCACCCTCCCCCTGCGCCCTCCCCCTCCTTCCGCCGCTGGCTGGGACCGGCGCCCCTAGCTGCCCCAGCGGCTAAGCACGAGCGCCCGGAGCGCCGCCCGCTCGCAGCATGAGCGCCCGCGTCCTGCTTCCCACCCACCCGGGCAGGCGCTCACAGGCTGTGTAGACTGGACTTCATCTTTTTTTTTATTCTCTCTCTCCCCTCCCTCTCCCTTCCTCTCCTCCCTCTCCCTCTTCCTCTCTCGGTCTTCCCGTCCTTCCTCTGATCCAAACTTCTGGGAAACTTTTTTTCTGAATTCCTCCCTTCCCAAGGAGCTGGGGGCAGGCTGTGCGCTCCTGTCCTTGGGGCGAGGGAGAGGGAGGGGGGAGGAAGAGAAAGACTGTGGGGGGGAAAAAGCAAGCCCCCGACCAATGGCGAGGAGGGAACAGGAGAAACCCTGAGAGCACGGGCCAATGAGCAGAGGGGAGAGACTGAGGCTCGGGCCAGGGCTCAGCGCCCGTTGTCCCCGAGATGCTCCAGGGCTGACTTTAACTCCTGGCTTCCCAGTGTCCCGTGGGTTCCTCGTGGCGGGAGAAGGGGAGCTGAAGGTCGAGGTCAGATTTGTGCGGTTACAAACGCCTGCCAGCCTCCAGTCCGTACCTTTTCCTCCCAAATCTGCTAGGTTTCAAAGATGCTGCAAGCCCAGAGTCATTTTCATTACAAATCTGTCATTTGGGGGCTCAGACAAAACGTCAACCTGACCAAAATGCCAGAAAACGACTCTAGTAATCTCGCGCTTGCCCCCAGATGCTTTTAAATTCACTGGTTCCTAAGGATTTCGACACAAGGTTCTTATTTGCCGATTGAACTACTTCTAAACAACTCTGGTGAACGCAAAACGAAAGAAACAAACTATAACCCCCCGTTGCTAGCCAGAATCTTGTTGAAAATCTAAGGACCGCTTCCTCCTTCCATCTCTACCTGTTGGAGAAAGAGAGGTAGGCCCCTCAAAGCCGGAGGCCGGGTGGGGCGCCCGGCTTACCGCACGCTCTGCAGACGGATCCCGACTGGGCCCGCACGCAACAAAGGCGCGCCTGGCCTTCGGCGCGGGACGCGGAGCCGAGGAGCTGCGCCCGCTCAGGGCGCTTGTTCTGGAGAACCCGCGGAGAGGGCTGCACAAGTGCAGCCCGGGAACTTGGACTGAAGAGAAGGAACTTTTTCAAAATTCCCTTCAAATCCGATCATTCGGGAGCACGGCTCTCCCCGCCCCGCTGATCCTCCCACCACCCTTACCAAAAAAAAATTTTTTTAAAAATTTCAGGGCAGTGCGGTCGCTAGGGATTTCTGAGGAACTTAAAGTCCAATTCTTCTGGCTATTCTGATTCCCACACCCCTTCCTAGGTTGCGCTACTGGTCCCGGGCCACAGGGAAAGCCCGAGCCCAGGCCAACGCAGAGCACGTTCAGAGGGGCCAGAAGTTGTTGGTCTTACCAAGCTGGAAAAGGGTCTCGGGTTTCCCAGAGGACCACCTCCTCGCCACAGCCTGACGTCCCCGTGCCAAAGCCCTGGTGGAGACACTTCTATGCCCCTGAGAAGGGGCAGGAAAGAGTCAGCTCCCTGGTGTGAGAATAACGGATCTCCAGGCCCAGCAGACTATTCGTGCCGACAGCCAGGCCTTGAGCAGGGTCTGAACCCGCAGGCCTAGGGCAGAGGGGCCCAGGCCTGTCATAGGCCCCCCTGGAAGGAGCGCCCAGTGATCCTCCCACCCTGGGGTGAGAAGGGAGGGCTTGTAAGTCCTCTGAAGAGCCACATTCCCCTCCTGACCACGGAGGGGCCGGGGAAATCTCGTCCTTGCTGTTGTATTTGGAAGTGCTCTGGAGCTGGAGGCAACAACCTAGTGCCTGAATGTACTTGGCCTTTTCACAGGAGAGCAAAACAGGCCACTTTTGGAGCCCCCTCATCCCAGATGAGAATCAGCCAGCAGGGCAGCAAATGCAGAAAGAATAATGGAAAAACCACCGGATGAGTGTGATTCAGCCAGGCTTGGCCTCCCCGGCCTTCCAGGAGCCTGCGTCTCTGACTTGCTCTTAAAAACCCTGGAATGTAGAAGCTGGGTGCTGAGCCCCTCAGTGTCTCCCGCCACGCTGCCTCGCAAACTCCCCAGGAGCTGGGGTGTCTCGGCACAGTGTCTCCCGCTTCAGTCACCACCTGGCATTGCTTCCAGGAGCCGCTGCCTAAAGTGACGGAGCATTCACCACCCCTGGGCTTCAGTGAGACGACACAGTCCAAGAGCTCTCAGTTATGTTCCCCGGAGGCTCTGACCACTCTTTGGGTTCCCGGTTCTGGTGTCACCACTGGTGGCTGGAGTTTGCCCAGTGGGACCAGGCCCAGTGGGGTAGCCTGTGTTCTCCCCATCGTCTGTACCTCACATCTCCCTCCGGCAGCCTCTTGCCTTGGCCTTCTCGCACAGACCTGATTTGGATTAAGAAGTAGGTGCACCATAGGCCACACACTCTCCCTGAGGCTGTAAAAGCTTCTCCAAAAGAGGAATTTTGGGTTATCCACACACCTCCATACAGGTCCAAAAGGCCTGCTCTATGTAGGTGTCCACAGACACAAGTCCCAGAGACATACCTAGAGAAGTGAGCAAAGCTTTCAAGGGCAGGCATTAGGCCCCCCCGCCTCCCCAAAGCATTCGCTCAGCAGAGTGTTCAGAAAGAGCCCCTGCATCCTTCAGGTTACATAGGTTGTCCCACCCCATTCTATATACACTCATGTCCTTAAGAGTAGGTTAGGCCATGAAAACAAATCAGATGGTAATGAAGCCAGGCTGGTTCGGAACAATCAGGAAAATAGGAGTTTTCCTCTAGGTAAATATGGAAGGGGCAGGGACATTTTCTTTTTGTGACCATAGGGGTCAATCTAAGTTTTTTCCCAGGGGCATGCACTCCTTGACTTGTGACCTGTGCTGATGGGGAAGAGTCTGGAGAAAGATTAAGCAGGAGGGTTTAATGCAGTGGTCGGCAAACTCATTAGTCAACAGAGCCAAATAGCAACAGTACAATGATTGAAATTTCTTTTGAGAGCCAAATTTTTTAAACTTAAACTTCTTCTAACGCCACTTCTTCAAAATAGACTCGCCCAGGCTGTGGTATTTTGTGGAAGAGCCACAGTCAAGGGGCCAAAGAGCCGCATGTGGCTCGCAAGCCGCAGTTTGCCGACCACGGGTAATGTCTGTGACTTGGGTGTTTACATTTATGTGATTGGGGAGAAGAAAAAGAGGGTTAGGGGATTACATGTGAAAATCTGGGAGTAATGGATGCATTTTCCTTCCACGAATTGCATCAAAGGGCTTTCAGATTCTCCTCTGGTTACCCAGGTTTCTCGCTCCTTTAACTCTTAGGAATAAGAGTAGGGGGGTCCCCATGTATGAGGCTATGTTCCAAGGCAATCCTGGAGTTTCCCAACCACAGGCTCCAACTTAGGGCCCTGGGTAGAGTCTGTAGGTGGTGAATCCAGTTCAGGTCTATTTCAGGTCTGAAGCTCATTGACAAGGACCAAGCAGGAGGCCCCACCCTACCCCCTGCAGGGGCCCCAAAGAGGATAATTAATTACTGAAAATTCTAGGGGGGATCTGGGAGGGGGGAGGGGAAGATGAACTCACTGACCACCTGTGGGGTGGGGGGGCGAGATAGAAAGCCAGAACTAGCCTTATAGGAGGAACACCAAGAAAGGAAGGACAGCACAGTGCTCACCTAAAACGGGCACCGTCCTATACTTTGGAATGTTTTCAAAGAAACCAGACAGAATTCTCCGGCTTAGGGACAAGAGTCCGGAGCCCGACCCCCTCCAAATGCTCTGTATTTCTCTCCACACTGAACATCCCCCGCAATCCCACCACTGCTAATGCCTCAAGGTGAGCCACCAGACGCTGTGCTTTTGCAGTTTTGAGTGAGTAATTGAAAACAAAGTTTAAAAATAGTTGGCCAGCAGGCCATGTTAGGCTGCCCTTAAACACGTGGGCAGGGAGCTTGGGACTTACAATGAATTCAACCTGACTGGGCAGGTATAAAACATTAAGAGGACTATGGTGTGCGAGGAAACCATACGACTCCAAGACAAGCGGAGCCTAGCAGCCAGGTCCCATTCAGCTCTACACTGTGACCTTAGGTAAGTCACTTAATGGCTTGTGCCTCAGTTTCCCTGTCGGCAGGGTGAAGGGGCCCTAAATACTTTACAGGCAAGCAAAGCAGGCAAGATAATGGGTGGGAGGCTGGACAGACCCAGGATCTTATTATTGTGATTGAATCTTCCGGGAATGTGAGGCCAAGTACCCACTTTTCACTTCTTTTCCCAAATTGGCGCCCAGTTATGGGGTGGTTTAACTGTCCTGGAGCCTTCAGGTGGGCTCGAGAGGGAGCTGGTTTCTAGAAATATCTGCCCAGTGCCAGTTCCGCAGAGATGGCACGGGCCCACTTTTGTAGATGGCACCTCCAGTCGAGGGGAGCTGCGGGTCCGTGAGTCGTTGACTATTCAACTGCCCCCTCACACTTTTCAAAAATAAAAGTCCGTGGGGCAAAAGGGTCATTAATGATGTTTTTTTGTTTTCGCGAAATAAAATCTTTTGTTTTTATTTTAAACCAGCAGCGTGCCCTCCTCTCGGTCCTTCCAGATGTTTGCAATAAAATCGCAGGTTTTGCCTTTGGGACTGGAAATAAAATTTAACGGCCTTCACTCTGTAATTATTCTCTTAGCTCGCCCTTCATAAATTTATCTGCTTTCTATCGGCGTTGGGGTAGGGGGCAGCGAAAGGGGAGAAAGCCCCAATTTTATATTTGCGACTATAAAAAAGCGCCACCCGGTTTCCTCGCCTTCGGCGGGCCGCAGTGTAACCGGGAGAGCCTGGCCAGCGGGCAGCAACATTGCGCTATTGTTCGCTGACTTGGGTCTGCGCTGGAGCTGGGCCCTCCACAAAGGGGGCCTGTGCGGCCGGGAGGGGAGGAAATCCTGTTCCCCCTGGCCCCGCTGCTCTCCCCCCTGGGCAAATCTTGCCACCCGGCAGCCTGACCTTGGCCTTCAGTGTCCGCCTGCCCTGTTGGGAGCCAGCTCCAGCCCTGCCAGTCCGGCCCTGCCAGCTTTCGCCGGAAGCGAAACCTCCAGCCTGCGCTGAGCCCACTGAGTGCAAGGGAGGAGCCTGGCTCTGGGCACCCAGATGCTAAGCAAAGGGCTCCAGGCGAGGGGCCTTCCAGGAAGGCCCTCCGCCCCTCTCCTCCACCAGCTCGGCTGGGCTGGAAGGTGACATCCACACCCTCAGGAACTCAGGTTGCCTGGCAGCCCTAGGCAACTCAACCCTAAGTCAGCGGATTTTGGAAGCCACCAAAGTGCCCACCTCCCGAAATAAATGTGCACACATCAGTAACTACTATGTACTTGTATAGTAAGCTTATAAGCACAGGGTTCAACATGTATTTTCCCCGATTGCACAAAGCCATGGTTATATCCATCCAGCTGCACACCCGTGCATGTACACACCATGTACAGCTACACTTGTGTACACACACATACCTTTCTAGAATCAAACATGCACAAAGAAACAACACATGCCTGGGTGCACACAGGCATATGGGGAAGCATCCTGGCCACACACTCAACCTGCCCAAAGCCTGCAGAAATGTACACGAGTGAATTCCGCAGCCTGCTTCATAGCTCCCTGACTCCACAGCTCCCTCGGGGCTAACCCTGGCCCCTGAAGCTTAATCCATGTGGCTGTCCCCCACCTCCTCTCTTTCATCTGCACGGAGCTACCTGTGAGGTGACAAAAGTCTCTTAGGTGACAAAAGCAGGGAAACATGCTAAACCCCCAGCTCTGAGACCTCACCCCTTGGGAGAGCCATCCAGTGCCTGAGGGAGACCCAGCAGGGACTGGCAGACTGGACAGCGGGAAATACTGGCACCAGGCAGGAGGAGCGAGCAGGGGTTGGTCTCCTTGTTTTTAAGCACATGTAGCCCCTTCCACCCTCCAGCCAGCAGGCTGCCAGCCAGAAAGCCGAACTCCTGGAGCCAGACACCTCCTAGGCAGAGCACACTTTTCAGTTCCTTTGACACCTGGAGTACCAGGTCCTCCAAGTTTGTCCCCTAGAAGTGACTCCATCTCCCCCTTCCTGCTGGGTTTGCAGGTGCTTGATTAAGCAAGGTTAAGAGTTCCCTTTGGTTTTGAGAGAAAGGATTATCTAAAGTTTCTGGGGGTCAAGGGGAAGGAAGAGCCAGGCCTCAAAGTCTAACACAGCCAGCTGGCACCTAAACAGGGTACCTGAAGTTCCGGGGAGGGGGCTGGTAGGAGTTATGCAGGGGAGGCAGGGGAGAGGGCACTGCTGGCGGGAGGGGGGAGTCACGAGGACCACCAGCTAAAGTCAAATGATTTGAGGCATAGGGCCTTGATGTGATGACTTTTTTCTTTCCTTTTTTTTTTGCCAGAAATGTTTAGATTTCACTTGTCACTAATAAAAATCGGCCACCCAGGAGCAAAATGCCCTTGGTAGAATTATGCCAGCTGGCCCGGCCCGGAGCCATTCCCTGCAAACGAGAATAAGTAGGTTTTTACAGCCTCCTTATGGATCAATCGCTCCCTCTCCACGAGTGGAGACGAATTGTCCATTATACAAGGAGAGTGGAAACCACGGACCAGCTCCAAGGAGGGCCTTCGGAATAAGTCCTTGGTGTGTGGAGGTCAGGGTAGCTGGCCACTTGCCCTTGGACTGGGGAGGGAGGAACTGGCAGGGGGCAGGTGAGCTCGTTCGTGGGAGGCTTTTGGTTAGTTTCAGTCCGTAACTCACAGGCCACCTTTCTGACCCTTAGGCAAAACCAAATCAAAGGAAGGGGGTGAAAAAGAATCCAGAACTCCTGGGTGAAGTGTGTGGCGTTTCCAGTGACACCAAAACTAACGGGGTAGGAAGCTTACTAATGTGGGGAGCCCCAGATGGCTGGACAAATGAGCCCTCGAAATTGACTTTTATATATTAAAAAGCCATTATATAATATATTTTATATATTAAAAAGCCATTATATAATATATATTATACGTATTATATATTATATATCAGCTTTCTATCTTGACCGGGGTTTTTCAGAGCAAAGACATATGTTGGGTTTCTGTGGAGAGGCCCACATCTCCGGAGTTCCAGGGCCCGCTGCTTCGGAAGAGGTGGGGGAAGGGAGCAGCCCCACACTGGTCTCACTCAAACAGCTGCAGGAGGCATTGCGCTCTGGCCCACAGCCAGGCAACCCAGAAAGCTAGGGGCGAGGAAAGCTCTCTCTCCCTAATCAGGAAAAATACTCACTTAACTTCACATACTTTCCAACGACTTCACAGGACAGTCAACAACTCCAGGCAAATGAAGGCGTTCCCTCGGCCGAACAATGCGTGAATCCCCCTTCTCCTAATTCTCAGCAGCATCTTCGGCCCCGGGCCTGGCAGGTTTGGGGCCGGCGCACCACGGTGGGCTGGAACTGTACCACGGACACATGCCCCCAACATCGCTTTCCTTGGCCGCCTTCACTGGAAATGAGAGCGTCTGACCCATCTCAAAAGACAGCAGAAGGCGGTTCCAGCCAGAGGCCCCTGCTTCCAGGAGGATCGGAGAGAGAAAGGATAAGTGTTTCCTTTCACAACCTTCCCCTCCTGCCGCCAGGACCGTTCTGTATCTCCTCTCTTTGGTTGGCACCACTCATGAGGAGCTGATATCGTTCAGCCTATACTCTGTGCCAGGCCCGTGCCAAGTGCTTTATATACCCTAACTCATTCCCCCCACTTCACGTTCTGTGAACCAAGAACCAGTGTCAACCAGCCCCATTTACACAGGAGAACACGGAGGTACAGAGGGGTTGTGTAACTCGGTATGGGTCTCACAGCTCTTAATGCGGGTCACCTAGCTCTAGAGCCAGAATTCTTCCTCCCTACGCCTCCAGTCGCTCCAGGCGCAAACCCACTCTCTCTGCCTACAAGTGACTGGCAGAGGGGCTGGCGTTGGGGAGAGGGCCCTGGTGGAACTGGCTAATACGGGCGAACACAGTTTGCCCCCATCTAAAACGCACACGCGCAGGAGGCCTTCCCAGCGTGAGTGCAGCATCTTTGCAGCGTTTCCATGGTCTTTCCTCCGGGCATGGTGTGGCCTGGCGCTCAGCAGGAAAGGCGAAGCTGCCAGCCCCACTGGTTGCTTCTGGGGAGGGAACTGTCGTCCCTGGCGCGGGCTCCGTCAACTAAGATCAAGGCGCAAAACTCCGTTGGGCTCCCGTGGCTCCCGGGCACCCGCCTCTAGCCGGCCGCTCCCCTCGGACTCGCCGGCCCCGGGCCCTCCCTCACGGCTTGGGCTGCTTCATTGTAAAGCTTCGTTTTTCCGGGGCTCCGAACCACTATTGATTCAACCCCAAACAATCTATTCCCGAATGTCTCCTGGTTTCTCTCCACGCCCACCCTCCCCAAGCTCCCCGTCCTCCACACAACACGTGCGGGTTGGCAACTGAGCGACTCCATCCAGGTCGGCTGGCAGCACCTGTCCTTCTCCAGTGGTTTTTGTCCTCGAGGTCCAGGAAGGTAGTGCCGTGCAGGCCATTTCCGCTCTCGGACCCGGAGCTTCCAGAGGGCGGGGTGTGTCCATCAGGCCTGGGGGCCCTCTCCCTGCATCCCCTGATGCCTGCCCCGCCCCCCTAGGGCCCTCCAATGTCTTTACACTGAGTTCCCCTCTTGCCTCCGTCACCCACACACACATTCATTCACAGGGCTGGGTTCCCACGTCCTTCCTCTTGTAATCCCCAGTTCTACAGCTCGGATCCGTTTGACATGCCACTAAAAACCACTGACTTCCACCCGTGGGTCATTTACTTTTATTCCTCAGAGTAGCTGAGGGTTCCAAACTCAGATTTGTTGCAAACGAGGGGAAAATACCCAGGTTCCGGGGAAGGGAGAACTCCGGAGCATCTAAGAAAAACCTCGGCTTGGTGTGTATGTGAGGGGGCGGGGGGAGGGGGGCTTTGGGGCTTAATTTGGTGGGAAGAGGGTGTAAAGCAGAGGTCCCAGCATCCAAGAAGAGCTTCTATCGAAGCCACAGGCCAGCCTGGGAAGTGGGGCTGCACAGAGACCCAGACTTGTCATCGGTGTCCCCATTTCTTAAAGGGTGCATCTAGGCAGTGATGCCCCAAAGTCCTACGCCACCTTCAGGCTCTGAGAGGCTCAAGTTGAGTTTGGTCCTGTCTCCTGTAGGGGTGGCTGCAGCCTCCTCCCTCCGCCCAGGTCGCAGGCCTGGCTCAGCCCTCCCCCCCACCCCCCAAGGCTGGCCTGGGAGTTGGGGCTGCAGGGCTAAGGGAGCTGAGAGACCCTGGAAGTGATGACATGCAAGACCTTCCCGCCTCCCTCTCCCTTCTCCCCATTCTGGTGTCTCCGCGGAATGCTGACAGCCATCCTCTGAGGCGCTTTCTCTCCCTGATGGCAAACCCAGTCTCACTGGCAGACTTGCTGCGCGCAGACACCACAGTAACCGCCTGCAGGGGGTGTTGCCCCAGGCTGGAGAGCCACGCTGCTCCTCAGTCTCTCACATTCTCACCAGTAACCTCCATCCGTGTCCCTCCCCCTCGGTGCCACAGATGCATTTTTCCACCCAGCCAGCTGGCCACGTCTTCTCTCCTACCTGCCCTGGACATCCGCCTGCTGTCTTTCCATCTGCTTTTCCTGACTTACGTGTTACAATTGGAAGTTGAGCTCGCAAGTGTCTTTTGGGGAAGGCTGTGGGGAGAGGTGGGTGAGAGGTGGTGTTAGGCAAAGAAGAGGAAAGGGCGTGCTGGGAAGACCACCGAGTCCCTCTCTAGGCTGGAGAACGTAAGGACCAGGGAAACGTAAGAGGGAAAGGAAGGGAGCAAGAAACAGACAAAGGTTAAGGAAGAAGTAAAGAAGAGAAAGGGAAAATTTAAAAATAGGAAAGAAAACCAAGAGAAAGAAAAGTAGAAGAGGCTAGGACTGTTCCAATTCCTGAAACCCAGCCCCACTCCTGGTCTGGGCGTAAAATTGGGGTTCCCACTCTGAACCATCTTCCCGCAGTAGGATTGGGGTGAGTCAGAGCAGAGGTTTAGGGCGGAGGCCTGGAATGGGTCTTCTGAGCACGGCAGAGCCCCTGTGGCCCACCGCCTAGAGTTTGCCGCCCTCGGCTAAGGGTTCTTAGCACAAACCAAACTCCTGCAGAGAGAGACCCCCATGGCCTCCATGGACCAGCCTGCAGACCTGCAGACCGAAGGGCAGGGATGGGGGCGTCTCCTGCACCACTTGCTCAAGCACTGAGGTGTTGGATAGGACCCCGGGTCTGGGGAGGGGAAAGGGAAAAGATTCCGTTAGAGAACAGGAAAAAAGAGCATAGTTCTGAGGAGAAAGGGCTGAGGACCTCGGGGAATCAGAGACTCCGCTCAGGCCCTGGTGGGGCGGGCGTTGGGCCAGGGCGCCTAGGCAGAGGAGGGAGGGCCTTCCAGCTGGGTGTGAGGGTGGGAGGAGTTGGTGGAAAGTCTGGAGCTCGGCGCTCTAGGAGTTTAATATTCTCCCAAATTTTAATCCAATTTGAGGTTATTAGTCCAAATGCTGGGAAAGGTTACCGGTGGGTTTTATTTCAGTAAATCCCCTGGCTGCAAAGACCGATGGGAACGGGTGGATATAGCCCTCCCCCACCACGTTTGCAGCTGCCCTCTCCCCTTTCCTGGAGGTGTGTGTGTGGGGGGGAGAGATGTAGCGAGTTCTCCACTTGAAGGCTGAAGGCAGGAGGTGGTTTTTCTCTCTGAGCTCCTCCTCCCCTGTCTTCCAATTCAATTCACCGGACGTGGAGCCTCAGTCTTAGCTTTTCCTACTGCACCCCCGCCTCCCCCCCCCCCCCCCCACACACACACACACCTCTCCCAGCATCTCCAGGTCAGGTACGAATAATGCCCAGCTTCCTGCCTGGGGTAAATCACAGGGACGGACGGTCCGCCAGGGGAGGGGAAGCAAAAGCCTAGCGGAGAGGAATGCGCTGCAAACCCGGGCGAACAGATGTGCCTGGCGCCCCGGGCCCACCCTTGGTCCGGCCCAGAAAGCGGCTCCTCAGCCCTGTGTCCGCGGAATTACATTATTTTCTCCCCGGTCCAATCATCGTTTTACAGAAAAAAAATTTAAAGAAATATAAATTGCTGCTTTGCAAGATCAAAGTGCCGCTTTCTGGTGCATCTGGCTGAGCGGGAGATGGGGGAGGAGAGGGGGAGAGTGGTGCAGTCACAGTTACCCGACTTCAAAGTGTTCTCAGAGTGGGTTTTAGCCCGTGCATTTTAGACTCTCTTTCCCTCCAGCTTCGCGGGGGGCGTGGTGGGGGGAGCCTCGGGGCGCGCGGAGAAACCTGGCCTCGACGCCTAGGTGCCCGCGCTGGGCCGGAGCCTGAGGCTCCCGCTGAGACCTCACTGCGGACGGTGCGGGGGGGTGGGGTGGGGCGTGGTGAGTGAGGGTGGCTAATCGAGGGCCGTCAAGTCACCAAATTCCCAAATAACCCGCGGAGACGCCCCCAAGTCGCTCTGCTCCTACTCCAGTGCCTGCCTGAGGCGCCGTGCCAGCCCCCCCTGCGCCCAGGCTGCCAGGTCACTTCTGCGCCGCCCGCAGGACTGGGGACTAGGCTAGGATTCCGATTATTCGGGGGACCCGGGTCGGTCCCAGGCTTTGGGTAGCGAGGCCCTGGGAGACGGATTTGTGTTTGTGGGACAGCCCGCCGGCGGCCCTGCAGGCCTGGTGGCTGCGGCCGGCGCCCCCTCGGCCCCCACGCGCTTCACGGGGCAAAGTCTGGGGCTGGCAGCCACCCAGCCCAGAGCTCCGAGCGGGCCGGGGCGCCAGCGCCCGCAGCCGCGAGGGGAGCGCCGCTAATTCGCAAGGTTTTGAGTTTTTGCGGCCAAAGCCGTGAATCCAGGTTGGGCCGGGTCCCGGGGAGGGGGCGGCCGCCAGCACCCTCGCGGGCGGGCTGTCGCGGAGCCCGGCGGCCGCCGCCTCCCGGGGCCGGGAGCGTGAGGGACCGCCACGTCCCTGCTGGGCGCCCTGCGCTCCGGGCGGGCCCGGGGGAGGGGGCTGAAGCCAGGAGCCCGGGCTGCTCCCACACCGTGGCAGCGTTTCTTTTCCTGGAAAGACCCAGTGCTCACGTCAAGTCGCTTCCATTGCTCTTGGTCTGAGTGGTCCCCGAGTGGCCATTCCTGGTGGTTTGAACTTCAGGTTTCCTTGCCCGGGCAGGAAGGGTTAACGCGGCAGAGAGCGCCTGTTTCCTGCCCCGGATTCCGCGCTCTCCCCGGCCTCCCGCGGGCCGCTCCCAGGAGAGCTGGCACCCCCTGAGCCGGACAGTGTGATGGCTCTCATTTCTAGAGGAGAAACCGAGATCCCTAAAACGTCCTCGACTGGTCCTAGGTCCCAGGGCAACACAGTGAGGACCCTTTACCCAGGTCGCCGACACATTTGTGCGCTCCCCACTCCCTTGGGGGTGATTCCGCCCTCCTCACTCGCCCTTCTCCCGCGCGTCGCACGAGGTCACGGCCCCGGCAGCCGGAGCGGGCGCTGCGCTCTCGAGGCGCGCGCCGGGCATCTCACCTCAGCCAGGCAGGTGCAGAGGGGGCGGGCGCGGCTGCCGTGGGTCGTCCGGCCGAAGGGCAGGAGAAGGCTGGCCGCCGCTTTCTGCTGCCCGGCCGGCGGCTGAGGGGGCAGAGAAAGGGGGGAGCAGGGTTGGGGAAGCCGCCGTCAGCGGGTCCCGGCCCCGCCTCCCCAACACAACGTCCAGGAAACCTCCGAACTTTCCATTGTTTGAGGAGCTTCACTAAACAAATCGTCCCGATAACTGCGGGGCTGCGGGGAAGAGCGGATGGCGGGGTTAGGGGGAAGAGCGGCCCGGCGGGCCCCGGGGAAGCCCGGTGCTGGAGCCTCCTCGCTGGGAAGCTGCCGGAGCCCCGCGCCTCGGGGAGCGCAGAGCGCAGCGCCCCGCGCCTGGGTGCTTCCTGGAGCGGCACCCTGCGCTCTGAGACCTCGGGTCCAGGCCCTGGCATCTTGGGTTCCGGGTGGCACGGGGCGGGAGTCAGGCAGCTGCGGGCTCTTGGGAGAACGTGAGTTTCTTGGAAGACCTGGTGCCAGACTACCCGCTCCAAGCGCCAGGTTTCCTAATATTTGTCGCGATCCCCACCCTGCGGGGGGGGGGGGGGGGTGGTGGTAGTGGTGAAGCCTTCCCTTCCTTGTGGGCACAGAAGTTACACTCCTGCACCCCCAGATACTTGCTTTCCTATGGCTGCAAATTTCGTGCACCCCACTTTGCCTGGCACGCGCCTCCCTACATTGCCCTTCACCCCACCCCAACCTTAGAAGGGATTCTCGAGGCCTGGGAAGTCTCTGACGGAGAATCTTGTATTCTCACCACGTTGGGTAAATGCCGGGCAGCCTACTCTGGGAAAGCAACCGGGTGCTGGCGTGGACCCGACTCACTGGGGGAGTGGAGTCTTGAGTCATGAGCTAAGCTTGCACAGGTCTCATGGTTACCAGGCCGACATTTCTCCTGTAGTGAACTAGCGCGTTTGGGGCAGCCGATAGGAGCTTTATGGTTCCTGGGACGGGTCCTCTGCGGCGCCCATTTGGAGCACATCCTACACATATGAGCATCTGCATTGGAGTCCCGCCACGTGAGCCCCTGAACACCCGCACACAGACCCACACCTTTCTGTCCCTCTAGCTACTTTTCCTTCTTGCCGGACTGGTTTCTGCTGGGTGATTAACGACCCCAGATAGTGTAAGGAATTCAGCTTCTCAAGCTCAGCATTTTCAATTCCTTAATTTGTCCCTAGGTGATCGTTAGCAATCACGGCTGTAGATCACATGGGGGCGGGTTAGGTAGAGTGAACAGCTGATTCAACACCGTTGAGTTCAGGCTTGGTTTCATTTTTTTAAGGCGATTCAGAGAGCAGCCCCCGGAGAACTTAAAGAAGGCGTCAGTCAGCAGGCTGCGGAGGTCCCTGCATTAGACCAGCCTTTGGCTTGTCACCACTATCATTCTTTATAAACTGTAAAGCGCTAACAAATCACAGAGCTCCTCTGGGCCTCAGTCTCTGATGTAGGGTGAGAAAACAGAGCATCCCCGATGGGTGTCCTGTCCCCAATCCGAGGCCTCACGAGGAGAACTGTGCTCTGGGTCAAGCCTGTTCCTGGATCTCACCGAGCAGGGAGCTGCCCCAGAGGAAACCGGTTTGACGTTAGCTGTCCAGGTTAGAAACCAGTTAGACTCCCCTCCACCTCAGAGGTGTTTGCTTCCCCAACCCTGCCGCGCCCCCCCCCCCCCCACCACCACCACCACCACCACCTGACTCAGAGTCCTGATCACAATTCATCTCTTTTAAAGAGGGGATGTTGGCCCTTCCAGGGTTGGGGGTCTGGAGAGCGGGGTCTGAAACTTTCCAGGTTGCCCCAGAGGTTCTTTGGCAGCTTTGGCTTTAGTGGAGCTTTTAAAGTTCCTTTCCTGCCCCTGCCCCTCCTTCCTGGTGAGCAAGCAGCTGCCCTGGGGGTGAAGGCCATAGAGACACCTCTCTTCGTGGACCTGTGGACTCCCAAATGGGAGGGGGAGTTTGAAGGAGAGAGATGGGAGATGAAGAAGGGGAGAACAGAGGGCAGGGGAGAAGGAAAAAGTCCTTGTTCTGGTTTTCCCGGGTTATTGCTGGGCAGACTGTCCAGAGGAATTAGTGGCAGGTGGGATGCACCTTCCAGATAGCTGTCCCTCAGAAAGGGTCTGGGAGGCGGGAGGAACAGGGTGTCGGCATCCTCTAGGTGGCAGCAGGCTGGCTGGGGCACAGAGGAGGATCCTCCAAGTCCTTCAAAGGGGGGAGGACTTGGGGACCCACTGGATGGCAAGAGTGAGACCCACTGAGCTCCAAGGTCCTGGCACTGGACTCTCTTCTTGGAGGTTTGTCATTGCTGACGTCAGACTCTATTGTGATTAAATATGTTTTTGTAAAAGAAAACTTCAGCTAGATTGGGAACAGTGACTTCTAGCCTTCCCGGAACTGGCCGTCCTCTCCAAAATTAAGACCCCAAGCTTTCCCGAGAACCGTGGCCACTCAGTGCAAATGCTGACCGATGCGCGTCAGTGAGCAGGGGCGACCTGCCTGTTTGCAGGTCTGTGAGGTCTATGGAACCCAAGCAGTGTACCACCTAGAGAGAATGCAAAGGCAAGTGGGAGTGTTGCAGGGTGAAACCAGCTGAAGAACCTTTGTAGAAACTTGAGTGAGATCTGGGAGGGAAGGAAGGACAGGACCAAAGTAAAGCATTTGCTTTTACTGGCTGACTGACAGGCTTTGGCAGGGGTCGGATAAGTTTGCCAACTAGTTGCAGAGACCTGCGCCTCCGGCGGGGACATGGGGGAGGAGGCTGCGCAGGAGAGCTTGAAGGCAAAAAGGGACAGATACAGAAAGTCCCCCTACACTCTGGGCGCACAATGTTTTGTCACATATATCTGACATATGCATGTACCAGCTTATTTAGTGAGAAAAAAACTGGCCTTGGACAGAATAAATATACACATGAGTTCATTCATTCTCTCAACAAATAACCACCGAATGTCCACCACATGTAGGCATTTTACCAAGCTCTCCTTTGTAAAAGAAAACAAACAAACACGTGTGTGTCTGAGTACAGATTCATCCAGCAAGCTCGGATTTGGCTTCATGGCAGGTTTGTGGGGCTTGCAGCTTAGAACAGTCAGAGTGGTGGGGCTTAGGCTTCAGGATACATACACATTTGGGGTCATGGCCAGAGGTGGGCGCGAGTCTGCAGGAGTTCACACTTTTCCTCGGAAGTAGGGGAGGGACAGCATTGAGCTACAAAGTCCCGCCCTACTACCTTCAGGGAAATGCTGAGAAGCAGAGGATGCTAAATCCCTTTTAAATAGCACTTTCCACTCCTAAAGCCCGGTTCCCTTCCAGAGGCTTTCTAAGAAGCTTGGGAACCACAAACCCTGCAACCAAAGGGTTTCTTCTCGGTGCGTACGCCAGAGAAGAGAAACTGATTTAGGGCCATTTCCACAGGTGCGCACTTCAATGTCACGCTCACACAGACACGTATGCACAGATTCCACACGTTACTGTACAAATTCACTTACAAGTGTAAGTGCACCTACAAAAAAAAAGTAGAATGGGAGGAGAGGGTATTAAGACACTCTATAGGTAGACTCAAAACATCACTCAGCTTTTTTAATAGTAATTTTCATGTGCCCTTACCAACCTATCTGCTTCATCAGTGCGTACCCAGCCCCGCAGACACTAGCCTGGACATGCATCATCCCGCGGCCTGTGGCCTCATGGCATAGTTGGTTAAAATCAGATCTATACCCCCTGCTATCAATGCTCAGACCCTCTGAGACCTACTGGAGGCTCAGCAGCCTTGGTGTAGGCATTTGCAGGTACACGAATGTTCCTGGGCAGTGACTTTGAATTCTAAGATCCAGGCCAAGCAGAGAGGTACCAATATAAAATAGGGATTCCGTCTGATAAGTGCCTTGGGGGGCGGGTATAATTGGAGGAGGGGTGACAAAGCGATGGAGAGGAAGGTAAAATGACCCCAAAGAGAGAAGAGCTGCAGTGGAAAATAATGCCGCTGTCGGGGTGGGGGCAAAAGCAGGGGTGGGGGCTGAACGCCAGCGGACTCTGCCAGACGCGGCGGTGGTGGCTGCGGCGGCGCTCAAGCACACCCAGGCCAACGGCCGAGGCGGGTACAATTCTCCCAACGCAGAGGCACCCAAACCGGCGCCTTTCCTTTACGTTCCGAGGACAGTGCAGCTGCACACGACCTCCCTGAGGCCCCTCGCCGCCGCTGTGCCCAGTGAAGTGTACAGCGGAGAAAAGCATCCCGCTCGCGAGCTGAACACATTTTCACTTTCACCTTGAACAAGTGACGCAAACGGCTTTTCCTTTTCGGAACTTCGTTCTCACGTTCCCATCGAGACTTTGGAAATGTAGCCTCGGACCGGAACGCGTACAATCATTCCCAATGCACCTGCCCAGGTGAGACCAGCTCACACCCCCGCAGCGCCGGATCGCTGTTGCCCAGCCTGGCGGCTACCCCGCAGCTCCCCTCCCGCCCGGTTCGGCAGCGGGGCCCGGTTCGGCAGGGATGCGGGCGGTGGGAGAGGCAGCGAGGCCGCCCGCGGGCCGAGCCGCCCACCGCGCTGGAGCCGGGAGGCAGCAGGAGCCCGGCCGCCGGCTGCTCCGGCGCAGGAAACGGGCGGTGCCGAGCGCACCCATCGCGGCTCCGCGCGCTCCACCCGCCGCGCAGGAGCGGCGGCCTCTTCGTCAGGCTCCGTCCCCAACCAGCGGAGCGCGACTCCGCGTGTCCGCGACGTTCAGAGGCGAGACCGGCGGCTGCGCCCGCCTTTGTCCCAGGCGGGAAACGGCCGCGCGGAGCTCGCGTGGGGCTGCAAGGAGGGGGTGGGGAGTTTTTAAAAAAAGGGCCTCGCGCCCGAGCTCGGGCCAGGACCCCCTAGGAAGCCAGCCCTGCATCCAAATGCGCCTCCCGGTCCCGCGGACTTCGAATGAGACGTTTCCCGCGAATTCACACGTTTGCGGACACGGGAGAGCCTTCCACGTGGGCTTCCCGGCGCCCTGTGACCCTTCGCGAGGTTTACGGGCAAAGTCCACTCCCAAGCGCCCCCGCCCCCGCGAATTCCCACGTGAGCGCGCCGCAAGGGCGTGAACCGCAGCCCGAGAGGGGGCACGGGCGCCTCGCCTTTATTTCTAGGGGCTCCGAGTTGAGGGCTGAGGCTCGCCATCCACGCTAAGCCAGGTATTGTCCTCTTCTCCGTCGTCTTGGAGAGAAAACAATGCCGTTTTGAGCGATCTCTCCCTCTGTTTCAACAAGGGCCTGCCCCAAGGACACAACTTCCGGAGAAATGGGCCCGCGCGCCGAATTCCGTGGAACTTGGCCTTGCGCTCCAATCGGCCAGTTCACACGGGCAGCCCGGCGTGGGGCCCAGGGCCGGAGGCCTCCGAACGGGCTCGTGGTGAAAGCCGAGGCCGAGCCATCCAAACGCATATTTGCCCCAAGTTCCCCCCCTGACGTTCCCCCCGCGGGAAACGGCCTCCCCCTAACTTGTGAGGGCGCCCCTTCTGCGGCTTGGCGGCCGTGGGGAAGGAGGTAAAGCCTTGGGGAAGTCATCCCTCGTGAAGCCTGAGAGGATCCCGCCGCTGTTGCGCGGAGCCAGGGTCTGGCTGTGTTTGGGGCGGGCCCGGTGTTCTCGGGTTTACTTTCCGCTCTCCCAGGCGCACGGCCGGCTGCACGCGCGCTCAGCCTGTTCGCGGGCTGCCCGCCCGGCACACGTGCACACGAGGGGACGCATGGCACACGAAGGACATATGCACACAAAGGACATATGCACACGAAGGAACAACACCTTCCAGACCCAGCGCTTCCGCCCACGGATCCGGGGAGGCCGCGGTAGCCTTCTCTTTCACGGACTTGATCCGATAGCACACGAAGGTCTTGGAGTTCCTACGCTAAGACGTTGCCCTTTGCGTGGGAAAGAGCACGAAGGAACGGGCAGTCTCGCGGGCTGGCTGCGAAGGAAGGTGCCGCCGGTGAGCCCGGAGCCCCCCTCGCACCCCCTAGAGCGAACCGAGGAGCGCGCGCCTGGGAACCAGAGCCCAGAACTCCTGTGGCCGCAGCGCCTTACAGGCCTGGGAGCCCGACGGAGCCCGCGTCTCCCCGGCTGGAGTCGGGGGGCGCCCTGCGGGGCCCACGTCCCCTCCTCCCTGTGCCCAAGTCCCCGCGCGGTCGTGGGCGGGAGCGGGGCGTCCAGAAGCCGTGGGCTGGCCGCGCGCAGCAGCTCAGGGAGGCGGGGGCGGGGGCTCCGTCAATCCCCGGAATGCGGAGAATCCCGGCCTCGCCATCCACGCTGAGGTCGATAGTATCTCAGGACCCCAAGTCTGCGGCCCCCACCCCGCCGCCTCTCGGCCTCTGAGGCTTCCCTTTCAAAGACCCAAAGGACTTTTGTGACTCTTCTCAATTCCTGCACGTTCTCGCGGCATCCCCTCCCGGCTGACCGAGGAGGTGTAAGGCTCGGTTCCTAAGCCGCCTTCCCCCTTTGCGCCTTTTCTCACACCTTAACCTCGGATAAAGACACTGAGCACATCCAGAAAAAAAAAAGGTAGTAAAATCCGTACCAGAACGAGGCTTGGGGCACTAAACAGTCACAAGACTGCCCCCAGGTGATGGTTTTCGGCAACAACACTTGTGGGCAACTTGCAGTCCCTTTCTCTCCCTTTTGAGCCAATGTCATCTGGGGTAGAAGTTATTGAATCCAAACGTTTACATCAATCTCTCAAGAACAGGAGTAATGGCCCCGAGAAACCTCCTTCCCACAGACGCTGAGAAATTGTTCAATTTGTCTTTCCAGCCGCACTGCCATTGACGTTTAATAACTGCCCTTTCAAAATCAAACTCTCCTCTCCCCAAGGTGAGGAGACCTGCTCCCACCCATCCCCTCTTCTTCTCCCCCCAGCCCCCTTTGCGTCTCCTGCTCTGAAACAATAGCGCGGGCTGCTGGAGTCAGTGGGATGATATAATCCTTAAGGCATTCATGGGCAGACCAAGGGCCAAGCTATCAAAGGGTTCAGCTTCTTCTTTTTTCTAAGCTGTTTACTATTCAGGAAATTTGGTAATTATTTTTTTTTCTACATGTAGTGGTATTACCCTCTTCCTTTTGATATTAGATCCTCTATGGGCCCTGGCTCCACGCTGTAGAGACAGGAGAAAGATGAAGGGGCTGAATTCTGCATCAGAATGTAATTTTCCTTTATGTCATCATTGCTGCTAAAGACCAGCTGAGGGCTTCCTGAAGAACAGGGACCCCCAGAGCAAGCAGATTCCTCCTATTTCCAGGGCAGAAGAGAGTGCCAAGGCCATTTATTTTACAACACAAACGTGTTTTTTCCTTCCTCACGCCACCAAAATACTTTCAGTACTTCATAGTAGGATGGAAAAGGAAGAGGCACATCAGGAAGGAAAAAGGAAGATAATAACCAAATTGGAATAAATCATTTGTTTAGAATGCTTCGAGATGGATCAAGTTTTTTTGCCTGGGGTATTATTGATCAGTACTAATACTTTTTGATGCATTAGGTTTAGCAAGGTTTTCCCTGTGCCCAACATAGTACCTTACTCATAACAGGCAGCCCTGGATAAATATTTGTAGAATGAATGGACAAATTGTTTGAAAAGGATAAAGCAAAGGAATACAAAAAGGATTGGATACTTCATTTAGTTAAAAAACCCCTCCATGATCCATTTCTTGAGTGAATGTGTCCTCCAAAGCAAGACTATTTTTGCTAGATTGTGACCATGTTTTAAAAGGGCTTAAGTTTTGTCTCCCTGACTAAACTGTAATATCCTGAGATCAGACACTCAGTGTTATTATGTTCATTATACACAATGTCTTGCATATTGCTGGGTACACCGATCCCCCGTCTTAGAGGATGGTCAAGGGGAAGACTCGACCTGGAAACGGTGAAGAAAAATTTCATGTGCAGGCACCCCTTTGGGCAGTGCTGGGTCTCCCAGTGAAAGGGCAGTAGTGGTCCGGGGCAGGCAAACCTCTGTTCAGATTCCTTCTTCCATTGGGTCATATCTCCTCCTGCCCAACTTCCGGAACCGACATCCTTGTCTCCTCTGCCTCCCCACATCAGGCCAGGAAAGCATAGAGAGGGGGATGCGTTTGGCTGAGGATGACTTCCTAGTTACCTCCCACCCCACTCCCCCACCCGTAGCTGTTTTAGCTGCTCCGTTGTAAGCTCCGATGGCTGGTTAGCTCAGTGGGCTTTTACGGGTACTAATGAGATCATTACAAAATATCCACCCACTTGGGTGCTAGTCAGTTTGGCCCATTCCAGGCACATCCATGATAGCCTTTCCTATAAATGTATGTTACTATTTGGCCAAAGGGAACTGAGAAAGAGCCACCCTTAATCTCCTCACAGGAGATAATGTTTTTCAAAAAAAGGTATGCTAATTGGATTTTACCTGTACAAACTAAGGCATCACGTAGGTTTATTTGCCTGTGTTAGATAGACTATATAATAAAAAAAGACATAAAACTCACTTTCAAGAAGCTTTCTGTTTTCTGCCTCTTATTGTACTTTTTGTTTAAAATTTCCCCAAGGCAAAGATAAAGATAGGCACTCAAGATCAAGTTGTTCAACATTTCACTGTGGCTTTCCAGACAGACTTCCTGCTTTCTGGAGCCATCTCATTATTTAGATGTAAAGCACAGTTCACAAACGTTTAAAATGCTTGCCTTCCTAACAATGACTAGTTCATCCTTTGATTCCTCATTATGCTTCTGCGTTAGCATGTACAAAAGCCTCAAGTATTTGAATTAAATGTCGGCTAAATTAGAAGGCAAACCATGTTGGGTTTGATCCTAAATCCACCAAATCACAAGTACTTTCCACCTCAGCCACACATCCCGCGTCTTATCTCATGATGGTGAGTAGCAACTGTCACCAAGGCAGGCTCTTTCCTTTGATCAGTTTTTAAAATTTTTGTTCAAGGATTCAGGGATTGAAAGCTGACTTAGAAAGTAATGGGGTTGATACGTATTTTTTAAATACCAGAGTTGATTTGAATTGAGTTGTCCTTCAAAGAAGTTACCCTGGGGTTCTCTATCTTATTCAAATGACTGCTGCAAACATTTGTGGAATGCCATGTTTGGAAATGACTTCAGGGATAGTTTCGCAGCCACATGAAAGACCACGTCATCACTGACTCCAGTACCCTTTTCTTCCCTGCCCACTACCAGGGAACCAGAGCTGCCGCTCAGGCTAAAGAACGAACTGTAAGCTGGCGTGTCTGGTGCAGAGCATCGTCTCTGCCTAGAGAAAGGGCGTCACTTCAGTGATCTCCCTGTGACAGCCAGCAAAGTGGTGACTGTGCCAACATCGTCCAGTGGCTCCAGACCTCTGGAACAAAACAGCACCGGAAGTCAGGGCAGATTCCTCCAGGAGGTGCACCCACCTGGGAGCCCCAGATATTCTGGTCCCTTATTTGAGAGAGAGAACATTTTCCAGGACAGCATCCCTATTGCAAGTTTTTAAGATGTTCTATGAAGGTCTCAGAGGAATTGGGCTAAATTAGCTGTCAGGCCCCTCACATTTCCAAACCCTCTAACAAAAAAACAAACGAATGCTTTAGATAAGAAATAAACTAGGAAGGCCGAACAAGTGGACTCTCAAAATGTGCTGAAGGCTTAATTGATGATGGCGTGCGCTGGCTGGTGTGGCTCAGTTGGTTGAGTGTCGTCCCGTGTACCTACAGGTGGCCAGTTTGATTCTGATCAGGGCACATGCCCGGTTTGTAGGCTCTATCCCCAGTAGGGGCCGTTCAGGAGGCAGCTGATTGATGTTACCCTCTCACATCAATGTTTCTCTCTCCCTCTCCCTCTCACTCTAAAGTCATTAATAAAAACATATTTTTAATTTTTTCAAATGATAATGGAGCATCTATGGGTTAAGAAGTAACAGTCCAACGACAATCACAGATTTCTGAATGTCCCCAACATAATCCTCCAAAGAGACTCCATGCTCAGCCCTGCCACCCAGGATGTGCTGGAGATATGGGGGATCTTATGTTCCAGCCCGTACACAATACTGGCAGCTGGAGGTGGAGGAAGTGTCCCGTTTGCTCCTCGTTGTTACTTCCAGATCACTACCCTCTCTCTCCCTAAAAACCTCTGGTTTTGGACTCATATCATCAGCCGCCAGACTCTCAAGACCACTCCCCTTCATTATACATATATATTATTGATTTCAGAGAGAGGGAGAGAGAGAAACATTGGTGTCAGAGAGAAACATTGATTAGCTGCCTCCTGCATGCACCCGACCGGAAATTGATCCTGCAACCTGGGCATGTGCCCTGGCCAGGAATTGAACCAGGACCTCCTGGTACATAGGACGAGGCTCAATCAATTGAGCCACACCAGCCAGGCTCCCCATCATTTTTTGAAAAATTTCTTCCTAGTTTAACTCTGTCTTCATTGCTACTCTGGGCAGTCTTTGTGGTTGCATATTGAAGTAAATGGCCTTTATAATTCCCTAGTTTTTTTTTTTACTTTCTCTCCTAAAGATCATATGTTCCACCTATTTCAACAACCATTCCTCAAGCCATACCTCCAAGTTTGTCAATACCAAGAGTTGCATGCCTGTATCTTGAATACAAACTCAGACCAACATCTGTGTTTTCATCTCACTCCCTCATTTTTTTGACACCACTGGGACCTTCAGTCAATTGATTTTCCCATCAGTCCCCTGTCTCCACACCCCTCACATCCTCATTCCCCCTTGCCCCATTGGGAGGCGGTGGCTCATTGTTATACGCACTTAGTTCCTTTGCCCCTTTGCCCTTTTGTTGTAATCACTTAGCAAAATCCAGCTCTAGGCTAATCCAACTTTGCTTACGCTCTGCCTACACCCACACAGCGGAATGTGGCTGGAGCAAAACAATCAACTGGTTGGCTGCTCTCGTAAATTCATGTTTTCTAGCCTCAAGAGAGCCCTTAAATGCTGCCTGGCTGTTCTACTGAATGTCCCTGGTCCTTCCCTCTCCTTTTCCCTAGATGACTATTTCACACCTCTTCCTCCTCCTTACTCCTCAAACTTCCAACACATCTTCCCTCATCCTAATTCTCTGCTGAGGACCTTGAGTCCTATTTCACTAAGAAAATGGAAGCAACAGAGACCTTTTACTTGTTATTCTACCACATGTAAAAATCCATCTGTGCCCGTGTCCATATATTCTTCTTCTCTGTCTTCTCTGGTCTCCCATCTAACTCCAACCTCTTCACATGTGCTCTGGATCCCATTCTTCCTTACTTCCTCAAAGACATGCATTAGTAATTGCTCTCTCTCACTCCTGTGTCATTAAACTTTCCCTCTCTACTGGGTCATTCCCATCAGCATAGAAGTATGCAATTATTCTCCCAACCTAAAAAGAAACAAAACCCTCTCTTGACTCTATGTCACTACCATACTGTCTCATTTCTCTGCTTCTCTTTAGAGCATTACTCCTTGCAAAAGTAGTCAAGGTCACTGTCTTTAACTTCTCTTCTCCCATTTACTCTTAAATATATTCAGCTAGACATTTGATCCCATCATCTACCCAAATTGCTTTGAACAAGGTTACCAATATAGTTATATTCTCAGATACTGGGGGTGGAGGCTTCAACATATGAATTTTGAGGGTGGAAGCACAAGTCAGTCCCTAACACACTCCATCCCCATGTTCTTTGTATTTCTACATAGCTTTCATCACCTGGTGACCAACCCTTTACTTTCCATGTTGTTGTAATTGTCTGTCTCTCTCTACTACAATGTTAACTCCAAGAGGCCAGGCATTTTTGTCTATTTTTTCACCGCTGTATCCCCAGTGTCTAGAGCAGCACCCAGCACATAGTAAGCACTGAAGTCATATTTATTATTTCATAAAATTACAAAGTTATCTGTCTCGTGAAGCCATATGAATTTGCAATCCCCAAACTCTCTCTCTTCTCGGTTGGTTTTCAACCAATAAGCATTTATTTAGCATCTACTCTGTGCCAGTCTTTGCTCCAGACTATGAGTAATTTACAAAACAAAATCAATAATAAAACCCCCAACAAGTACATATATGGTGCAAAGTTCAAGTTCAATAAACAGATTAGCTGGTCCCCAAGTACTCAGGGAAAACTTATCTGTAAAATGGGGATAAAATTCTTATGCTTCAGACAGGTTTGTGAAGAAGAAATATGGTTAGAATTTACCAAACACTTTATATGTTAAATTAGGAAAAGATTAGAAAGTTATGAAAAACAAAATTGTTGGGGGCCACGTAAGCTCTCTTGTGGAAGGTTCATGAAGATCAAGAAGGAGTTAACCTGCCTGGCTGCGCCCAGGGGTCTGTTGGGCCTGGTCAGCCAATATAAGCAGATCCTAGTGATGTAATTCTTGTAACACGAGTCCTTGCTGGGGTGCAGCGGTGGGGCATGCTGGGCCTCACAGAGGAACCCCTCTCTCGCCTGCCCACACAGTTCAATTTACTCTCAATAAAAACCCAATAAAAAGCTCACTTGCCTCCAAACTGTTGAATGCTTTTGACTCCAAATTATTTGGAATAGAAATCCTGACTGACAGTATTTTGGGATAGAAGATGAATGAAGTCTCCTTAAAGGGATAAAGGAGGAAAAGAAGGAAATAAAGTGGTTGTATTTTACCAAACTGGAAGGCAGTTTAAAGATATTGCAAGATTTAAAACAACAACAACAACAACATATAAGCCAGAGCTAAAATCATTTCTAGCAGCAAATGGCAGGCATACAAAATAACTTTTTGTTTCTAACAGTGGTGGGGAAATTAAACCCTTTCTTCTAGAGATTCACACAGCTTTGGGGAAGATGGGCAATACTAACTGCTACTTCTTCATTATCACAAAGTCTCGAGTTTCTAAGTTTCAAGTCTGGCTAGTTTGGGATGTGCTAATGCTTGTATATGTTAGCACCATCCAAAGTGTTTAGCTCCTGTGCCAAAGACATAGTATCAGTTCACTGTGTGTAGTAATAATAACATTTTATTTAAGTTTTGGATGATTTCAATGATCTGGGTTGTCTCTTGTGAATAAGACTAATGGCACACGGGCTTTAATCATAAATCACAACACATTCTTTAAAGTATGGCATCCATTGCCTCCCTTATTTTCTTTACCTTTATTGCCCATCAAATCCAAAGTGTGTACAGGTTTTTACAAAACACACTAAGTACACAAGTCCCTATTCTCAAGCAGGCTTCTTTCCAGCCCACCACAGTAAAATGGGGATAACAATTCTTATGCTTTACACAGGTTTGTGAAGATGAAATATGGTTAGTTAGAACTTACCAAACACTTAATATGTTAAATTAGGGAGAGATTAGAAAGTTATGAAAGATGGAACTGTTGGGGCCACACTGGTCTCTTCTGGTCTAGCCTAGAGTTCTGAACACGGAAGGTGATGAGATTGAGGGGCGGTGACAGCAAAGGTGGTGGTTCCTATTTCAACATCAGCTACTTTTAGACATAATTTGAACATTCCTAACTTGTGCTTAATGCAATTTTGTGACTGTCTCACTCATAAATTTAATCCAGGCTCAGCTGTTTTTATTTCTAGGTCATATAACCCTTTACAGGGTAATAAGTACTATAATTTTACTACCCACTGTGTAAAAGAACTCCCTCTTCTTATTCATCTCTCTTGGCTTCAGGAGATCCTCGTTAACTCTGGTATTGATGATCAAATCTCTGTTTACTCCATTTACAAATGTAAGTTCAGTCATTTTCCCCTTTTAGGACTTTCATAGGCCCAAATGACCTAAAATTTTAAACTGTCTATAAATAATAATCATATATAAACAAAAACAGCCAAAGCTACATTGAGTGAATATGATAAAAAAAATGGGGGAGGGGGGAGACAGGAAATAGCAGAAAGTAAAGACAATAATTACGTTTTTATGACTGGTTATTGCTTTTCTTCTCTTCCTTTATTCTAAACTCCTTGAGAGAGGCTGGGTTTTATTCTCTTTTTATCCCCCAGCACAGTGGTTCTCAAACACTAATGTGCATCTGATTAGCTGAAAGGCTAACGGATTGCTGAGCCACCCCCAGAAATTGCCATGCAGTAAGTCTGGCAGGGGGCTGTCTGTGGATTTGCATATCTAATAAGTTCCCAGGTGAGGATGATGCTGCACTACCCAAGTCACTAGCCATCAGCCACTGAGGATACTGGGCCCTTGAAGTTGCTGCTGCGGATGTGAATTATTTATTTAGTCACAATTTAAATTAAAATGGGCACGTACTGTATTGGCCAGGGCACCTTAGAGCACACAACACCAAACACACTAGAAGACAGTGCAGGAGCTGCTGTGGCCTTGTGAGCTCTGGATTGGATGACCTGATTCTACCTCTCAGAGGCTGAACTGTCTTAGGCAACCTACTCAACTGCCTATGCCTCGGTTTCATCCTTAGTAATATATCAGTATCGCTTTGTTGGGTTAGGAGGAAATGAGAGAATACACATAAATAAGAGGTTTATTTAAAACAGAGATTGCTATGTGTATCCCTGAAGTTTTGATTCAGTAAGTGTGGGGTAGGGCCAGAGAAGGTGCATTCTGAATGAGTCCCCAAGTGGTACTCATGCTACTGCTCTGGGGACCTTGGAAAAAAGGAGTTTAGAATAGAGAGAGAGAAGAAAATCGATAACCAGTCATAAAAACATAATTATTGTCTTGACTTTCTGCTATTTCCTGTCTGTCTCCCCCCACCCCCACCTTTTAATCATATTCACTCAGTGTAACTCGGAAAAACAGTTGTAAGACGTTTAGCGTGATGGGGGACACATAGTGAGAGCTTAGTGGTATCAGTTAGTGTTTCATGATCAGCATCTGCATGGTGTGCATCAAGAGGTTTCTGAGAAACAAACCAACCAACCAACAAACCAACCCCACACTTTATTAGGAATCTCTAGCCCATTTTCCGACATTATTGGGCATGTCTCAGTCATTACAGGCTGATTTTGGGCTTGAGCCCTTGGGTCACTTTCAAGGAGTAACAACAGCAGGGTACACACAAGCCGACCTCACCTGTGCAGGGTTTTGCTCCTCGAAGTCGTCACACGTCGTCTGGTTTCTCTCATCTGAGAGTCCTTCCATGGTGCCTGTAGTTCTGTGGACAAAAGGTGTTGCAAGGGGGTAAAGAAACACACAGAGAGACAAACAAATAGACATTGGTCTGATAGATCCACCTTTAATGTTGTCTTTGTCCAGTATTCACAATAGGGTTCATCTGAAAGGAAAAATAGAACAGCCTCGGAAGAAATATGCCCCAAGAGGCTCCTCTAGGACTACTGATACCCCATCCCAAGCAAGGATCCAAAAAAGGGTCTTTTACTTCGGATTCTGGGATGCGGTGTTCTGTGGATTTATATCTGTTAATACAAGGACCTTTTTACTGCCCTCTCTTAAGAAACATGAGTAAAAATTCTTTGCCCAACATACTAGTCTTTTGAGTATAAATGACGATCATTATACCCACTGGCAAAAAATGATAAGCATTTTCTGTTACAAAATCAATCTTGCTAACAGACCCTGGCAAGTCAGGATTACCCTTTCCCTTTTCAGGTGTGGGAAATGGGAGGGCAGGTTTCAGAGTGACCTGTTATTACTTAGAGAGACGAGGTAGAAGGCGATGGGAGGTTTCCACTCACACTGCTCCGGCCTCCCCGCTGTTTTAGTCAGGCAAGGTATACTGGAAGTGCCTCTGCAGGAAGTACAGGAGACAGAACGTGGGACCTGCGTCGGGACTATGAGGCGCAAATGTGACCGGCACTCGTTGAGTTACTGATAGAAACAGTCTCAGTAGTTCAGGTCTTATATTTCCAGGACCCCCTTCAAAAGGTTGGAGGCTCAGGTAAGGAGCAAAGGTTTTCATCTTGGATTTGCCTCTCACTTCCCGAGAGATGCTGTCCAAGCTAACTGTCCTCTGAGCCTCCCTTTCCGCCATGTAAAATGGCAATTCCTCTCATATATTTCACAGGGGGTTGGAAGTACCTATTAGGAACATCATCTAGGGCCTGGGTTCATGAACAATAAATATATCAAGTTGAAATAATGCAGCCTTTTTAAAAGATTATATGCATCTCTGAATTAAAAACAAAAACACACAAAAAAAACTTGCCAAAACAATCAGTATAATCTCTTGGGAAACAAGTTAAGCAGCTTAAATGCTTTAAAGCAGGCACCATCTCAGTGACAAATGAACTATATTAATCAACTCATTTTTATGAGATCTGAATACAAGTTGGTCCCAATGGCATCCCAAGGATTGTACTAGTAAGTCTGAGACCCCTTCCTATTACTGTAAAAGGGTTGGGACAGATAAGGTGACCATCTATGATAGTGCCCACTTGAGAAAGACACAGATGATACCCCTTTTGCCAAATTACCAGTCACCTCAGTCACATGTGTGTATGTAAACCAGGCTGGGGAGTGTGTGCCTCAAATATTGAGGATTCAGAAAGCTCTGCCTTCTTTGCTTTTTCTTCCCTGGCCACAGCATTTTGCGGATGGGATTTAGAATACTGCTCTATCTGCAGGCCACATAACATTCTCCATCAGATGAAGCCACTATCAAGTATACCGAATTAAATATCCCCAAACTACAATGTCCTGCTTGTCCAGGAGGAAAGCTGCCTTTCTCGGAGCGCACAGACCACAAACCAGAAGAGCCTTTGTGTGATCGGCTGAAACTTCCTACAGAAACCCCACCAGCTTCTTCACCTCCTGGCACACAGGATGTGCTAATTCCTTGGCTCTGGCTGACCCCGCTTGTAAAACCTTCTCTAAGTGGTCCTTGTCCATCTTCAGTTTTTCAATTTCACTCTTAATTGGAGCGAATTTCTCAATCACAGCATCTGCCACCAGCAGCTTGTAGCGGGCGGTGTCGAGGCCGGCGCTCTGGCGCACCACGTCCTCCACGGGGAGCCCTGTCACCGCGGAGTGGATGGCCACCAGGTTGGAGACGCCCTCACGGCGGGCCGGGTCGTAGGTGACCTCCGAGGTGAAGTCCGTCATCGCCTTGCGGAACTTCTGCACTATCTCCTCTGGGCTGTCTGTTATTCTGACGGTGGCCAGTCTGTCCGGGTCTGATTTCGACATTTTGACAGAAGGATCACGGAGAGATTTTACCTTCTTCATCGATGCTTAGGTAAAAACACAACACACACATCCCAAACAAAACAAAACAAAGAACAAAACAATGACAACAGTAAGAAAAAAATCATCATGAATGTCAGTGTCAATCTTGATCTTTAAAAATCCAAGAACACCAAATAACTATTATTTTTATCTGATTATATAAATATTAAATTCTCACTGTGCAAAATTCAAGAATTTCATAAGCATGAAAGTAAACATCAAACAAATCTGTAACATTTTGTTGATCATATCTTTACACATTTTGGATGCACATGTTCACATAAAAATGTACAATAGTATTATACAAACAAAATTGTATCAATCACACTGTTTTTGCTGTGCGCACCGTTAAAAAATTGTCTATTTCTTGCCTCTCCCTCTCTCTTCCTCCCTGTGCTTCTCTACTGGCTAATCACCCCCTACCCATAACCACTGCCCTTCCTGTCCCCAAACCAACTTTAACCATCTGTGTCAATCCTTCCAATTCTTTACCCATGATTATAAAAGTATATACGAACACACACACACACACACACACACACACACACACACACACACACACGAGAAGCTTGTTTATTACTCTGATAGAATCAAGATGTTAAGCTGTGCTTCATAGACCAGTGTTAGTAATAAGTGCCTGTTTTATGGCTATTACAGAAGCATATAAAGTTGAAATTGGTAAAATAACAATAGGCCAAAACATTAAAATGTTATTACTCAAAGAAGGTTGATTTGGGTGTGTGGGGTGCCCTGAATTTATCTGTGGGAATAACTTAGACACTTATACCCAACTTAGGTTTCTAGATGGATACTGGGTACATGGTATACTCCCTTAAAATGCTGTCAGTTTAACGAAGATGGACAGAGCTTAGGTTTCGTGATTTCTTCCCTGCCACAGCTTTGCACAGCTACAAGTATGCTGATAGAGGTGTACAGCTTCTTTCCTCAAGGAGATTCCGGACTAGCACAGCCCGGCACGTTGCAGCCGAGGCCTCAGATTCAGTAGGTGGACTGTACATTCCACCTCAGTTGTGCATTTAAGAAGGCAGAGTAGGATGATCAACACCCTCTTGTTTTATCTACATTATGACCCAGCAGTTCTCAATCTCATAACTTCTGTTTTGTTGTGAATAGGGAAGCGAAGGGAAGCTGGTTTTGGAAGCAGAACTCAATCTAGGGCCCAGGTTTGCCACTGATTAGATACAGGACTTGAACACAAAGTTAGCCCTGCCAGACCCTAGTTTCCTCATCCATAACATAGGGAAAGCTACCTGTTCTACCAAATGAGGGTGTGTGTGTGATAAATTATATAATACTTTATACATACAAATTATTATTTTTAGTTTTAGTCTCCCTACTTTTCAAGCTTTTTTGGTTATTTCATTCAATTATCCAATGAGGTCTACTAGTCCTACATGAAAGAAAAAGATGGGGATTCTAGTTATAAATCCTGAAACCTGTCCACAAAGAAGCTAAGTTTAGTTCCAAGAAAGTTCTAAGCTTTGGTCCATTATTCAGACTTCTCTTTGACACATACCCTGATTACTAGACTTACCCGGGTGACCACTTTGTAAGTTATATAAATGTCTAATCACTATGTTGTATAACCTGGAATATAATATAATATTGTATGTCAATTGTAATTGAAAAATAAAATATTTTTAAATACAAAAGGATTATAAACAGCCCCAATTTATCAATCACATGTTTGTTACTTACTTAGAATGGACTTGGGCACCGGGAAGAACTCCCCATACTTCTTGTTAAACCCTCGTGCTAGATCCTGAACTAGCTCCATGTGCTGGACTTGATCCTCCCCGACAGGAACGTGTGTGGACCTTTAATGGAAGACAGACAGAAGAACTCTGCAGGGTGCCTGCTTACACGGAAATGATACTGCAAGCAGCTGCATTTCCTGGGCCTGTTTCACTGTGGTCAACAACCGCTCACCAACTACAGAGGGGATGCCGGGACCCGCATCTGTCTCTGTGCACCAGACAAACGCCAAAGAGGCGTCAGGCTACTCGAGTTCCCTCTTGTCCACAGCGGAAGAACACAGCCGTCAACCACACCAGTGGGACAGGATCTCGCTGGGAGGGAGGTATGGGATCTTAAAGAGCACAGGCTCTAAGCATAATTGTATTTTAAATCCCCTCCGGTCCCTCACCCAGTCAGCACACATTATCCTGGCCTGGACCAGATGCTTCTTACTTCAGAGCTTGTGCTCACACTTGAAAGACACTCCACCCCACGCCTCAAATCAAACATGGCAGACGGCTCTGCAGGCGAGTCTTCCTCCTGCCACACAGGGAGTGACTCAGATCTTTTAGGAATATATGCTCTTCTGTTTTCCAGTACATTGCAACAACCACGGGACAATTAATATGCTGCAGGGAACTTAAAATAAATGAATAAGATCAAAATCTATCAGTATAATGTAGATGGGTCTCAAAAACAACGTTGAATGGAAAAAGCAAGTTGCAGAAGACGTAGAGAGCAATGACATTTATGTAAATCTTAAAAGCACATATGAAAATTCTATGCACCAATACCTATATAAGTTAAAAAACATATTTGGCCCAGCCGGCGTGGCTCAGTGGTTGAGCATCGACCTAGGAACCAGGAGGTCATGGTTCGATTCCTGGTCAGGGCACATGCCTCAGTTGCAGGCTCGATCCCCAGTGTGGGGCGTGCAAGAGGCAGCCGATCAATGATTCTCTCTCATCATTGATGTTTCTGTCTCTCTCTCCCTCTCCCTTCCTCTCTGAACCCAATACAAATGTTTTAAAAAACATATTGGAAGCCCCTCCACAAATTCATGATCGTAGCTGCCTCCGAAGAAGGAGGGAAGGAAGGGGCTTGAGGAAAGGAGACCTGGATCTTATCTGTAAGACTTTATTTTATTAAAAAATAAAGAGGTGAAACACATATTATCAGAATACAGGGACCGTATTTGTAATTATTTTAATCCCATATGTACTAGTAAAGTGTTAGATCATGGTGAGTTATGTCAAACAAGGGAAGAAGGAACCAGTATAGAGAAGTCTTGATGGGGAAAGCTTACTGAAGTATTACCAGGGGAGAAGATGGGTGATTTGAAGACTTTAATGCTGGCTGGGGAGTTTACATTTGATAATACAGTGAATAAAGTGCTGTAGTTTCTTAATCAAGGAAGTTTGATATGCCCCCTATGAAAGCAGCAGCCTTAAGTGAACTTGAATATTTAAATAATTATACATCTGAAAGGGAAAATAACAGCTTTCAAAAGAGCCACGGCAAAGGAAAACTGCTAGAAAGCTATGGTGCTTTGTTACAGAGAGGAGAACCTTCCAGCCCAGGGTTAGTCCGTGATTCTCAAAGAACTGGCAGAGACCTTTGACTTTCCTTGCGAATTACTGTCCATAGGCTTCTGGTCCATTTAACGTAGTTGCCTAGAGCATGAGAACGTGAAGGAGGTTTTGACTAGCATTAAGACGAGCTACTTTAAGATAGTAAAATACTTGAGAACATTTTGAAAAAGTTTGAAATATCCCTCATAATTCTAATTGTATTTATTTTTGCAAATTACTTTCCAGTCCCTGTAGTTGTCTATATGTATTTTTACATAAAGCAGACATAGTATGCATTCCACCTTTCATGTTAACATATGGCATTTCCCATGTTTCTATGTGGTCTTCATTCATAGAATTTTAATAGATGCATAGATAGTTCCTGTATTATAGTTAGAGAACCATAAGGAACTTACATTATTTTGTGGCAGATTTTTTTTTAAGATTCATATAGGAAGAAATTTTTATTGGAGTGGGGGAAAATTATCTTTTATAATAACTGAAAGTCATCTGGAGACAAATCTGGTGAATGAATGTTCTATACTTTCTGGTCAGAAACAAGGTGTGACTGTCAATTCATGAAACTAATATTTGTTTGCTAAAATAATTCTGAATATATTTCCAAAAGAAGAGCTGATATATGTTTTGAGTATTAGAATAAGCAATAGGTTTCAAAGCAACTCTCTGACACTTCTTTTGCATGGAAGTCAAATAAAATTCATTTTATGTATTTAAAAAAATTCCTGAACATTGACATATATAGTTCCTCATATACTCATGCAGTTGTAGTGTGTGTGTGTGTGTGTGTGTGTATGTGTGTGTGTAATGTGTTTGTGTAAGCGCGCGTGAGCACATGCCTGATGCAGTAAAGCACTCATGTAAGATAACGGGCTTGGTGACTAGGCTAGCACCAAATCCTGACTCTGCCACTCTTGTCTTATGTAACTGGGTAAATCACAGAATTTCTGTCATAGGCAACTTTCTCATTGTAAATTGGGTGTAATAACAGTGATTTACCCCACACTATTGTTGTGGAGATTAAACGAGACAATGCATGTAAAGTGCTTAGCACTGTGCCTGCAACTTGGCAAGCTCTCAAATCATGGTAGCCAGGTAGAGAACAGGATTCTCAAATGGTATATATGTGTTCTATTTCAGAAAGGTGCTTAAGACACACTTCCTAAAGAACTAGAGGTTCAATCCTTACCTGACTCTGATTCCAACTTCTCTCCAGACATAGGGACAGTTTGTGAAGGGAAAAAAATCCCAGGTCATCATGCATATTTAGCAAAGTGGATAATCAAGACCTGATAGGATATTTATTTATATATAAAGTTTCACAGAAGAGTAAAAATAAAATATAATCAACACAGATCAATGAATTCCCTTATTTTTCTCCTTTTGTCCCCTAAATATTGACATTTCTAAAAACACAGTCTTGGCCCTCTGCTTTCCTCTCATCATTGGAGAGCATAACAACTTTCACGTGAGGATCCGCATGTCCCTTCTCTTCTGATTTCTAGGGCTCTGTTGCTAGCTCTGCCAGCTCCCTGCAGGCTCAGGGCTGCATCTCTGCCTTCCTACTAGACACTGGCATTAAATATCCCACATTCACTCCCAAACTCAACAGTGAAGAATCCACGCTCCCGGTTTGAAATGATACCATCACTGTGGTAGAAAATAACCTGTCTGAATGTTTTACCCAGAACACCCATGAAGATAGAGGAACTCTAAATAACTAAAAACTAGCATTAAGAGTTAAAACTAAGGACAGAATTTGAGAAGACTTCTCATTAACGGTGAAGATCAACAGAACTGAACTAGAAAGAGCCATTGGTTGAGCTTCTTGTCACATGTAGTTGGAGCAAATGTCCCCCTTGCTGGAAGCCTGCCCCCGCCGGAGACGAGGGCAGACATCCCTCCATGGCAGCTAGATTGCTCTGGCCCTTTGTTCGTCATCAGCCTGACTCTCTCCTACATGCAGCCGTGGAGACAGCTCTCAGAAAACGCCAACGGCACAAGCCGTGGAGGCAGCAGGCACTGGTCACAGTCACTGCCTCCTCCTGAGAATGAGCATGTGAGCTCCATGGCAGCAGGGACGTGCTGGTCTTACCTACTCCTCTGCGCCAGGGCACACAGCGTTTCCCGGCTAGGGGTGGGCAGTGCTCAGGGAACATTTGTGGAATGAATGAAATAAAAAGTAAAGTGCTGAGGGCAGGCAGCAGGAGAAAACTCTATCTCAGACCAGCAGGGCTAACCTAGTTGAGCAACACCAGCCATTGGACCAAAGCGCAGCACACTGCTCTGCCTTCCTGATGAATTATGAGCACAGAGTTCAAATAGCGTCCAAGTGGCAGGAGGACTCACGGGCCTTCCGCAGATTGTGTCTATTGGCTGACACTATTTGAATATAGTTTCCTTGTTCCAATATGGATTTAAAAAAACCAGCACACATCTCTTCTCGGCCTTTTGGCTAAGATCAAGTGCAAAAACCCAGCACATAAAAATCAAACAAATAAGCCAGTAGAAGACCCCTATCCAGAGCCTATGAAAAATAATGTGGAACAAGGGAAAGGCAATTCTACCCTGGAGACTCTGAGGAAGATCAGACATTTGAAAATGAACTTTTACAAGAAACAGGTAGTTTTGTTTTTTTTAAAGAAAACTGCTTGGTAACCTCAATAGGATTCTTAAAGACATGGTTGTTTTAGGACAAGAGCAAGAAGTCACAAAAGGAGAATAACATCGGTGAGAGAAAACAATAAAATGGAGAGAAAGTGTAATGATGAAATAAAGAAAAGCCAACACGCAATCACAGAACCAGGAGCAGGAAGGAGCAGAGTCTAGGGACAGGTCGTTATCGGTGGCCTGGGTGAGGAACGCGAAGCTCCTCAAGAACTCAGAGCCGGAGGAAAAGGAGAAACGGGACCAGCAAGTGATGGGTTGGAGGACCATCCTCTGGTCTATGATTAGGGTCCTCCAGAGGAAGGCACCAGGACCACCTGAACTGAAGCCATAACCTTAAAACTGGAGGGAACTTCACTCGATGAGAAACAAGGAAGCAAGCAAAACTGAGTATGCACATTGAATGGGCTCAACAAGTTTCAGGAAAAACACCAGAGACTCACACTGCAACACAACCCAGAAAAAAACCCACACTGAATTATAAAGTTAAATAAATTTTAAAAAAAATCCTCTATTCCACAGCCAGAAAAATAAAAATAAAAATGAGAAAAATCAGGTTAATAATACAACAATGAAACCATGTTTATAGGGTTGAGAGTAGAAGGTATTAAAAACCTAGCCAAGCTGCCTTTTATTGTGAACTATAATAATTATGATGATGATAATAAAGTAGCTAGTGGCTAGGAAACACCCTCTATATGCTGTACACTTTGCCAAGCACTTTTACTGTATTATTATTGTCCTCAATCCCATTTCACAGAGGAAGCAAGCTAAACAGAGAGAAATTCTCAGGCATGTAAAGGACTGGAAACAATTCTGAGTCAAACCTAAGGACTCCAGAACTCAGAAGCGGAAATGCTGGGGTATAAAGACAGGCTGTAAACATTAAAACACAGAATCTAAATTTTGGCCACAATTTGAGGCAGAAAATGCAATCTAAAATCAATACATTTATAACAACCTTTGTTGAAAATCCCAGGTTAGTTAACGGAATCAAAAGGAAGTGCGAGTGTAAACTGAGGATCTCAATGCGATTAATAACCCATCTGACCACATGATATCATTTTGTACTTGGAACGATTAAAACAAGGCCCCAAATATAATTCCTGGAAAGAGAGAAACTGATATACAAATGGGCAATGGCCAGACAATACATGACCAGAAAACCATAACCCAAAACGTTTGGAGCAACCAGACCAGGAAGCCAAATCACCACCTCTGCAGCCACTGGCCTGGAATGGTCGAGACTTGGGCAATGACTGCCAACTTCCCAATTCTTTGTCTTCGCTTTGTCCAACTCAGGACCCACCAGAGAAAGTCAAAATGCTCCCCGAATGAATCCCATCATATGCCCCGCTTCTCCTTAGCCAGCCTTCAGCTTCCCCATGGCAACAGCCTCAAAACAGAAAGCATACCTGAAACCTTCCTTTCCTATAAAGTTTTCCACTGCCCTCCTGCTTCGAGCCTCTGAGAATCACAAGCGAGGGCGGCTGACTCCTCGCTGCGGCCAGCTCTGAATAAATAGTGTCTGTGTGTTCTCATTTGGGTGGTCTTTGTTTAGTTCAAAGACAACCGCTACTAGAATGGGAAACAGAAAGCACACCTTCCAATCACTGGAATAGATGAAAGCAGAGCAAACACAATCTAGATAGCAAAAGATAGAAAACAAAGAATCACACACAGGGAAGAAATAAAAATAACACAAACATCAGAAAACATTTCAGTGATGTGGGAAAATGTAAGACAAAAAAGCCAGGATGCCGATTTTTTTGGGAAAATACACGTATTGGCGTGAAGAAGGAGCCACAGTGGTTGGAGTGGGGACTCGTGTTAGGCAGCCTGTGGTCAGATTCCTGCGCTCCAGCCGGGTGTTCCTGGGCAACTTATTTAACCTCCTTCAGCCTGTTTTTTTTTTTTTTTTTTTCATTTTTAAAACTGACTAGTAATAGTTCCTGCACAAGGAGTGCTTTGAGGAGTAAAATAATGTGCGCAAAGCTCGCAGTCTGGTGCCTGGCACATAGTATGCAAACAAGAAATGTTAGCTTAAGAAACTGATTTGAAGGAAATGCACCAATATGGTAATAAAAACAAACAGCAGCAGTGATTTTTAATTTTTCCTAATGAATATAGAAAGAATGTTTTAACGATATTAGAATATTAAATTAACCCGTGGGAGGCTTGACTCTCCCACTACGAGACCCTAAAAATAAAATGAGCTTTTAAAAATAAGTTATAAAGTAAGCTTTTTGAGAGTTTGTCTGTCTTGCTTTTCAATATATTTCCAATAGAGTTGCCTGGTATGCACGAGGAGCTTAATAAATACTCATTCAAAAAATGAATGATCTAAAGAGGAAGCCACTATAATCTATACAGTCACTATAGTTCCTACCAAAATAAAATGTATAATGCAGTCAGTTTGTGATCACTAGAGAGGATAAAGCCAGGATCTCAGAAGTCAGACTTTCTGAATTTAAATCACAGCTCCACCCTTCTTACTTTTTCTAAACCTGTTTCCTCTGTAAAATAGAGATCATAATAGTGCCTACCTTATACAGTTGTTTCACTAAATGCGATAACCAAGCATAGTACTTGATAGTAAGAGCTCAATAAACACTAGCTATTGATATAACAAATATTCATTAATATCTGACACGATGCAGGATAAAATAGTGAAAGAAATCCCGAGACTATTAGATACCTTGCTATGAGGTACATGGTGACTTTCTGCAAACCATGATCACTTTCCTTGTTCAGAGCTGCCTCACTCCAAAAACCTAAATATCAACATGTAATCCCAGAGACGGGCACAAACCTGGGCAGCCATCCTGACAGGTATGGGTGCAAAACATATTTGAAACTGACCGTTCACTGATTAGGTAATTCCAAAGTATGAATGGCATGCTATAGGGGTTCTGAGAATTCCTTTCATTCCGGGAAAACAGGGACAGAACAATGAATGGGAAAGGCAAAATGCAGGGACGATGGCAATGGATCAGGAAGAAGTTTCTCTTCTCTAAGGTCCGTCGATGAATTCAGGAAATTCTGCAGAATGACGGTTCGGGCTTCGTCCCTTGCTCTTGTCCACACAGCCGGGAGCAGAAAGTCACTGGCCCAGCGCGTGGCAAAAACAAAAATGCTCCAGTGCCCACGACCCTGCACACGCTCCTCTCCGAGGAGTGCACCCCCCGCCCCCGCTTCCACATTTCTCCTCTTTGACTGGACGTCGCTACTCCTGTCTCTGTAATTACAGTGAGGCTGACAAGCAGAGGTCACCTTGCCTCTCCCAAACCAAATTAGCCAACAGGGCAGGTTAAGAAGCAATTACGGTAGCCCATAGGAAATCACAATGGACTGCAACTAACACAGAAAAAACAATTACCATAATCAATACACTTTAAGCACATCGAAATGAATATTTCCACATGTCAAAATGGTTCCAGATTCGCAAAGCAACCAAACTAAACAGAAAACACATTTAGTTTTCATAATGACTCTGCATGCGTCTTTGCCTCATGCCGGACCCTCGCCTCTTTTCTTGCCATTCTGTGAGATTTTGCTTTAAAAAAAAAAAGAGAGAGAGAGATTTTAAAAATTTTAATTTTTTTCACCTGGTCCTATGGCTGCACTTGGCTTCTTCATCTGATTTCGGTTTGTTTGTTTCTAGTCTTTCCTCCCCCTGCTCCTGCTGCTCCTTTCACCTCCTGTAATTTATCTTGGCCCTTCCTTCTCCTCCATTGAGTTTACACTTTACATTAATTCAGCCTGTCTTTGATTCTGCACACTTATGGGGCTTATTCTCTTCACATTTGCAACTTCTCTCCTCATAGTCTTCCTTTCACTTCAAATAATTTAGTGCTGCTCTTTTAAAATTTATACCCTCCTTAACGATATCCATATTAATGCCTTCTCTTTTTCTCCACATCCTTTTTTTTTTCTTACCCCGAGTGTGCTTTCTTAGACACAACATAAAACAAAAGTCTTTCATAATTTTGATTGTTATAACTTCTGTCACATAATAATGCGTCTGATCTTCTCTGGTGACTAAACCATTTTTCTTCTGCTGAGTTTCTCGTTGCCTTTACGTGTACTTGGGATCCACCCCAACCCTTTGGCAGAATTAGTGTCTAGATGAATAATCGTGGCCTACATATATCTGCTCGCAGAGATTTGTTCTCTTGGTGTGGTTTTTTCCCCTACTTCTTTGGCTGTTTGTGAGTTTTCCGTGCTGTTGCCTTTAACCAGCCCAGCTGGGACAGGAGTTCGGGGCTGTTTTTTCTTTCATAAAAGATTAATTCGCCATCACTGGTCGTGTTGGATATGCGGTGATGACTCTCTAATGTAGCAATTCCTCATGGAAGACCTACGATGTGCAAGGCCTGGTGCTGGGTACTGGCAGATAGACAAGGTTTTACCGTCCAGGGAGTCAAGGCTTCCAGGAGGCGAGAGAACACGGGATGAAGCTGTACCTCCTTCTGGCGGGGCCCCCTGCAGTTTTCCTGCCTCCGTGAATGGCAACACCATCGATCTGGGAGCACAGTCCGAAACCTGGGGTCAGCCCTGATACCTCCTCCTCATTCACATCCAATCATTACGAGGTCTTATCCATTGCACCCCCGTAACATCTTGGAAGTTTGTCTACTCTCTTTGTCTTCACTGTTGCCATCATGGTCCAAACAGACGAGTAAAAGAGCCTCTTAATGGACGCCGCCCTCCCCCCACAGCTGCTTTTGTCCCCCAATTTATTCTCTGCATTTTAATCAGTCCTCTTTTAAAAGTGCACATGGAGCTATTTCATTCTGTCCTTAAAATGCACCAACAGCCTCCCATTGCTTTTAGGAGGGTGACTGGATTGTCTGTTGACGTCTCTCCCTTCTATCCTATTTCTCGATTTTCAGGGGCCGGCAGCATGAAAGCTACATTTCCCAGGGTGCCTTCCAGGGGACTCTGGGTCAGTGTTGGCACTTGCCTGAGAGCTGGAAGGTGGAAGAGAAAGAGGAGAAATGATTGCTTTGGCAGTTGTGGGTGGGTATGCAGACATCAGCCGACAGCTGACATGAGGTTTGGCCAGCATTCTCCAGGGCCTCAAAAAAATGTGGGACAGACTGGCCTCACAGACAAAGGATATAATTCAAGAACTGGACATCTCCAATGCAGTTTGAGGAACTGACTATCTCAGCGGTCCTCAATGGCAGTAGTCAGATCCTCGGAGTTATGATGACTCAGCTCTTCCCTGGAATTACCAAGCAGGACATTTCCAACCAATCGTCTCCCTCTCTGTCTGCTTACTCACCGTTCCAGGAGGCCTGTTTCCTCATTGTCCCATCACCTCAGCTTTTGCTTTCACTATCTTCTTACCCTAACCCCATATTGCCCTGTTCAAATTCTGGAGGAAGAGCAAGTCATTAACCAGGTAATCACTCTCGTCTCTATTTGAATAGGTTATCTGTTCTTTATCTGTGAGACGGGGAGAATCCCGCTTAGCTGTGTTACAGAGCGGTTGTTGTGGAGAGAACCTGAATAGGTAATGTGCGTGCAGCAGCTAGTGTGGTGCCAGGCAAATAATGCTCACCACACGTTAATTCCTTCCTCCCCTTTCTCTCATGCCCAACGCAGTGCCTTTCTCTGGATTCATGGCATTACAGGTACTAACCAATATTTGCTGTATATTCATAAAAATTATGTGTGTGTATGTGGAGAGAGAGAGAACACTTGCTATTTTTGAGTATTTTGCCTCTCTTCAAATATCTGCTACTTTATTATACTTAAGTTGGTCATGCTTAAGATGGTCTCCACTCTCCATTTCTAGATTCCTTTCTGCCAACACAATTACATCAGCCTGCCACACATTCCCCCGAAAGGCTCCTCTTCCATTCCCTTCGCAGCCAGGGACCAGGCACCACGCATTCTAATGCTGATTTTGACAAAAGCAAACACTAACTCTATGCTTGCCCTGCATGAGCATTTTAGGAAGAGGGCACGTATAGAAGATTTGCTGGTAGGAGACAATACAAATGTTTTATCTATCTATTTACCTATCTACCTTTGTTTTTGGTATCTGTCTACATTTATAATTTAAATATTCACACACATTCTGGCTATGACTTTTTCAAAATCCAGCAATATCTGAACCAAAACTAAACAAAGTCCAACCAAAAATAGTCCAAGTGCTTGAAGTCTGTTACAGAGAAAACAATGGTACAGGCTAAAAATCAGACCTGGGATTGAGTCCTGCCTCTGCTATTTATTACCAAGCAATTAGGAAGAAATTATACATTATATATTTTTTGACATGTAAATATCTCTATATATAAAAGGCCAAGCGACCGTCCGACTGTCTGACCGGCCAGTAGGTCTGACACGCACTGACCACCAGGGGGCAGATGCTCAACACAGGAGCTGCTGAGCTGCAGTGACCTGGCAGCGGCAGTTCTCAGGTGACACACCTGGAACCGGAGAGGAGGGAGCCCGGTTCTGGGGCGCATCACCTGAGAACCACCCTCTCGCAATCCAGGACCCCTCAGGGGATGTCGGAGAGCCGGTTTTGGCCTGATCCCTGCAGGCCAGGCCAAGGGACCCCACCTGCCAGAGGGACCCCACTCACTCCGCAGACGACCTTCGAGCCGCAGCGCCACCCCAGGTGTGGCCAGCCGGGGAGGGACTGCAGGAGGTTGGCCTGTCTCGCCCAGTCCTGCCCTGCTGGCCACCTTCTAATTAATTTCCTTTCAATGTGCACAAATCTGTGCATCGGGGCACTAGTAATACTTAAGTAATACATAAAATGATAATATGTAAATAGAAATATATAATATATGACATCTGTATTTACAATATATAAAAACTAGAGGCCCAGTGCATGAAATTCATGCACAGGTAGGGTCCCTAGGCCTGGCCAGCCATCAGGGCCGATTGGGGCCTTCCAGCTGCCAGCTGGGGCCTTCCTTCATTCTGTGCCACCCCCTGGTGGTCAGCACACGTCATGGCAAGCGATCGAACTCCTGGTCTCCCGGTCGAACTCCTGAGGGGACACTTTGCATATTAGCCTTTTATATATATAGATATTTATATATTAAAATATTTATATATAAAAACATATACAGACTTGAGGATCTTAAGGAACTGTTTTTGCCAATTTCAGCCTTTTCAAATGTTGCTCTTGTACTCCTAAAATGTTTGCATTGACTATGTACTAGAGGATTCAATTCATACAGAATTTGTTTAATAACCTCTGAGCGATATCCCATTAACCCACTTTGTAGATGAGAAAAACTGTAGTGTTTTCTCATTCTGCCCAATGCATTTTGGGCAATTGATAAAAATAGATCCATCTTCACTTCAGCATACATGATCTTGGATGGTTCTGGTTGCTCACTGGTGATCCTGTCTCCTGACACGATTGCTGGAAGGAAGGTCAGCACTGGCCTCGGGAGACCAGAACCATGTGCTGAGCCTCCACTGTCCTCTGACTGGCTGCATGGCTTTTGGAAATAGTTGAACCTCATTGGGCCACATGTAAAACAAGGGAACTGAAGAAGGGGTCGTCTAAAGTTCTTTCCCACGCTGTGGGCCACGGTATCGCAAGGAGGGCAATCCTTCCTGGTAAACTTTACTCCTTTCACAGCCTTGAGCTCAGAGGACTTTCCCATTACAGCTCTTGGACTGTTAAGGAAATCCACCATGCTCATGTGCTCCCATATCCTGGTGCGAAGAAATCTCAGCCCATTGCTCTGGAAACAAGTAGCCCTTGAAAATTAAATTAGATAGAGGGCTGTCATTGTCAAAAACATACCCATCATTGATCATAATGGAGCTCCCAGTCACTGCACTTCCTGGCCCATAGTTCATGTTAATCTTTTAGTAATCCTGTGCAGGGTGATCATTATTCCTATTTTACAGATAAGAAATGAAGGTTTTTTTACAAGTAGAAACAAGTAGCCCTTACAATTGAAATTATCGGATCTTCATTAGCCTCTCACTTGCTATTCCTGGGGAAAAGTATTCTAGACTTCCAAAAGTCACTTATAATAAATAATATATGCTACCAGAAGCCCAGCACTCAAGTCAATACAACAAAGGCACCATATATATATATATATACTGTATATACACACACACTAGAGGCCTAGTGCACAAAATTCGTGCATAGGTAGGGTTCCTAGGTCTGGCCAGAAATCAGGGCCAATCGGGGCCATCTGGCTGCCGGCTGGGGCCTTCCTTCATTCTGCGCTGCCCCCAGGTGGTCAGCATACATCATAGCAATCGAACTCCCAAACTCCTGAGGGGACACTTTTCATATTAGTCAGATAGATAGATAGATAGATAGATAGATAGATAGATAGATAGATAGATAATAGATAGATGTGTGTATATATATATAATATATATATATTTTTAAATCAGAATTAAATAGCCTGCATGTAATACTGGACATTCCTTATCTGTAAAGCTAAGCAGCTGCTCTCTGGCTGTTTCCATCATAACTGCACAAGGGTGCTAGGGTCATGCCACAGGGCACACATACTGTCATCTCCAAGCTATTACCACACTTACAGGCAAAGGAGTCTAGTTCTCCTGGGGAAGATACTAAATTATGGAACATCCATCTGTAATTTAGTATCTATTACCAGAGAATAGATGAAAACTGATTTACGTGTCTGAACCTTTCTGTGTCCCCTTTTCCCGTGAACCAAATATATCTGGAATAGGATAAAACACCCTCTTACGCATGCGTATGTGTAAGACCGGGGTGGACTCCGCTCCTTACTTGTACAGCAGGACGTCGGCTGCCTGGAGCACTGGGTACGTGAGCAGGCCCACAGTTCCATCGTGCTTCTGCTTGGCACTCTTTGCCTGTAGGTGTGAAAAGAGGAGAGAAAGAAATCTGACATGAACCTAATTATACTGTAAATTAAGAAATCTTTAAAGCAAGCAAAGGGTAATCTAAAGGCGCCTGCAATGACATTACACCTCAGTTCCTTCTAGCAACTCTAGCCATCTTCTGGTGGCTTGTCTTCATGCCCCAGGCTTAGGCAGGAACAAGGTGAATCCACTCCAACACTGCTACTATTTCCCATCCATTTTATTAAAGCAAGGGCATAAGAGTTTTCAAGGTTCCAAATCAGATAATTCCCAATTTCACAGTTAAAGGCAGAAAATGTCATGAAATTAAATGTCTATACATTAACATGAGTTAACATCAAATGCCTATTGTTTATCTGGGGAAACCTCCCCAAAAGTCTCACACTGTGCTGTTAACAAAACTGGACTGTTTCCTTAAAATTACATTTAAGCCTGACTGGTGTTGCTCAGTGGTTGAGTGTCGACCTATGAACCAGGTCACAGTTAGATTCCCAGTCAGGTGATACCTGGGTTGCAGACCCTACCCGGTTTGGCTCAGTGGATAAAGTGTCAGCCTGTGGACTGAAGGGTACCAGGTTCGATTCGGGTCAAGGGCACATGCCCGGGTGGCGGGCTCGATCCCCAGTAGGGGGCATGCAGGAGGCAGCCAATCAGTGATTCTCTCTCATAACTGATGTTTCTATCTTCCTCTCCCTTTCTCTCTAAAATCAATTTTAAAATATTGCATTTAAGGAAACAACTACAAAGAAAATCATGGCATTTAAAAAATAAAATGAAGAGAAATTTTAATCTCCCAATCCTAATTACCTGCATTGATCTTTAGGTGCTACAGCAGTGAGAGTAAAGTGATTCCAATGAGCTGGACAAATTGCATAGACCAGAATATTTCCTTAATGGGGAAGCTGATGGAAACACCAGAGGTGACATCAGAAATATTTAATAACTGGTGAGCAGTGGGTGCCAGCTATAAATTACTAGTGTGTACCCACTGAATATGAGCCCTAGTAATATCAGCTCCTTCCTGCGGTTAAATAGTGCTGATGCGTAACTTGGTTCTCTGAGTGGGGCTACTTATTAGCAGGGAATACTGTGGTGCAGTTCACTGGTAATTGCATATCATTACATGTAAAATGATAAATAGGTATTCTGGTGTGTAGATAAATCTCATTTGATTAGTTAATAATAATCACTCCTCAGAGGTCCTATTATTTCTGAATAAATTGAACAACTAAATGCATGGACTAGCATGATCCCAAGGACCAAGCTCAACAAGGCCCACAACTCGGGCTTCCCCCACCAACGTGCAAACACACCCCTTGAGTCGGGGTCTGAAAGGCAAAAGCTTCTCACTCATAATTCAGTTCTGGTTACTGTTCAACTTAACTGTTGTGGTTATTACCAGGAGTTTCTTGCTTACAGCAACTAATGCGATATAGGCCACTCAAAGAAAATTTGAAAGTTTGAACTTCAGTGTATCTCCTTCTTACAAAGTCCATGATAAACGCCAGTTGGCAATGATCACTGGGTAAAGATAATGAAAGTTTAATTTGGAAATGAGCAAATGGGAAAAGAACTCAGTTGTTTAAAATTGCCGCTGCATTAGATTTATAGTCTTTTAATATTAGAATACTGAATCTTGAAATTACAAAGAAAAGGGAAAGATGTGGAGAGCACTAATATTTATTGAGTGCCTATTATCAACCCCAGATGCCTTACATCTGTATTATCTCATTAATCCTCCAAATAGCCCTGACCTCAGCAGCCCTGAGCCCACCTTTCTAGCCTCTGGTCCCACCCCTCACTGTGCCAATCAAAAGCAAGGTAGGAGCTCTTAGATCCGGCCACAGCACTGGAAACTTTCCTCTTGGTCTTTCACACTTTCTATTTATTTATTTATTTTTTATTTTAGTGAGGAAGGGAGAGGGAGAGAGAGAGAGAAACAGCAATGATGAGAATCATTGATCGGCTGCTTCCTGCACGCCCCCTACTGGAGACTGAGTCTGCAACCAGGACATGTGCCCTGACCAGGAATTGAACTGTGACCTCCTGGTTCATAGGTCGACGCTCAACCACTGAGCCACGCTGGTGGGCTCTTTCACACTTTCTGATTACTTGTTTAATTGGCTTTTCTCGAACAAACTACAAGCCTCATGAAAGGGGCTGTGTCCACCTGCCTTGTTGACTGCTGTGGCTCTAGCATCTAGCGTGGCAGGAGGCTTGCAGGAGCATCACAAATATTTGTTCACGAAGAGATGACCACGGAAGGCAGTAACATGCTCTAGGCCAGTGGTCAGCAAACTCATTAGTCAACAGAGCCAGATGTCAACAGTACAACGATTGAAATTTCTTTTGAGAGCCAAATTTTTTAAACTTAAATTTCTTCTAACGCCACTTCTTCAAAATAGACTCGCCCAGGCCGTGGTATTTTGTGGAAGAGCCACACTCAAGGGACCAAAGAGCCACATGTGGCTTGAGAGCCGCAGTTTGCCAACCACGGCTCTAGGTGAAGGCTGGCACTTGAAATCCATGTTTTCCCCACAAACCAGGAATTGCAGGCTCATGGGAAGGCTTCTTCAGGATATCAACAGGGCATTCACTAGGGATGTGTTATCAGGAGGCCCTTAGACACTATTTTAAAGTTGAGACGTTTCCCATGAAATTAGTATTCAGTTCTTAAAAAGAGGATTTCAGCATTCCATTGAGTGCTAGAGGACTTATAATCAACCGGGAAAAGCCTGGCCTAAAACCAAAGCATTAACAATTTTGTTGGTAACTCTTGTCAGGTAATGATGCAGCAGCATTATCAATATCTTATCTAAGCACCGTCACTTTTGAGCTCTGTCTGCTTATCTCTGCAGCAGTACAGAGGCTGCTGAACCATCTTGCTGGAGAGCAGCTTGATACTGGAATTAGCCTTGACAGAGTCAGGGGCTATCTGCCCGTGGGTTATCCAACGGCAAAAATAAATGGAAGTAAAGTACTATGAATTATCCAATTTACCTTTCTTAGTTGAACTTCTAAGAAAAAGTACAGCCTTAGTTTATCTGTGGGTTTGAACTGCTGCCTGGACTCGACCTGTTTAAATGTTAAATAAAATAGGCTGTCTCTTCCGCCCACAATGGAAACATTCTTGCCTCACTGCCAGGTAATTCCAGTGCCGACGGGATAACTTCAGAGTCCGGTAATCCAGAAATTGTGATTGTTAAGTACAATGTGGTAGCTTCAAGGTCATTACCAAGTCTATCCAAAGGGCCCTGTGATTCAGCCATATACAGATTAAATCAAGTATGTTGGATATTTTGATCCACTTTTTAAGTTGGAAGGAATCTTAGAGAACCCTTTTCATTTCCATTTAATACCCTGAGACACAGAGTTTAAACATAGCTTTTCTAGTCACTAGTGAGTAGCAGACAAGGTAGGCAGTAAACTTGGGATTCCCAGAGGCAACCACAGAAATAAGCAAGCCGGATGGGGTGGGGAGGGGGAGATATAGCTGTAATGGGGACCCTGAACTCCTTTCTGTTTGTTAATCAGATTACTGGCATTTACCTTCCACTGGTGTAAATGTTGTAATCGGGGTAGTCTGACCATGCAGGTAAGGATCCAACTTAATTGTGTGTGTTCAGCCACCTAAAGAAATAACATAGAACATTAACAAAGGTGGTCAATATTTTTTTACATACATGACAAAACTAAACAGACGACAGGTATCACCTTAAATGGCTGAAAATACCCCAAATCAAGGTAATTTTAAAAAAGGACAGGTGAAGGGGACTTGCACAGAATTTTAGGTGAAGGAGAAATCTTCAAAACCAAACAATATGATTGCTAGTATAGTGTTTAAATTCTCTTTACAACATCCCTAGCAACACTGTTTTGAGAGGATTTCATTAAGTCCTGTGATATCTGTTCCATCTTTAAAAAGCCAAGGTTATTAAGAAACACACACACACACACACACACACACACAGGTTCAAATCCAGTTGAAATAAATTCTAAATATATGAAAGCACCCTGGCTGTGGCTCCGTGGGTTGAGCGTCATCCCATGCACCAAAAGGTCACCAGTTCCATTCCCTATCAGGGCACATGCACAGGTTGTGGGCTCGATCCCCAGTAGGGGGCATGCAGGAGGTAGCTGATCAATGTTTCTTGCATCGATGTTTCTCTTTCCCTCTCCCTTCCTGTCTCTAAAATTAATAAAAACATATTTTTTTAAAAAATAAAATAAATATATGAAAGCAGCTATGATACCTTACATGTAAATGGTAGAGAAAGGTACTAGACTTAAAGATTGATCCTTTAGACCTAAAATAAGTTGAAATTTAGGAATCAGTTTATCATCCCAAACTATAATTTCTATTGTCCCTCCTCTTCCTTCTTTTTTTTTTTCTTGTTGTAAAAGAAGAGGTCTAGCGCTGGTCGGGTGGCTCAGTTGGTAGGAGTGTTGTTCCATGCACATAAAGGTTGCAGGTTTGATCTCTGGTTGGGGTGTGTACAGGGGGCAGCCAATCAATGTTTCTCACATCAATGGTTTTCTCTCTCCCTCTCTCTCTAAAAATCAATGAAAGCATGTCCTCAGGTAAGGATTATTTTTTTAAAAAAGAAGAGGTCTAGTCAATAAGAAAATATAACATTTTCCCAATTTGTTTTTGTTGCAACCAAGTTTAATCAAGTAACCAAACCTGGTTACAATTGGGATGATTCTTGGGCCCAGGCCAGGTTCTAACTGATGACCTGGAATGTAAGGCCCATGCATCTTGTTTCTGGACCCCGGGGATTCCGAGCCCTTCATCCATTGTGGCTTTATTTGTGTCCATATGATTTCCTTCAAAAGCAGAGACCGTTGCCAACTCTGAAAAGTGGCCCCAAATGTGTTCTTTGTGGGTTTTGCAAAAGGAACATGAAGGAATGGGGCTGAATCAGCACAGGCCTATTTTACTAGCAAGGAATCGCCATCTGGCGTAAGCTAGTTTCTCATTTTTCCCCTCAAGTCATGGGGAGGGAAGAGTTGTTTTTCACGTATTTGACAAGGAATCGCTTTTCAAGTTTTGCAAGTTGCTGGGCTGAATCTGTCATCTTTCTTCCAAGAGCCATTCAGGCTTCACTGAGGCAGCGATTTTGACAGCACTGTCCCTGCAAATTGCTAACTGCTGCCGCTGCCGTAAACAAACAGCTATCGGACAAACAGTGAGGCTGGATGGAAGCAAGAGGATTCTGGTTGCTTTTAATCATCAAGCAAAACACATTCCCATTAGAAGTAATACAACAAGAGCTGGGTTTTGGCATGAAGTTGGAGAGGATTTCTGTTTCTTCTTTACTGAATTGGGGAAAGAAATGACAACACAGAAAATAACAATGGGCGTGTGGACAGAGACAAGATGACCCCTCTCCTTCAATCCGGGCTCATGTGCTCAGCTTGAGCGATACGCAAAAAGCTAGCACCAGGTCTCCATGAAGTCAAGTATTTCCCTTGGAGTAGCTTTTTATGTGGACATAGGGAATGTGACTTTCATATTCTGCAGAGATCTTCCTGGTGTTTCCAAATAAGGGGACAGAAAAAGTAATCCAAATTATTCTTAGACATAAAAATGTAGGTAAAAAGTCAAAGAATTAATTTTCAAAATTTATTATTACTAATTAAATAAGAAGGGTCGTACTCTTCAGGACTTGGTTCTTTTAATTTACTCATATCCAAGGCAACTGCTTGGAAAGGTTTAGATTTGTATCTGGAGAAAAGTGAAAATGGTATTTAAATATAGTCTGTTTTGAGTTATGTTGTGAAACCACAAAATAATAATGTGATCTGTTTTAGCCACAGAAAAACAAAAGCCTGGACCCATAAGGTGGCCATCCACCAACAAGCCAGGACTGACTGAAGTTCTGACCCCCTAATCGTAACAGTAAAGACGCATGCGTTCGTCAGTTACAGCAGTTCTGCCTATCTTGTTTGCTGCTGTAGAACAAGAGCCTGACACAATGTAGGTGCTCAATAAATACTTGAACGTAAAGGCTGTAGAAAGAATGGTGAGGATCAAAAAGAATCCATCAGAGTTAACAATAGACTTGGTAACAAAAGCAGTTGCAAGGGAGTGACTGGATGGAAGCTAAAATACAGAAAGGTCGGTTGAAGTGTGAGTAGGTGGCAGGATCGGAAGGCAGATGTACAAGGAGTGTGGCTGAGTGGTTAAGAGCTCTCTCTTTGGAGTGAGGCTGCCAGGATCATAAAGGAAGTTCTGCCACTTATTAGCTGGGGACCCTGTGTAAGTGGCTTAACCGCTCTGTACCTCAGTTTTGTCATTTAGAAAAGGAGGTTAATGATAATATCTACCTGACAGGGCTTAGAACAGTATCTAGCACAAAGTAAGCATTCAATAAATGGTAGTTCTTATTATGGATACTTTATAGGAAGACTTTTGTTTTAACTTTTTATTTTGAGACTAGAGGCCCGGTGCACGAAATTCGTGCACGGAGGGGGGTTGTCCCTCAGCCCAGCCTGTACCCTCGCCAATATGGGATCCCTAGAGGGATGTCCGACTGCCCGTTTAGGCCCGATCCCGGTGGAATCGGGTCTAAACGGGCAGTCGGACATCCCTCTCACAATCCAGGACTGCTGGCTCCCAACTGCTTGCCTGCCTGCCTTCCTGATTGCCCCTAACTGCATCTGCCTGCCAGCCTGATCACCCCCTAACCACTCTGCTGCCAGCCTGTTTGCCCCCAACTTCCCTCCTCTGCTGGCCTGGTCACCCCTAACTGCCCTCTCCTGCAGGGTTGATCACCTTCAACTTCCCTCCCTTGCAGGCCTGGTCCTTCTCAACTGCCCTCCCTTGCAGGCCGGGTGCCTCCCAACTGCCCTCTCCTGCTGGCCATATTGTGGTGGCCATCTTGTGTCCACATGGGGGCAGGATCTTTGACCACATGGGGGCAGCTATATTGTGTGTTGGAGTGATGGTCAATCTGCATATTACTTTTATTAGATAGGAAAGAGGCCTGGTACAGGGGTGGGGGCCAGCTGGTTTGCCCTGAAGGGTGTCCCGGATCAGGTGGGGGTTCCCTTGGGGCGTGGGGCGGCCTGAGCGAGGGGCCTGTGGTGGTTTGCAGGCCAGCACACCCCCTGGCAACCCAAGCGGAGGCCCTGGTATCTGGAATTTATTTTCCTTCTACAACTGAAACTTTGTAGCCTGGAGCGGAGCCAAGCCTGGGGCTCCCTCCACAGCGGCATCGCAGCGGCAGCCATTTCTGTTGGGGTTATAATTGAAACTTTGTTGCCTTAAGCCGGTGGGCCCGGCCAGGGTGTGCGGAAAGCTTTGCTTCCCCTGTTGCCGGCGGCAACCCTGGCCTGCTCTCTTAAGCTCCATTCTGCCACCATTTGTTTGAATTTGTTTACCTTCTATAATTGAAACTTCGTAGCTTGAGTGGAGGCTTAGGCCTGGCAAGGGCAGGCGGAAAGCTTGGCTTCCTCTGTTACCTAGGAAACCTTGCTCTCTGTGGCTGTAGCCATCTTGGTTTGGGTTAATTTGCATGCTCGCTCTGATTGGGTGGTGGGCGTGGCTTTGGGCCGTGGCTTGTGGGTGTGTCAGAGGTATGGTCAATTTGCATATTTGTCTATTATTAGGTAGGATGATTCACATATAGTTGTAAGAAGTAATACAGAGAGATCCAGTATACCCTTCACCCAGTTTCCCCAATGGCAACATCTTGCGTAACTATAGTACACTATCACAACCAGGAAAATGAATTTGACATAATCCATCCACCCTATTTAGATTTCACCAGTTTTACACGCACTCATTGTGTGGGTATATTTAGTTCTATGCAATTTTACCACATGTCTTTCTTTTAAGAAATGTTTTTATTGATTTTATAGAGAGAGGAAAGGAGAGGAAGAGAGAGAAACATTGATGAGAGAGAATCATTGATCGGCTGCTTCCTGCACACCTCCTACTGGGGATCAAGCCCTTAACCCAGGCATGTGCCATGACTGAGAATCAAATTGGCGACCTCTCGGTGCATAGGACAACGGTCAAACAACTGAGCTACACTGGCCAGGCTGAAACATTTTTTAAAGGAAGGACAAAGATGGAAATAACCAGTAGGGTTTAGAGAATAAAATTTTGTTTTATTTTTTTAACTAAGGACAGACCTACTTTTCAGAACATCTTCCACAGAAAAAGGGGGGTGGGAAATAAATATAAGATGAGGTTATATCTTGTGGGATAGAATCAGAGAGCAAAAAGTTAGAGGACTTCACATCTAATGGGCTCTATTATCTCTGAAAATAGAAGACAGGGTGATTAGAAACAAATGGGATAAGGAATATACTCAACGGAATTGCTGGGTTTGATAGGAAAGAACAAAAGATCTTTTGGAATAGAGTTATATAAGGCTTGATGTTTGGGGGATGTTTTTGTGAATTAAAAAGGGCAATCATTTGTAAAATACATTCTTTGGGAAACATTGGTATTCTTCAAGATAGACTAAAGTGTTCTGCCTAAATGATAGGTCTTTAAAATGTTTTGCAGAAAAATTAATTCAGCTGCATCTTTAATTTTCTTTGGCCAATAAAGATTTTTTTAACAGGATCCAAAAAAGTACTAATCACAAAGCAAAAATCTGGATAAATTAAATCACATTAAAATTGACAACTTTTCTTTATCCAACACCACCATTTAAAGAGGGAAAAAGGCAAGTTACAGAGTAGGAGGTGATAATATGCAAGCCTATATAGAACATATTGGTATACAGAATACGTAAAAAACTCCTACAAATTCATAAAAGAAAAGCAGAATACCCTATGAAAATTGGCCAAATGCATTACATGCAAATTAAAGTGGTATCACTGTGATAGCACTACACACACATCAGAATGATTAGAGTGAAAAGGCTGAATAACACCAAGTATGGCAAGATTATTAAGTAAGTAGAACTCTTATACACTGCTGTGGGATGTAAACTGGTAGTACATCAACTTTAAAAATTGTATCCACTAACACTCAACATTTATATAACATATGAGCAAGGCAGTCCACTTCTAGGTATATATCTAACAGGAACGTTCTCAAAAATAAAATGTGACAGCCCCAACTGTAAGCAATCCAAATGTCCACCTATGTAGAATGGATAACTTGTGGTATATTCAGACAATGGAATGTTACAGCAATGAGAATGAACAATTGCATTCAACAACACAAGTTAATCTCAGAAACACAATGTTGAGTGAAAGAAGCCATACACCATACAGTATGTGCTAAATAATTCAAATGATATTAATTTCAAAAATATGTTATCTTGGGAGAGGGATAGTTAGCGACTAGAAATGGGCAGGAAGAGCATTCTGGGTGTAAGTTGCATGGGTGTGTTCAGTTTGTGACAACAGGAAAGAGGCTAGTAAATCCAACTACATTGGGCCTTGAATAAAATAAATGAAAACCTTGTTGTTGTTTAAAACAAGGTGGAGGAACTTCTGGAATAGCCGAGTAACCCCTGAAAATCTGCTCCTTCACAAAAGCAATGAGAACACTAGCAAAAATTGTCAAAGTCAACTTTTTCTAACTCTGGAAATTAACCCACGGTGGCAATAATCTGAAGAGTATTTCTTTAACAAAAATATCTGCATCTCAGTAAAATCAGAGAGCTTTGTGGCATTTTAACTCACCCTATTCCCATCCGCCTCTCTCCAGGTCGGTGGTAGCCATGGAAACTGCAGCCTAGCTGTCACGGGAAGGGGATGACTGGGTTTGGAGTGCCTCATAAAGGCTCATCTCCAGATAACTGTCACTACTGGACCTGTCTGACAGCTCCTTGGAAAAGCCCCATGTGCAGGGTTTGCTGTTATTTCACCTGACTTAGAGCTCACTCTGTTGGAAAAACCCTATCCCTACGACGTTTTTCAGAAATAATCAGCAGCAAAGACTTAATATTGCAGCTGCCTGAGGTGCTAATACCAGCAGGGGAAAACAAGAGGCTGGTCAAGCAACTTAAAGAGAAAAGCTGCAAAATGATATGCCCTTTGAAAAGACCTGACATATTCCTGGACATCTAGAAGGCCACATGCATGTGCAGGGCTATGCACATGTCCAGCAAAGACCTGAGAAACCCCTACTTGCTCACCTCTGCCTCACTTTAAGGTCCCGTGTAAGCCCCTCAGCCAAGGATTGAAAGTATAGGATCAAGACATTTGGAAATTTCTGTTCAATCAGTACTTAAGCACAAGCTATCCCAGCAGAGACTATGGTGGCCAAACATGCCAATGAAAACAGACTATAGAACGACTGCGAAAAAATCACTAAACAAACCATAAAAATAAGCCATAGGTGTGGGGTGATTCACTAGTGAATTCTAAGAGTTAAAAAATTAGTACCAATTCTTCACTAATCTCTTCCAGAAAATGAAAAAGGAGGGCACACTTCCTACTCATTCTAAGAGGCCAGTATTACCTTGATACCAAAGCAGGCAACGACATCACAACAAAAGAAAACCGTAGATCAATGCCTCTTGGGAGTATAGATGCAAAAATCCTCACCAAAATACTAACCGATGAATCCAGCAACATATATAAAAAATGATACAATCTGAGCAAGTAGGATTTATTCCACAAATGCATGCTTGGTTTAATATCCAAAAAATCAATCAGCCGAAACCGGTTTGGCTCAGTGGATAGAGCGTCAGCCTGCGGACTCAAGGGTCCCAGGTTCGATTCCGGTCAAGGGCATGTACCTTGGTTGCAGGAACATCCCCAGTAGAGGGTGTGCAAGAGGCAGCTGATCGATGTTTCTCTCTCATCGATGTTTCTAACTCTCTATCCCTCTCTCTTCCTCTCTGTAAAAAATGAATAAAATATATTTTTTAAAAAAATCAATCAATAATACCACAATAACCTGGACAAAGTAGTACTAGTATAAGGCTAGAATACATAGATCAATGGAATATAATGTAAAGTCCAGAAATAAATCTACACATCTATGGTCAACTGGTTTTCAACAAGGGTGCCAAGACAATTCAGTGGCGGAAAGATGCCAGAGTTGCCAGTGTGTTGTTTGGTGAGACTCCCCTTCTTAAACCCATTCCAACCAGGTTTTCACCTCTACCACTCCATGACCACTTGTCACTGTCGGCAATGGAGATGGTATCAAGCTGTCATCGACTTGACATATTTAGCAGCATTTGACACAACTGATGACTTCTTCCACCATGACTCATTTTCTTGACTTGGCTCCCAGACACTGCATTCCTGGTTCTTCTCCCTATCTCATTATCCCAATAGTTTCTCTTCTCAGTCTCTTTGTGTGGTTCCCACTCATCTCCCTGACCTCTTATGATTGCAGGCACCCAGGTTTTAGTCCTTGTTTCTTTACTCCAATTCTTTTTGGCACTCACTCTGCAGTTTCATCTCATCTCATGGCTGCAAATGCAAGCTGTATAACTGATGACTTCTAAATTCATAACTCCAGCCAGACCTCTTCACTGAACTCCAGACTCATACATCCAACTATCTATTCAGTATCTTTCTGTGGCTATCTAATGGCATCTCCAACTCAACACTTCCAAAACCAAACTCCTGATCGTCCATCCCAAACCTGCCCTATCCACAGCTGTCATCTTTGTTGGTGGCAACTTCATCTTTGCAGTTACTTTGGTAAAAACTCCTCTTTTTCTCTCATACTCTATATCTAACCCACCTGCCAACCTTGTTGCGTCTACCTTCAAAATATCTTCAGAATCTTACCAGTTTTTACCACTGCTGCTGATACCCCTCTGGTCTAAAGTATCATCAAATCTCAGCTAGATTCCTTCCTAACTGGTCTCTCTGCTTCCACACTAGCTCCCGAACTGTCTATTCTTAACATAGCAGCCTAATTGACCCCTTAAAACATACATCATGTCACTTCTCTGCTCAAAATTCTGCACGGGAATGTCTAAATAAAATATATTATATTTATATAATGGCATATTATACAACAAATAGAGGAAATGAGCTAGATTTATGTATATAAACAAATATCACAAAAACATAGTGCTGTGTGAAAAAAGAAAATTTCAAAATGGTACTACAATGTGACACCCACTTATGTAATTAGAAAAACACACACATCAACATATTATATATTATTTATAGAACTGTACACCAAAAAAGGTATGAAAAACTGGCTAAATTGATACACATCAAATCTAAGATTTTGGTTGCCTTGGGATAGAGAAAAGGGATGCAGAGAAGAGGGGCAGAGGGAATAGGCAAGGAAAAGAATTACAGGGGCTCTCAACCTTGTAATTATCTACAATAATAAAAACTTAATATGCTAATTAGACTGGATAGCCGAACGACCTTCGGAATGAAGCCAGGGCTGCAAGAGCCAAGGCAAGCCACTGAGGCTGCAAGGGCCAAGCCCCTTGCACGAATTTTGTGCATCGGGCCTCTAGTATTTTAATATAAGGAAGTCAAGCAAATATAACAAAATGTTAACAATATTCATCCTTGGTATTGGGAACATGAATGTTTGTTATACTATTTAATGCATTTTAAAATTTTTTCCAAAATATTCAATTAACAAAAAGCATACAGAATAGCATGATTTCAAAAGATATAGTTGCTAGGTTTCAAACCCATTTAAGCAATTAATTGGTTCAGTTAATACTGGATCAAATGTCTAAGATAATCTCAGTGTCCCTTGGAATTTTACTATTTCCCATAAATGTTATCTTCCCAGGAATCAGGTCCTGTTTTGGTTAGGACACCTGGAAAACCGTTCGGACTCACAAATTCCAATTACCATTTCCTCTCGGAAACTAGTAATTTCATGCTAAGTTATTTTTATTAAACTCTTATCATGCCCATGACAAATCCCCTTAACAGGAACCTTGTTTGGGGATCTGATTTTAATTAAAAGAGCTCTGTTATCAATGATAAACTCTCATTCACTCCCTTCAACTAGTCTGCCTCCCGTCAGTATTTATGTTTACCAATGAACATCCCTCAGTACACATATGGATTTTTCTATATTTTTTCTTAGTCCTATACTTCCAAAGCTGACTAAACAACTTCTATCAGTCTGCTCCTGACTTAAAAGCCATGTCCATCTAAATTCCATTGCTTGTTGTGTATATGTGTGTACTTGTATATTTTTTATCTATAGCATTAGACTATGCCGGGTAACAACCCCAAATATAAGTGGCTTACCACAATGGTTTCTTTCTCATTCATATTACATACTGGTAGTTACAGGCTGGTATAATTCTGCTTTATACACCGTCTCATTCCAGGACCCAGACTGAAGAAGTACCCCCATCTAGAACATGCTATTCTCAAGTTAGAAGGAAAAAGAGCAAGAGAGTTAGAATAAACAAAGAACTCCTATGACTCAAAACAAAAAAAACAAACAACCTGATTAAAAAATGGGCAACGGACTTGAACAGACACTACTCCAATGAAGCAATAGAAATGGCCAACAAGCAAAGAAAAGATGCTCAACATCAGTAATCACTGGGAAAGTGCAAATAAAAACTATATTTTTCTGAGTATTCAAAACAAACAAACTCTTTTAAAAATAATTTTATTATTGAGTAGAAAGAGAGGCACTGTTATTAATTTGACACACGCCCCCCACTCCATCTTCCAATTCCACTCCACCCATAAATAAATCAAGGAGCCTGGGTGGTGGGCAGTATGTGTGTAGTAGGGTAGGATGAGAGGAAGTTGTCATCTGCTAGGTATCATACATCATATTATTTAAATATCCCATTACAGACATAAAAAGGGGGCTCAGAGAGCTTGAGTAATTTGCCTAGTGTGTCACAGTGAGGTTCAGGCTTGTGGCCCAGAATGGAGGAGGTGCAAACACTACAACTTGCTCATCAAGTCACAAAGGAGCATAGATAGGGGGTGGGGAGTGGGAGTGGTACTACCTGCAAACTTCCTAGAGAAGGAAATAACATGAGGCATTTGGTTATTCTTATTTATGCCATGGGCCGTTTAGATCCTTTGCCGCTCCCTGGAAACTTGGGGGATGATGCCCGTTTTACAAATAGATCCCTCAAGTCCATCCATCTGTCAGATGTTTGTTTGCTTCTTTTCAGTTATGAGTTGAACATGCACCTGTTATTGGTGGTCTAACCACTTGAGAGGTCAAATCTGTCCTCAGATATGCTTCCACTATTACTAGGACCAGTGAAAACACAAGAGATTCTCTGTTCACGGTTAGGCCATAATGTTACACCTCTCAAATAAAAGGCCATGGGTCAGGCATAACTTTTGTTTGTATTCAGCAAGCCAAGATTCATGTAGTCAGTTCCACGGGCCTTCATTCAGAAACTGATTCCCCCGTAGTTCCCTTTCCTTTATTATTATTGATTTTCATTTCCTGGGAAACACAACATGACTCTAATTAACGAATGAGGCCACATTCCAAAGCCGCAGATTCCATTCTCCTCCCTCGACTCTTCCCTGGACTGTCTGGACCCTATTGTAACATGATGTCCTGTCCTTTGCTCCTGGCCTTGCAGGAAGGCATGCCGCAAGCTGCGGTCTCCAGCTTTTATTTTCCATCTGCAGGGTGATTCCCTGCAAGGAGAGTAACAGCTGAAGATGTGGAGACACACACCTCACAGACAGCTGTGGGAATCAGATTGGATCTGCACTCAAGCATGCTGGAAATAAAAGACCATTGACTTTGGCATTGGGATGAAAACCTCTGCCAAACACACATAGACAGTCTCTCTCTCTCTCTCTCTCTCTCTCTCTCTCTCTCTCTCTCTCTCTCACACACACACACACACACACACACACACACACACCTTTCAGAGAGACTGTACAGTTCCCCACATATGGCAAACATATTTTAGGGGAAGCACCATGACTAGAGGCCAGTGGGAGAGAAAGAAAAGGAAAATAATGAGAAAAATCTTCAATAAGCCTAAATTGTTCCAGTCAGACCGCTGAGAAAGAATGCAAAGGATTGGAGATGAAAATTATTGGTAAAATCAGCATTATAACCTAGCTAAATTCTTTCCTACTTCAAATGTTACTAGAACTTACTCTGAAGACAACAGTAGCACCTGGGGAACTAGCCTTTCTGTTTAGCTGGAAGCACTTTGCCTAACACAACAGAGACATGTGAAAAGAGTCCATTATCTAAAACAAAAATGTTTTCCTCTAATTCACAATTTCAAATATTCTTCATTTTACTTGTAAATAATTACATGTGTGGGGGGGGGGGCAGGGGGAGAGGAATACATGTATAACTAATTTTTTTCTAAATTTAAATTCTTTATTGTTTAAGGTATTACATTAGTCTCCTTTTCCCCCCATTGACCTCACCCCAGCCCCTCCTACCCGCCCCACCCCAGCACATGCCCTCACCCCTCTGCTGTCTGTGTCCATTGGTTTTGCTCATATGCATACATACAGGTCCTTTGGTGATCTTTTACCACCTTACCCCCTGCCTTCCCTCGTAGATTGGACAGTCTGTTTGATGCTTCTATGTCTCTAGTTCTATTTTTGTTCATCAGGTATAACTAATTTTAAATGGCAGTGGCTCCCAACACTTTTAAGTACAATTGTACTCTAAATTTCTATTTTCTCTGTGACATATTTAATGATCAATTAAATGCACTATGAAATTCCCAACATAAAGGAACTAACAAAATCCTTGTTAGAATGTAAACAACTGGTCTCTAAGTTATGTTTTATAAGAATTGATTTATCAAATTTTCTAAAAATAAAACCAGAGAAAAGACTCCAGTTTCTGCTCTCCGGAGTTATTGGTGAAAGTTAATCAGATCGCCTGAAGGAACACAAAAAATCTGATGACTGAAAGTGGTGGAGTGGAAGAAACACTGGCCTGGTGTTCTTGGGGCCTCATTCTAAGGGCTCTCCTTAAACTGAGTTTAGAGTTTCACCCCGAGGCTGGAAGGGAGGTGCCAATGCATTTTAAGTAGAAAGATGACCATGTGACAGTATGGGAAATGGACTATCCATTTCTGAGACTGACACCGGAGTAAAAGGGTAATTAATTGTCCAGGCAAGAAATAACGACGGCCTTGAGGTCAGTCTGGCTCTCCACTGCCCGTGTGCCACAGCTCCTGAGGCAAAGGGCTGGTGGAGGCAGAATAATGTTCTCTCCCATGAGTGTATCTTCCAGAAGTGGTACCTTGGGGAGAACAAAAGTCCTGGAATTGCCACCTACTAGCTGTATGGCCTCAGGTAGCTAATTAAGAAGATATATTTGTTAAGCATTTTACTAAGTATGAGGAACCTCTCAGAGATGGATTTAAGTGTATTTTCTAATTTATTTACTCTTTTCATACTTTAATTTATTCATCTGTGAAAGAACAGTAATGCCTGACTTATATGCTATTTTGCGGATGAAAAGAGAGATCATATACATGAAAAGGCTTCATAAATCTTAAAAAGGTTAGCTATCTAATAAAGATTACTTTCAATATTTTTTCCTAGATCTAAAAATGCTATGAGTATTTTCTTTCCAATCCCCAACTATTGGAGACTGCATAGGTTGATGAAAATAGTTATTAATTGTTGATTTGTATATTGCAAGACATGAAATATGAACAACTATTAACGCCGGCGGTCTTGATCTGGCATCTAGAAGGGTTCAGGAAACCTGGAGAAGAGACTGTGCGTAAATTAATAGAGTCCAGAGACGAAACATAATTTTGAAAGGCATTTGGCGGGGGCAGAGGAGCTTGGCTGAAGAAACCAAGTTCTCCTTGTCTCAGGACCCCTTGCTTTTTATTAACACAATTTGTCCTAAGGCAAGGTGGAGATATACACATCAAAGGGTAGGGTTAGGTACAGAATCCTTTGTCAGATTGGGGCATTGCTTTCAGCTGTTCAGGTGTTTGGCCAACAGGAGGCAATAACATGTAGATTGAGATGCCCTGAGCTGTCTGGCAATAAGCAATCATCCTTTTCAGGCTTGGGGAAATGCCTTTAGCCATTCCCAGCAGGTGATAACATATGTGACTCAGCCCTTGTTGAGTCCCCAAGTTCCATCAACCTTTCGATGAAACTCTTGCAATTATGACATGCTGGAATTGGCTTCCGGCAAACTATGATGATGTTTTCACCTTCCAGAACACTGCAAACACGAGGTCAGGTGTTTAAAATAATAGCTGCTAAAGGGAGACTAGCTTATTTGATTATACTTCTGCATGAGAATGGCTATCAGAAGCAAAAGCCTTCAGTTTCAGGATAAACCATCAGGAGTAACTTGTCATCCTCCCCCGTGAATAAATAAAACTTTATGGTCATTCTAAAGGACTGATGTCTAGGCACTCCTTCCTAGGCACTCTATGGGCACTAGGCAAGCACAGTTTCTATTCACACTATTAAAATGGTGATGAGCTACTAAGTGGGATGGTGGTTTATGGCCACCAAACATATCATTCCTTGGCTGGGGCTTTGCCATAAGGTGAAAGCAGATATGTAATGAGGACACGATCCATTTAACATTTTCATATTTTTTGCTAGGGAATCTCTTAAGGACCCTGTCTCTAGGCCAGGCTATCTGCCTGTCCCAGAGTAAACGGATTCATCCGCAGTGAAGATATGAGTCAATATTTTGGCTCTGTTCTGAAGCCTTTCTTGGCTTGGACTCAAGTCACTGGACATTGCCTTCCAAATTTCCCAGCTACTTCTCTCAAGTCTTTTCAAAAGCTATTATACAAAGAACGACCAATGGGACTTCTAAATGCAATGCCCAATAAAGCAACATTGGAGTTACATAAGCCACTGGTCACTAAATTCTATCCTTGATCCCCAGGAGATTAGGCAACAGTATGAAGTCATCAGTTTGAATGCAACCCAGTACAGAAAACAACTCCAGGGTCAGAAGTACTAATAAGACGCAACTTTTGGTATATGAAGCACTTTACACTTACCATGTATAGTAGGGGGAAAGTTGAAAAAATACTACTGCTTTATAGTGATACTTAATGATATGAATACAAGGAAAACATTTAAATGAAACAATCACATTGGATGAAATCACCCCTAACCAATTTTTTAAAAACTGGAGCTAGGTAAACCCATTCAAAAACTTCCTCAAAGAATCTGAAAATAAAAGTGTTCTGGGTTCCCATCTGAGAAGCTGACCTGAGATTGCTGGAAAAGGATGCTCTTCTCTGGGTTTATGCCACAGGCAAGGAGAGCCGCAGTCATGTCCAAGATGCTCTGGCGCAGGTCCGCTGGGTCTTGGGGGACAGTGATGGAGTGCAGGTCAACGATGCTGTACAGCACGGAGCCGGGCTCGTTCTGCAAGCTCACCCAGCTCTCAATGGCTCCCAGGTAATTGCCCAGGTGAGGGGTTCCTGTGGGCTGAATGCCGGAGAATACTCGCCTCACGGCATCTTTCTGGAACAGAGGAAAACAGACATATTTGCTTCTGGGGTAAAATACACGAATCTTATGTCCAGATTACCATAGCTATAATGGCTAGGCTTTATTTTTTTAAACTTCAATCTGACAGTCATTATTCTTATGCGTTTGTTTTGTGCCTACTCTGTGCAAAGCACAGCGTTAGGTGCTATTAGGGACAGAAAATAATATTTAAAATGTGGGGTGTGCCCAGCAGGCGTAGCTCAGTGGTGGAGCATCGAACTATGAATCAGGATGTCATGGTTCGATTCCTGTCAGGGCGCATGTCCAGGTTTCAGCTCGATCCCCAGTGTGGGGCGTGCTAGAGGCAGCTGATCAGTGATTCTCTCTCATCATTGATGTTTCTATCTCTTGGTCCCTCTCCCTTGCTCTCTGAAATCAATAAAAAATATATTTTAAAATAATAAATAAAACATGGGTTTTTTTGGACTCAAAAACTTACAAAGACGCATATACGAAACGGTTTGCATTCCCCAAGAGAATGCAATCTAATTGGAGAGAGAGGATATGTTTATGAAAAGATAAGAGTTCCATGTGGCGACATGACCTTGATCAGTTTGGAAAGATAAATAGTGGGGTACAGGCGGGAGTTCACAAAAAGAAAAGGTGACTGTGGATCCAGTGAGAAAGACTTCAGACATAGAATCAAATTTCATTGGAAAGTAAAGGGACTTCATGGGTTTTTCATGCAATTTCATTCATTTTGAATAAAGGCAATGAAGGCCATAGATTAGGGGTAAAGGCTACTATTTACTTAATTCAGTTTTCTCTAACAATAATTGCCGATGTAATATCAGCAATATTATATAATTAAGTGTATATATTAAATGTAGTTAGTTATATAATTAATATAATTAAGTGTGCAGGATCTTGGGCTAGAAATTTGGAAACCTACACTCTATTTCTAATATTACCTCTTGATAAAGTTACTTAACTTTTTCTTACTTCAGCTTCTTTTTCCTTTGATAAATCATACTTGGTTTTTTATTTCTTCAAAAGAAGTTACCCATCGTTGGCCCTTTACACTTATTACTCAAGATGATTTTAGAATCATCTTGTCAAATTCCAAGAGAAAAGAAAATTGTTGGGGTTTTTTATCAAATTTCATGGAGTCTATAGATTGCTTTGAGGAGAACCAACATCTTCATACAGTGGGTCCTCCAATACAGGAAACACTTAGTATATGAGTGTCTAAGGTAAAAACTGTGGCTGTAGTTGATAACATTGTGTCGTGTAATTGCAATTTGCTAAGAGACCAGAAGTTAAATGTTCTCACTAAAACAACAACAAAAACAAACCCACAAAAACAAAAAACAAACAAATAACATGAATATGTGAGATGATGGATATGTTATTCACTACATGGGGGAAATCCTTCCACAATTATATCATATTATCTCCATGCTCACTTTAAATATCTTATAACTTTATCAACTATATCTCAACAGAGCTGAACTTTTAAAAAAGTAACATTAAAAAGTCCTTATCTTTATACCTGATACTAGCTCCTAAGAGAGAGATGTGAATGCCAAGGCTATTTTATATTTGTCTTTCCCGTCCCCAGGAATTCCAAACACTCCAAATACGGTCTGTTTTCCCCATAGCTGCTCACTTTTCTCTCTGCTCCTGAGATGATAGCTCTAAAAGTAGAATGCCATGTCATAGGTCCAAAGTTGCACTTGATCTAAGCACTCAGGAGACCTAAAAGATTTTTGACTTTGAGGATATGATATATATCTTCAAAGTAACTGCAAACAAATATACCTTACCAATTAAAACCACACACACACACACACACACACACACACACACACACACAAAATAGGCCTGCAAATGACTAACTCCCCAAATCATAATTTAGAAATAGTTCATAGTTGAGAACTGAGGTTCAGGGAGCAGGAGAGAAAGAGGGAAGGATAAGAGGGGGTGGGGGGAGGGTAGAGAGGGAGAAAGGAAGAGATGGAGAGAGAAAGAGAGAGGAGTTAGCATAGAATAAGTACCTATCACTGAGGCTTCCTCTAGTACCTTGAGACCTTAACCAGCCCTGGGTTCCTGATATGGGAATAAGCAAAGGAGCTTTCAGTGAGGTAAAAATGATTAATGGGCGTTAGGGTCTGATTGATGAAGGGAGAAAGCAAAGCAGAAAAACAAGCTCTGAATTTAATAAATGGAAGAGAGAGAAAAATACCATCCAGAAATATTTGACCTGTCCTAGGATGAAGAGAGACTCTTTGTTAATGTAAAGAGTTATGAAGACTAGGAATATCAATCTGAAAAAAAAAAAGAAGAGTGGGGATATTTCCACATCAATCCCTCCATGGTCAAACTAAGGAATTATTCCCCAGGAGAAATGGAGAAACTAATTCTTGAGAAAACTAGAAGAGAAAAGCACCAGAGGACAGACGGAGGGGAAAAAGGAATTGTGATCAGTGGGACAGGCCCGAACAGGATCTAATACATCTTTTTCATCCTCTAGTTTCTGTGATTTTATATGTCCACGCAGAGGGAATGATGTTATCAAGAAATAAGAGCAACAAGAAATGTTTCGTTCAATGTTTAAGCAGCCATTAAGCAAATACAGCCTGTAAATGAGAACTGGATTTTTGGTCTTAAAAATATACAGAGAGCATCCTGCTCTTCTGCGGGGAGTTTATGTTCGCGTCTGTTCCCGGGCAAGAGTCAGCAGGCAGCCCGGCGGCGTGGCGGGGGAGATGCGCCCGGTACCATGAAATCACAGGGCTGGAATGTGGAGTTGGGATGGTGGGAGGATGGGGGTTCTGTGTTCAAAAGCACTAGAGTTGGGGGAGGGGGGAAATCCTGGGCTTCCCAGTGGACGGGAGGCAAACCACAAAGAAAACAGCTTTAGGACTAGCCACAGGCATTCGTTCACTCATGGGAAGCCTGGAGCATCCACCTACAATCCCATCGCAGAGTACTGAGAGCAAAAAAGGAGCATTTTCACAAAACAGGGCTTCATTTTTATTTCAGGTGTATTTCCTTAACAAATGCCACTTCCAACCAGTACAGTGATTGGCTCATTTTGTAACAGGACCAGCACTCCCAGTGGGCAGCTGCGGCCCTGGGATCTGAAATGTTCCAGAAGAGAGGGTGGGTGTGCGAATCAAAGGGAGAAAATACTGATCAATCTGGCAGGTGTAGCTAAAACTCTTCCTGACTGAAGGTACAGTGCATATGCAAAAATCATAATGATCTTAATTTTAACTAGGGCACCCAAATACAATTGAAAAATCCCAAGCTGCTAATTATGGGAAAAGAGAGTTTTTGTGATTAACTAAACAGAGCTTCTGTCTTTAATCGAAAGTGAATGAAATACATTAAAAGGAGGCTGCCTACTAGTTTTGAAACTCAATGACGGTGGGAACCAGACATCAACAAAAGATTTCAAGACTCATTACAGAATCCTGCTTATAGCCAGCTGCAACGTCAATTGTTCATCACACCTGTCTCAACCACAGTCAAAGGTAAACCAAAAACTTGGCTGAACAACTACTATGTCCAATTGGTCCTATGAATGGCATGTTATCACAGATTGTGATAAAGGAGTAAGCAGCTGGCCAGTGTGGCTCAGTGGTTGAGTGTCAACCTATGAACCAGGAGGTCACAGATCAATTCCCGGTCAGGGCACACGCCTGGGTTGCAGGCTTGATCCCCAGTAGAGGGCGTGCAGGAGGCAGCCAATAGGTGATTCTCTCTCATCATTGATGTTTCTATCTCTCCCTCTTCCTTCCTCTCTCTGAAATCAATCAAAAATATTTTTTTAAGTAATCAACAATCCTATCAACTAATTGGGATGAAAGTCTCTTTCTGTAAGTCTATTTATTCTGTATGTAAATAAAATATACAGCTTAACACTCTCACTCCTTAGCTCTCTGTTAGCGTTTCTCAATTCTATCCTTTATGTCATCCAACTATTTCAATCCTAGGCTCCTCGAATATCTCCTCAAAACTCTTTAAAATGTGTCCACTACCAATTAGTGATTTAAGAGCTGAAACAGAGGCGACCCTGCATAGCAAAATAGCACTTCAGCTGGGAGGACCCAGGTGCTGCGTCTTTGAAGCTTTCTTTGGCCATGGCTCAGCATTGTTCTGCTGCAGTCAGCTCTTTCTTCCAGAAAATACAGGAGCCCGGGGTCTGGAGAGAAAGTGCTGACTCAGCACTGAGAAAAATGGGTTTGTTTCTGCTTAGAAATGAAACCAGATGCTCAGATCTGGGAATCAATAGAGTAAATATTAATTCAGTATAAGAGAAAGCAGGTCATATATGGCCCCCAAACAAGAAATAATATGTAGGTCAACAATCAAAACGGAAGGAAAGATTGTTTTTTAAAAAGGGGGAAAATTACCTTTTTAAAAAAGACTGCGATTTTCTTAAAGGCATAGGTGATAAGCACTTGGTACCTATTGTTAGGCCAGTGAAAGAATTTAAAAGGAATAAACTTGAGTTTTAAAAGTTTCCTAGTGACTTATTTAGCCACTTCCACATATTAAGAGCTGGGCACCTTTTCCCTGCGTGCCTGTGCTGTCCTTCCATCAGCTGATGGAATGCTTTCACACAAGACTTTTCCTTCTTGGGGGAACGTCCACTATCAGAACTTCCCTGGCACCTGGCATCCTCATCTCAGGCGATGAACAGGAATTACTGGCCTCACTTTCCAGGGAAGGACAAGCAAGGTTAAATAACCTGCACAAGACAGCAGATCCGAGCTCCCACCCAGTCTGTCTCCTTCCTTCATGCAGGGCTGCTGCATCCAGATAGAATTTCTGACTTCAAGGTTGGCTTGGCCTGGCCTTGAGGAACCCTCCCTCGCTCCCACCAACACCTCCCCTCCACCCACACACTTCTCAGAAGGGGAAAGTGTGCCACAGAGAGGTTTACCAAAAGGCCAAGGGCACACGGCAGCTGGGACCAGAATCCTGAACTCCAGAGCTCTCACTCTCTCCTCCCCTCCCTCCTTCCCCTCCCTCTCTCTCTCAGAGATTTCTCCCCCCTCCCTCTCCCGAGGACTCTTCCCTCCTTCCCTCCCTCCCTCCCTCCCTCTCCCAGGGATCCCTAGCCTCCCTCCCTCTCTTTCCCCAAGCAGAACAGACCCCTCCTTCACCAGCTCCTCATTATTGCACATATCACACTGGTAACTTGGTAAATATTTTCTTATTTGCTTAGTAAATATTTTCCCACCTAGAATACGAGCTCCTCTAGGCCAGGGCTGTCTCTCTCATCTTTACATCCCCAGTGCATAGCAGTGCCAGGTACATTGTGAGCACCTAATAAATGTTAGCAGAATGAATGACAAATCTTTTCCCCCCACTTTGGCTCCAAATGTAAAGGGCAAAATAACTGTAAACAAAATGGCCCAAATGTTCCAGTTATAGGCAGTTCTTAAACAAGCTATGTTCTAAGAGCTTGTTTGAAAATTGGTTTTCTGAAACGCACAGACTCAACTCTTTAAATGGTGGTTAAGCTCCTGGAAGGCAGCCCATGGAAGCCTCGTTGAGCCCACAGTATTCCAGAAGAATGGCTTTCATATCCCATTTCAGCTCTACCTAAACACCATTCATAAAATGGTTTCTGTGGGAAGATGAACTCCAAGTTCGATTTGGGACACCAGAAACCCACCCAGCGGTGGCTCTGACTGTGAAGTCGAAAGGGCTTACGGGGAGCAATCTGAGGTGAAGACAAGGTTGCATTTGCATAGGGAATAGACTTCAAAAATTGGACTGTATGATCACTAAAAGTGGGGCAACATGCCAAAGCTTCCTCAAGCATCCATTAGCTTTCCTAACACTGGCACTGTGAGGACAGCGGGGGGCAGCTGCCCGGGCCACGAGGAAGAACAGAAGGAAGGCGGAAGCCAGGCACTGGACCCTTCAGTAGGTGCTAGTAACCCGTACCAGCAGCAGCACCAATCAGGGAACTTGTTAGAAATGAAGCCCGGCCAGTGTGGCTCAGTGGTTGAGTGTGACCTATGAACCAGGAGTTCACCGTTCGATTCCTGGTCAGGGCACATGCCCGGGTTGTGGGCTTGATCCTCAGTGTGGGGTGTGCAGGAGGCAGCTGATCAATGATTCTCTCTCATCATGGATGTCTCTATCTCTCTCTCCCTCTCCCTTCCTCTCTGAAATCAATAAAAAAAAATTTTTTTTAAAGAAATACAAATTTCTTTGTCCTCACCCAGAAGTATCATAGCAGAAATTCTAAGTGTGAGCTTAATCCAGAAGCAGAAATGAGAAGAGTTAGGCAACCTGGGCTTGAACAAGCCCTCAGGTCATGCTGATATAAGCTCCCGTTAGAAAGGGATTGAGGGGCACCAACGTCTATGCTTCAAATTCCTTTCAACTACGTAAAATGAGGTCCAGATGAAAACACTAGAAATGAAAAAGGGAAGACATCTTCTTAGCCAACAGTTCTCAGTCTTGGCTGCACAGTGATCAGCTGGGAGCTTTAAAAAATACCGATGCCTGGGCCCCATCCTCAGAGATTCTGATTCGATCAGTCTGGGATTTGGCGTGAGCATCGGGAGTTTTAAAAGCTCCCCAGGTGATTCTAATGTGCAGTCAAGATGGAAAAACCACTGCTCTAGGCCAACTACTACACAATCATTCTCCGCAGCTGCCAATCTGCTAGGAAACACACACAAATAAAATAAAAAGACTGTAAAAATGTGAAAAGTAAGTCCACTTATAATTTACATTTCAAGGCAACACAATCCCTGAGACAGTTATGTATTAACAAGTGATCAGAGGCCTGCTTGGCTTCAGGCGGCTCTGATGTCCCATTCAGCAGCACGGCAGCAGATTTGAGGGTGTGCTTATAGCCTCCAAATTGGGGAGAAAAGGAACCTGTGACAGGTAAGCGCACCACCTTCCGTGGGTCGGTGAACTTACCTGAGTCCTTACGGCTCAGGGATTCGGGATGCCTATACAGCCCGAACTTCACCAAGAAAATAATCCCACTAAGAAGGTTTTGACCTCAGAATTGTAATGGATAGAAAACAAGCATCTCTGCAAATATATCCTCTAAAGCCCTCTGATCCCTATCAGAGAGTCTGAATTCAACACTCCAGCAGCTGTGAGTCTCATGTTAGCGCAATCAGATGACCAAAACCTGGACTAACAACAGGAGGTCTTGGCTAAAAGAGATGCCAAAAAGTCTCATACACACGTGGGAAGTAACTCCATGACCATGTCCAGTGTTCTGAACCTCTGAGGAGAATTTGTTACAAGGTACAGTCCAGAGGAGAAAACATTTCTAAAGTTATTTTCATGGCATAAAGATAGTTGAGAGAGAGAGAGAGAGAGAGAGAGAGAGAGAGAGAGAGAGAGAGAGAGAGAGAGAGAGAGAGAGAATATGACTTGACTCTCTTGGCTGTCTTGACCACTACTAGGAGAAAGAAGTCTCATTTTCCAGCAACCCATGGCTCCTTTCTCATCATCCAACCCTGTAGCCGGATACAATCCCCAGGGTTGTTTTCAACATTCACATCAGTTCAGACCCACTGTCAGCTCGAATTAACTCAACTTTAGACTAAGTTACAAAAATGGCAAAGGCAAGCAGTAAAATATGGTAAGGATAATTTGTGTGGTTATTAACCATGGTTAAGAAGCAAGTTCTAGCTCCAGGTTGCCTGGGTTGAAGTTCTGTCTCTATTACTTATATGGCCTTGAGCATCCACAACACGGGGATAGTAGTATACCCACCTCACAGGGTGGCTGGAATGAGATTATTAGTGTGAAGTGCTTGGTGTCTGGCATGCAGTGAACAACCCATAAATTAGCTGGCCATTTATGAAGGTAAAAAATTTAAGTGTCACATATATATCATTGTATATATGTATAACTTGAATTTATTGGGGTGGCATTGGTTAATAAAATTATATAGGTTTCAGGTATACAATTCTACCACACATCATCTGTATATTGTATTGTGAGTTTATCACCCCAAGACAAGTCTCCTTCCATCACCATTTATCCCTCCTTACCTTCTTCTATCTCCCCCCCTCCCCCCGCCCCACACCCCTTCTCTCTGGCAATCACCATACTGTTGTCTGTCTGTATACATGAGTCTTTCTTTGCTTAGTCCCTTCATCCTTCTCACCTAGCCCCCGACCCCCTCCCCTGACAGCTGTGAGTCTGTTCTCTGTATCCATGAGTCTGTCTCCACTTCGTTAGAAACAAAAGAAAAAAAATAAACAGTTGGGACTACATCAAACTAAAAAGTTTTTGCACAGCAAAGGAAATAGTGGAGTTAGGACTTGAACCTACACAGATCAGCTTCAGCTGTCTATACTGCAGAGGGAGACTAGGAGGATATAAGCAAAGCCTTGTTTGCTTTTACCCCCTCTGATCCAATAAATGATGCTACCCTTCTAGAAAGCGTGACCTCAAATCTGCTTTAATTTTACATTATCATGAACTTCTAAGGAGACGGGTGGTTCGTGCTCTCTCTCTCTCTCTCTCTCTCTCTCTCTCTCTCTCTCTGTCTCCCCCCCCCCCCCCCCACAACAAAGATAACTGCCCTGTGTAGGTCTTGTTTTCACGTAGAAGTGGTGGTCGGCACCAGGGCAGGTGACAGGGACAGTGGTTCTTATTCATCTGGGCAGCAGCTTCCGTGCTAATTCTAAACACAGGTGGTGAGGGAGACAGCCAACGGAAGGGGGAAGGAATCACCGCTGACATGTGCAACCGGGAAGATGGATGGTTTCCCTCTCTCCTTTTCCCCAGTGCACCGGCCCGGGGGCGGAGACGCGGGCGCTGCTGTGCCGGGGACAGTGAAACACACAGCGCAGTGTCTACCTTGCGGCAACGCTGATTAATGAGACTGAAATGGCACAGAAAGCAGGCAGCGCTCCGGCCAGGGAATTCACAGGCCTTTCCGTCTTTAATGACTTCCACAAAGGCAGTTCCCACAAACAGCCGGCTGGAACGGAGTACCCCGTGGCTTGAGCGAGGCAGGGGTGTATTTGGAGGAATGCGCCCAGCAAAGGGTGAGGGTGGGAGGGGAGCTTGTAAGGAAGTAAATGCACTTATGATCGGGTGGGTACAAATCATAATGAGTGAATTCCCCTCCTCTACCTGCTTCCAGGTAAGGTAGTTATTCACATACTCAACTCAATGTAAAGAGAGCCTGAGAGGACACTTTCACGAAGATTTCCCTGCTAACAACACTCTTGGTGTTTTGAGCTGGGAGATAATATCATCCATTTTTCATGTTCTACCGTAGCTACATAGTGTATACATTAAAACAATAATTTCTCTTTGAGAAAAGATGAATTTTAACACCAAATATTATTTCTGGTACTTACTATCAAGTATCTATTGGGCATATCCATTTGGAAGTCCCACCAGCAGCTCTTCAAACTTAATACCCTATCAAAAATAAGTCTAATCATGTCTGTGATTTTTTTTTTGAAGCTCCTTAGAAAGGTTTCTTATAATGCTTTGTATGAAATAAATAAACTTAAGGAGAAAATGAGAAAAATTCACATTTGGGAAGCAGCATCAGCTGATCATGAATTCATATCCCTTTTTATGTTGGGAAGATTATCTGAATAATCTCTGGGAGCTCTCGATGATAGGCCACAACGGTAGGGAACAAAGAGTCCCACACATTTTGACATGCCACGTAGCTTCCTGCGTGTCGCATCTCTGGGCCTCTTCCACAGTTCTGGAAGTGTACTACGTGGATGCAGAGACTGTTGTCAAACAAGTATCAGTATTGGAGGCATTTCAGAATTTCCAATTCCTCACACTTACCAATAAACCTTAGAACTTCCCACAATCGAGTGCTTAGCTCTTACTGTAAAACTTCACCATCACGTTCAATTTTCTACTCCTATTTAATGGTGACATCGTATGTGTATATCTGAGTGTATAAAATAACTCAACAGTCTTCAGTCAGTTGTCTCATTGTGCCTACTAAAATTCAAGAATATTTCTTTAATTACAAGAGCCTTCCCTTTGCTGATTGTTTACACAAATTGGTGACTTTTTTCTCATTCTGGTATTAAGTTGCCTCATCATGTGTTGTTCAAGCTGAAGAAATAATTATTTTATCAGGAAGGTAATGTAGCATTATAGTTTCATTCCTCTAATTCCAATGATTTCATTGGAATTTATGCATTCCTATACTAATAAAGTTGTGAATGTATAAACCATAATAATGATCCTCTTTTAATTTTAGTTTGATTTCCAATAACTCCAAAAAATTTCCTTTATTTGCCAATGAGTATTTATCATGTCCCCTTTGGGGTTAATGCTGTTTTCCAATTAGCTTTCAACTCTGATTTTGCTTTTATATATTATATAGTTTATATGGGTATATTCTATTTTTGTAAATATGCTTTGAGTGAAAAATGATAATTTTTCAACAGCATCACCACAAAATCAGCACTCACACTGAAAGTATAATGATTTCAAATGCAATTTACTTCCGAGTTTTTCAGACCACTCGCTCTCCAATTGGAAATGTTTACATTGTACATAATTCTCTTCCGTGAATAAATTTCAGTAGATAAAATAATTAGTGCTCTAATAGGTAAAATAATTAGTAAAATAATTTAGTAGGTAAAATAATTTAGAAAAATTTTAAAATAAATAATAGAATATTGCTCTCATTTTCAACAATTTCATTCCAATTGTTGAAAATATATTATTTTTCATCTACTTATTATTGAACAATTATTAATCATAAAATACTTGGTACTACAAGTGACACCACTAGTTGTCAAAAGCAATAACTCTTTGACATTTTTGTGAAAAATAATATTGATTTTTATTTTGATCTTACTATCAAATAATCATAGTTATTGAGAAAGTGATAGCAAATGCTTGAATCTGAGCCACCAAACAGCAAAAAGAGTGAGTGACTTTCTTTATTTTCCATCTTGATGAGAATTTTTTAAAAAATATTTTATTGATTTTTTTTTTTTTACAGAGAGGAAGGGAGAGGAAGAGAGAGCCAGAAACATCGATGAGAGAGAAACATCGATCAGCCGCCTCCTGCACACCCCCCACTGGGGATGTGCCTGCAACCAAGGCACATGCCCCCGACCAGAATCGAACCTGGGACCCTTCAGTCCGCAGGCCAACACTCTATCCACTGAGCCAAACCGGTGAGGGCTTGATGAGAATTTTTTTAAAGCTCTGTTGCAGAAGGGAATAGCCCAAAGCCCGTTCAGATGATTTATGTAACAAGTATTTTACAAGTTCTCCCATGTTCCTGACAATTTTACCTTTTTGCTGGTTCCTACCCCACCAGCACTGCTGAGTTAACTAGGCCCAAGTCTACCTTTTCAGCCCTTTTCTTCCCCCGCCCCACTCCATGAATTAGCTATATACTCGTCTTAGTTCCCTGAAGAATTGTACTCTTTTTCAGCTCCAGCCCTTTGTACATTCAGTTCTCTCTGCCTAGTTGCCTTTCTCCACTTGACAAATGTCAATTATCCCTTAAGAACCAGTTCAGAGGTTACCACATTTGTGAGGTCTTCCTCCCACAAGACCTACAATGCTTTGTCCTCCCTCCTTTATAGCACGGAGTTGTTCTGTAATTCACTTTCCCTACAAGACTACCACCGTCAGCAGCCAGTGAAATCTTCAAGGGTAAGAACCATGTTTTTATTCCTAATATCAACAAGGTGAAGGTTCAATATACATAGATGAAGGCAGTAGAAATGAATACTAACTATATGTGGCTTAGAGAACGCAGGAGCTGGGAATCAGTCTTAAGTTCCTTGACACTCAGCAGCCCCAGGGGAGAGGAGAATAAGAAAGGACATTTACCAAGACTAGCAGGGCATTTTCAAAAGATCCCTTCCCAGGTTACCCGTGCAAATGCTAGTTATTTTTTAGTCATCGATATCTATAACACTCAGAATGCTTTTCCCAATTCTTAATGTACTGTAACTTTAGTTGAATCTATACTAAAATGCTCCTGGAATAAAACGTCCTGAAAAATATTTTTACGAACCCCTTAAACAGTGGCTCAACTCTCTCTGTAGAATGCAATCAATCGTACATTAAGGTTCAGAGTGAATGTTATGTGATGATTTCCTGACACTTCATTTTAATAATATGCTGTTAAAGAGGCATTCACAAGTACAGAGGAGCTCATAGTATCAAGTCAGCTCTGCCCTTGGGGAGAGTGTGTCTAACCTACAATACAGGGTCATTTCCTCTTTTCTGGAGGACAAGCATCGCATGCACCCCGCTGGGGACCAGGCGCACCCCTGGTCCAGCAGGGGCAGAAACACAGCAGAGCGCTCGCTGCAGGACCAGGATGTTCTGAGTTAAGAAATGAGGTTTATGGGAAAACCTAGCGGAAATGGGTTAACGTCTTTTTAATCTGAATCTTTAAGAAGGGTAAAATAAGAATCTCACAATCAACATCAGATGTCGGGTGACGACTTCAACACGACAAATAACCTCTTAAAACAAAATATTTTGAAATCTAGTTCCTCCTTCACTTACCTGCTGCTGCTATGGTTCAAGGGGTCAAGGCTTCCACTGTGGCGGTTCCTAAAACCAAAAGCAACGTGGAGAAAAAGGCTTTGGTCTTACTGGTGTCCCCAGTAATGAAGCAATGGCAAACTCCTAATGTTGACTGGAAAGTTGAGAAGAAATGTATGTTTTAGTATCTGGATCATTTTAACTTCCCTTTGTTAGGAAATAACCCATTTGCAACATTAGTTCACTGATTTAAAATCATAACAAGACCATGCTGTATTTTATGAATACATTTTCCCAGTGAACAAGTCACATTTGACTAGCTTCATCTTAAAGAATGTCCTCTGTAGATCACGGTTGCTCCATATATAATTACTAAATGAATGAGAGTTTCATCACCAGGTTCCTTTTTATTCTCATAGAAAAATAAGTATTTTTCCTTTGCTTTTCAAACATGTCTATCCCTGTCCCCCCTTCCCTTCAAAGGCTTTTACTGAACTAAAGGCACATGCTATTAAATCTGGGATCTTGACATTCAGTTTTCATATCTGATACAGGTTCCCAAGCCTCTCGAACACACCATGCTAGCCCTTCAGAAAGATCTGAACTATCTCAAAGTTAACGGACTATTCAGATGAGGGGGCGTGCAGGAGGCAGCCCGTTGAAGTTTTGCTCTCACATTGATGTTCCTCTCCCTCTCCCTTCCTCTCTCTCTGAAAATCAATTTTAAAAATCTTTTTAAAAAAATGTTACATGTACCGTAAGTCTTCACTTAAAGTTGTCAATAGGGTCTGCAACTTGAAGTGAAATGACATAAAACAAAACCAACTTTACCATAGGCTAACTGACATAAGCAAGACAATGTTATAACGGAATGATGTGGAACAAAATGACATTATTCAAGGACCTGCTGTATGTGCACAAAGCTTAGCAGGGATAATGCTGCTAAGAATCATCAACATTGCTTTGCTTGATTTATGTTTGGAGATTTTTTCTTTTCTTTTTTGTTTTTGTTTTTTTTGTTGTTGTTAATTCTCACCCAAGGATATTTTTTCCATTAATTTTTAGAGAGAGTGGAAGGGAGGGAGGGAGGGTGTGAGAGAGAGAGAAACATCAATGTGAGAAAGATACATCGATTGGTTGCCTCCTGCACTCGCCCGGACCAGGGGCCAGGGATTGAACCCGCAACCCTTCGGTGTGCTGGCCGATGCTCCAACAACCAAGTCTCACCAACCAGGGCTTGGTTGGTTTTCTTAATCTAGAACTACTTGTTTTTCCCCAATACCAAGATATCTGAAGAGAGAAGAGAAGGACAGGGAGATTTTGAGAGTAAAGTCTCTGAATGGCACCAGTTTGGAGCAGAATGAGAAATAACTTTGGCTCTACTGGATACACTGAAAAAAGTACAAAACCAGAGTGCTGTTGTCCACAACACTCCCTTTAGTGAGCTGGCAGGCAGCCAGCAGGGGCTTTTCCAGCTTCCTAGGTCAGCAGGAGAGATCTGGGAGTTCCCCTAGCATTTAGGGTGCAGCTTGGGGCCAATTCCTGTTCTCCAGGAAACGTTGTGCTCATGGGTAGGGCTTGGCAACTCTTCCTGCCATCCCATCTCTGTGCAAGAGATAAAATGGCAGCGGTCCTACACTTTTACCTACTGCAGAAGCTATAAATTCATCCCTCAGTACATCCTGCAAACACCCCAGCCAAAGCCTGCTTTATCGGAGCTTAGAGTGAGATGGCCTCCAGCTACCTTAAAACACAGCCATATGCTCCCTGGTATTACAGGTCTCATTATGCAAGGCTCCTCCCCGATCCCAGAGGAGACCCAACGACATGCCATTGCTTGCTTTTGCTTCCTATCCACATTTTAAAATAACAGAAGAAAAAGAAGAAAAAAATCAGCCACAATTGGCTCCAGTTGGTGTGAATAATGAGACATGGTTGTCAGATTCCTGGAAAGCTGCCAGTCTGGTCATTAGCTGGCCAGATACTGGGCCCACTTATCCAGAGGATAAGGAATACAGTTTTAAATGAGGTCAATTTTAAGGAGACTTTAAATTTGGCATTTGGGTGTGGGATGAAACCATCTAGGAATTAAAATCCTCCTTACATTAAGTGCTCGCCGTAAGAGGTAGACTGGAATGAGACGGAGCTTCCTCAGTTTTGGACAGCAAGCCTGGCCCAATTAAAACCTGGTCTTTTTTTGAAGTCTATGATGGAAGAATCCTAGCTTTGACAAGTTGGCAGTAATCCTTGTGATCTATTTTACTGGGATATATATACATATATACTGCAAAACTGGAGAGCAGACCCTGCCTGTGATCATTAGACAGACTGGACCAAGTGCCTCAAGCCTTTGATGCCCCTGACATATTATTTTCTGGATGGTGTCCAGCAACCCAATGCAGAATAGCTTTTTCTCTACTGTATCCAGATGGCAAATGGAAGAGATCAAATTCAACAGTTTCAGGGCTAACCTTAATGGATGTGAAAGGCTGGCTTCTCTACCAGCTTTTCAGGGATCTACAATACAAAAAAAGGCCTTTGAACAAAGAGACAAATAATTGGCTCCCCCCCCCCCCCCCCCACCTCTTCAAAACTAAACCATGGATGTGGTAATCTGGTTCAAATCCATCTTCTGGTTGAAAAGGACAGCCAAATATCTGATCAGTTCTAATCACCGATACTCTCATGACACTTTCTTTTATTTTTTTAAAACAGTTTTACAGTTTTTAATGCATTTTAAATTAAGAAGGGAACGAAAGGCTCTAATGATACTTTGTGTGAAGTTCAGATGGGTGTTGTTCTTAATATTCTCGACAGCATTTTCCTCCCTTCAGGCAAATATTTTCAGTCTTCCTCTATTTCCTCCAAAATTTTAATAATAATAATAATTATTATATATATATATATATACATACACATATATACATATATGTACATATATAATTATATATACACACACATGCACACACACACACACACATATACACATATATACACACACACCAATATATACATATTCCTAAATGTTTTAGCAGCAACATCTTATAGTAAGACTAGAGGCCCAATGCCCCGGCTGCCTTGGCCCTCACAGCCCCAGCTTCGTTTGGAAGGTCGACTGGACGGTTGTTCTGCTGTTCGGTCTAATTAGCATATTAGCTCTTTATTATATAGGATTCTTATACCCCCACTACAAGCTGAAATTCAGAATGGGCTAGCATGAGTCTTACACATTTTTATTATTGTATAAGCATAGACTAGGACTTCACTATAAAGCCATTTGTGCAGGAAGGAACAAGGTAGGAAGGTCTACCTCACTCTCCAGGCTTATTGAAGTACCAGAAATACCTCATTATAAAACAATTTCACATGAAAGTCTTATTGTGTGGATCATAAGATGGGCTGTGTAATGAGTAAGCTGTAGAGGAGGCAACCGTGAGGAGGAGGGCTCAGTATTTGAAAGAAGGGAACAAGTTTAACCTCTGTGAGTCAGCAAAATGGAGATAAGGTGATTTAAAGTAGGAGTTCTTAACCTGGGTTGATGACATTGTAAACAAAGTTTTGAGAATTTATGCACATATTTTTCTAGGTCCACATTTTAATCAAAGGAAATAGTGACACCCCTCCCCTCTCAAAGTATAAGAACACTTAGCATAAGACTTAATAGGAACAAGATGGAGGACATTAACATATCTAAAGAAAGACTATGCCCCCTGGATGGGTGGAAGCTTAGAAAAAGCAGCTCTATTGGAAAAACCTTGGCCATGTGTTTAAAGAGCTGACCAAGGGAAATGGTGCTGTGACAGTGGCCAGCAATACGTAGCCCAAGGAGTATGTCCCATAATGGAGATAGAGCTTTGGGTTATCATAACTTGATTATATTGGCCAATGAGGTGATCCAATGAACATCCCTATCAAGCTATCTTATTTAATAATTGGGCTTCCCAAATAAATTTGCCTGCAAATGGAGACTTTGACAATCAATGAGTAAAAGTAGTTGGTACTCAAGATAATTCTTTATTCATATACTAGAGGCCCGGTGCATGAAATTCGTGCACAGGTAGGGTCCCTAGGCCTGGCCAGTGATCAGGGCCAATCAGGGCCTTCCAGCTGCTGGCCGGGGCCTTCCTTCGTTCCGCACCACCCCCTGGTGGTCAGCGCACATCCTAGAGAGTGATCAAACTCCTGGTCTCCTGGTCAAACTCCCGAGGGGACAATTTGCATATTAGGCTTTTATATATAGAGATATGTCGCGTGCATGTGTGTATGTATGTATAGTGTGTGTGTCTACATGTGTGCACAGATACATGTGAATTTATCTAAGAAACATCTTCCTCACTTGGTTCCCAGGATGTCACCTTCTACTTTTTCTTCCATCTCTCTGGCTACTACAATCTTAGCTGGTTCTTCTCATCATCCCAATCTCTTAATGTTGGAATGCTCATAGACTCAGTATTCGGATCTATTCTCTTCTCTTTCTACAAATACTGCCTAGATGATCACACCCAAACACTTAGCTTTAGACCAGTGATGGCGAACCGCTGAGGCGGCCGCATGCTGAGGATGAAACATTTGCTGCTCCTGAGGATGAAACATTTGTGAAATAATGTTTTTTCCTCAAAGTGACACACTACCCGAGTTATGCTGTTTTTTGGCGAAGTTTGACACACCAAGCTCAAAAGGTTGCCCATCACTGCTTTAGACACAGTGTATACTGAGGACTCACAAATTTGTATCTCTATGTAGACCTTCTCTTGAGCTTGGTCTATATCTAACTGTCTCCCTGACATCTCCATGTAGATGTTCATGAGGCAGCTAAACTCCACATATCTAAAACTCAACTCCTGATCTCCACCCCTCAAAGTTTTATTTATTCCCTTTTCACTCGTTACCGTCTCATTGTCAAATTCATTCTTTCTGTTGCTCTGGTCAAAAACCTGGGAATTATTCTTGACTCTTTCCAATCTTTCATCCTACATCTAATCAATTTAAAAAATATATTGTTGGTTCTACATCCTTTAAAAAATAAATATTGAGAATCTGACCACTTCTCATGAAACCATCTTCACTACTCATCCAAGTCCAAGCCACCATCATCTCTCACTCGAATCTTGTATTAGGTCCTAACTGGTCTCCTTGCTCCTCTATTCTATTTTTTTCACATAACAGCCAGAGTGAGGCTTTAAAACCTATAACAGATCATGTCATTCTTCCAAACAAAGCCATCCAGTGACTTTTCAACTCTTACAATTGTTTCTAAAGTTCTATACAATTGACTTCCTCACTTCCACTTTCCTATTAGCCATCTGATTTCATATCATACTACTACAATGGGCAGCATAATGCAAAACCAACCCAAGCTTAAGGCCCTGGTTCCCTCCCCTGCTAGCTAGGTAGGTTTAGACAACTCATTCTTCACTTATACACCTTGATAGCGTGAACACACTTTATTAACTCATTTAATCCTCACAGTAATCCTCTGAGATAGATGCTATTATTGGGATAAGGCTTAATAGAAATAAGACAGGGACATTAATATATTTAAGGAAAGAATATGCCTCCTTTATACGTTTTATAGGTTAAGTGAATTGCCCAGGACATAATGCTAATCGGGGATTTAAGTAGTAGGGTTTATTAGCTCTAAACCCTGGCAGTTTGGCTTTTAACTTTTAAAAAAAAATGTTTTTATTGATTCTAGAGAGAAAGGAAGGGAGAGGGAGAGAAAGAGAGAAACATTGATGTGGTCAGCTGTTTGCTGCACTCTGACCTTTTCATGTATGGGACAACGCTCAACCAACTGAGCCACACTGGCCAGAGCCTCAAGCTTTTAACTTTTAATTCATCTTACAGAAGAAGAAAACTAGGCACAGAAAGGTTCAGTAACTTGCCCAAGGACATCTAGTTATCAAGTGGAATAACTTGAATTTGAGCCCAGAGAGTCTGACTTTAGAACTCATACATTATACCACTAACCCAGTGGTCGGCAAACTCATTAGTCAACAGAGCCAAATGTCAACAGTACAACGATTGAAATTTCTTTTGAGAGCCAAATTTTTTAAACTTAAACTTCTTCTAACGCCACTTCTTCAAAATAGACTCACCCAGGCCGTGGTATTTTGTGGAAGAGCCACACTCAAGGGGCCAAAGAGCCGCATGTGACTCGAGAGCCGCAGTTTGCCGACCACGGCACTATCCTATTCCATCTCCTTGGGACTTAAACCCCCTGAGACAATTACATCCATCAGGTTTTGGAGTCCCTAGATTTCCCAGCAAACTAATCTAGACCCACGGCCACCTCTCCCTCTCTTTCCCAGTCTCAGAGTTGATCTATCTCTCCTAGTGTTCAATCGTTTGCTCTGGATTGCATTTCTTCCATTGCTTTCCATATCTTTCCTGTATCTGCAGCCTACCCATCTTTACTTGCTCCTATAATCATGCTCATGCTCAAGTCTCTTCCATCCTAAAAGATCCTACCTCCAAAAAATTCACTTGGTCAGGCCATTCTTTATAGCTCCCATCACCCTCTCTGGCACTTCCTTTTCATTCAGACTTCTTGAAAGAGCAATCCTCACTTCCTCACCTTTCATCTCCCTATAATTAATCTCCTGCACTCATAACTTTTCTAAGTTGTTGTTAATATCATTCATGATATACAAATTATAAATTATAATGGATAAATTTTAGTCTCTATCATACTATATACTCACTATCTTACTCCACACTTTTTTTTCTTTGAAATTCTCTAGGCCCTCAGAACCCTTATATCCACACTGTATGAATCATCTCCCACCTCTGTCTCCTTTTTGGATTCTTCAACTCTGGTCTCTCTCCCAGTTTGAGCCTACAGTGGGTTAAAAAAATATTTTTCCCACTTTACATGCTTTTCTTGATGATCTTTCTGTATTAAAAACAAATTTAAGTGTTATTCAGCTGATAGTACTCCCATCAGTGGTCATGGCTTTACTACTGCTCTTTGAAGAGACATTCCTCTCTCTCCCCATCGCTTTTCACATGTGGTCCAAATGGAAGCTGGATGGCCCTATCTCCACGTGGTTAGTCTAAAGATGGGCATTTGACTTTCAAGAAGACAGGTGTCATGCAAGCCTGACCAAAAAGTCTGCTATTTAGACAGAAAAATAAGATGAGAGGATAGCTGTGTCTCTATTTGAGTCATAGATATGTTAATATATTCCCAATCAAAATTAAGGACACATGGTCTGCTGAAGAATTTCTGGTCCATTTTAGAATGTGAAAAACAATGTGGGAAATGTCATGTGGATGCTGAAATGTTGGAATTTCCAAGACATTTAAAAGATTTATAAGTACAATTGGTCCTTGATTTAGCAAGATGTCTGGCCACTGTAGTCACAGACTTATCAGTAAGGTGCTATAATCAAACCTCTTCTAGCAGAGATGACATTCTGTGACAGTTCTATGATTAAGCTTGGTTTATTTCAGGTTTTATGAAACATGTTAATGATAAACTGATAAGCAAGTGTAACAATGAAACTTTCCTTACCAACTACTTAAATTTCCTTACCAACTACCAGCCACTTTAAAAGAAGAAAATGTAAGTTCTTTGTAATGTACATATAAATTGCACTTAAGTCACACTATTTCATTCTTATCATGGTGCAAAGAAAAATGCAATAGCACTAGGTTGGAAGCTTACAAATGGCCTTATTGTCTACATAGTGTAACAGTGCAGTGAGACATAGGACTTTTTCTGTATCTACGCAGAACATACCAAGATCTATAAAGCAAAGGTACTAGGCATGGTTTGACAGGTTGCTTTAAAGGGACCCAAAATAAACAATTAAGAAAAATGGCAAAGTTAATACAATAAGTGAACTTATTTCCTTCAAGAGTTGGAGAAAACATACTTTTGATTATAATAGTAAAAACTACAATGTCAGTTGTTGTATAGATAATACGGTACATTTATTGAACCAGTCTCTTGAGGCAAAATGGTCCTCAAAATAAAATTGTCTCGTCTTAATCCTTAACCCTATACTTTTTTCTATATGCAGAGGCAACAAGCTTTAGTATAATATACAGAGGTAGAAAACTCCAGTATAATTAGCTACACCTATGAAAAATAAAATTGGGGCTAAAGTAATGAAAAATGTCATTTATAGCAAGTTGGAAATTCACAGCCTCCTTGGAAAATCATTAATATTATCTCCCAATCATCTAGATATTTGGGGCAATAATGAGATCACTTGTTAACTCTAGCAAACACTGAGCATCTTCTGTAATTAAATACTTAAAATATACACAAAATGTATGGTTTAAATTCAACAATATGCTAAATGCCAATGGGATGTACTTTCTCTTATCTCAGTTTTATTTTTCACTGAATTCATTAACCCAATAAATACTTACTGAACTCTTTCTGATACAGGAATTAGTAAGCCAAAGATTTAAATAATACCTCCCTTTCTCACATGAATAGTTATCATAGCTAAGGTGCAACAGAAATAATTCTTTCTGCCCAGCCAGTGTGGCTCGGTGGTTGAACATTGACCTATGAACCAGGAAGTCATGGTTCAATTCCCGGTCAGGACACATGCCCAGGTTGTGGGCTCGATCCCCATTGTGGGGCGTGCAGGAGGCAGCCAATCAATGATTCTCTCTTATCACTGATGTTTCTATCTCTCTCTCCTTCTCCCTTCCACTCTGAAATCAATAAAAAAAAATACTTAAGAAACAAACAGAAATTTTAAAAAAAAGAAAAAGAGTTCTTCCTGCCCACCTTTCACTACTGGAGGTGAGCAGGTACATACTCCTGGTGAGGTCTGCCTGCTGAATGGCAGCTTAAGACTGTTCCTATGCAACAAGGTATTTATTACAAAGTGTTTCCTGCTGGAGAGTTCAGAAAGATCTAAATTTTAAAAAGAGCATGTTCTCTATCTGTCCTAAGCAAATACCTATAAACAGAGACAGAATATAGGGAAGGATGTGTTGATTTCTATAAGAAAAGTATAAAGTCCTATAAAATTTCAAAATGGGAGCAATCATTTCCAGCTTCAGAACGAAGTTTTCTGGAACCTACACATGAGTGATTTTTGGGTTTTGCCTCATTTTTAAAGAATGGTGGGATACCGACAGGGATGGGAAGAATGGCCTTTCCAAGAAGGGAGAGTGGTTTTAACGAAGAAGTGAAAGGGAACAGCTCCAAGCAAACGTGGCAATTCTCTGAACGCCGGGGCAGAGGATCCATGGAAGACAGCCATGGCCTAGAAAGTGTTTTGGATCTGGACGGTGACAGGTCTTGAATGTGGGGCTACAAGGAGTCTAAACTTTATGAGAAGCCCCCAAAGGGGCTTGAAGAATCAGAGCTCAGCTTTTGGGAGATTAATCTGGTCAGACTGACTTTTTGGGGGGTGGAAGTGACAGGAGAATGTGGCTATGGGGGGAATCAAAGGATCATTAAGATTGATAAGGGTGGAGGAGAGAAAGGTCGTTGAATAGAATTACATATAATTAAAGAAATAATCATCGCCAGGCATGGAGGACCCAGTAGGTACTGAGCAACTGGCCAAGGGACTTTATGTACATGGCAGGATCTCGAATCCACATAAAATTCCTACAGTGTATTATTATTAATACCTGATAGAGGAGAACACTGGGGTTTGGTGAGGTCAAATAGCTTGCCTGGCAACACACAGTTCGTATGTGGTGGAGCCAAGCCCAACCGATCCCCAAAGTCACACACCTTCTGTTTTATCCACTTCCTCTTGGTGAAGAGCCGGTCAACTTTAAATGACAAGTATAATGTTCCTGGGACCACTTATCCTCTAGTCACTTGCTTCTCTAGGTTACTGGGTTTCACAGCTTGGTGGCATGGGGGAGGCTGGGAAGGTGCCAGCCAGTGGAGAAGCCAAAGTTGCCCGCAGAGAAGGATTTTCCTTCACAACCAAGATGGCCAGGTAACTAGTATGTATCCACAGAGGGCCAACCTGGCTCTCTCCCCAGAACTGGCAAGGGCTCCACATAGTCTGGTTCTTAATATCTCCCTTGGGACTCCACCTTTATCCTGCACACTTACCCCCGGCCCAAGAGATCTCCTCTCTTCCAGCAAATTTATGAACTGGCTGCCTAGACCATTCTCCTCATGGGAGGACAGGAATCCAACTCGGGGATTTGAGTCAACAGCTCCATTTCCCTTCACCATTACATTCTCCTGCTTCCCAAAAGGGGCCTAAAGTAACACAGCGAGGAAAGCATGGGGCTGAATGAATATAAAGTAGAAGGGCCTATGCAAAAGTCTCTAGTCCATGGGGACGATAAGGAACAGTTCATGAGGAGCCCTTTGTTTGGTGTATAAAATAAACTGTGTAACATTGCTAAGTTTAAAGCCTCAATAGATTCCTAATGAATGTACTAATTGGTAATAATCCACTTTAATTCAATCAGTGAATTATAGATCCCTTTAAGAACTCTTTGGAATCAGAATCCTTTGGAATAAAATTCTTAACTTATCCCTTGCTAAAATGGCCCACCACACTAATTACTTTCATCTCTCTCCTCTTCCCACTTTGCACCTCTGCTGCTTTTGAAGAAAGTACTCTAGCCATAAATCCCAATTAGACCCTAGATAGTGGTCCCCTGGTCATCCATCAGCTTCAACACTCACCACCTCCCCTCTGCCTGCAGGGCTGTGCACAGGTTGACCTTTTCACTATAGAATGTGTATAAACAGAACTTCCTACATGCACCTTGGGACTCATGTGTTAAAAGCCCTTATTTTACACAGGGTAATCCTAGTGGCAGTAGCCAAATAGAGACATGGAGATAAATTTACAAGACAGCTTTGCTCCTTTCTCATAATTCATGGAGCCAAACAAGACTGTAGGAACAGCAACAACAAAGGATGATTTATAATTTCTGCTCTGTGTGTCACCATGGCAAGATACACAAGTGGCTTTCATGGAAGAGATTTAAAAGGTGCAAAGCAGTCATCAGCTTATTATCACAGATAATTTGTTTCAGAATTTAATATCATTTTATTACCTATTATAGTTAGTGTACAGTTTGGAATCAGGCTATCTGGGTTTATACTGAGGCTCTAACACTTGCTAACTATATGACCTTGGGTGAGTTATTTAATCTCTCAGTAGCCTCACCTATAAAACAGGACTAATATTAGCTCCTAGCTCATTGGGTTATGAGGATTAAAAGAGTGAATGTATGTCAAGTGCTTCAAACCATGCTTGGTACATAGTAAATACCCAATAGATGTGTGCTAGTTATCACCTCTCCCATCATCATGTTTAGTAATAATTGCAATTGCAATCGGGTCCCCCAAATAAATCACACATTCAACTAATTTTAGTACAAATGAAAAAATAATACCCCCTGAACTAAAACTTGAAGGAATACTGACATTTACTTATTTAGATTCACTATCTTACAAAATTGGCTTAAAAAAATAGGAATACAATGAAAATTTAATCAGTGAGTAAAAATTTTAGATGACTAAATAGTGAAATTTTGTATTTGTAATGAAGATTAATGAGCAAACATGAAGCATTTTAAATATTATAATAGGAGATTCCACTTGAAAATGTTTTACAAGGCCAGATTTGTTCTTTTATTTTATGCTTTCAAATACCTTCATGAAAAATCTACAACTATCATCTCAAGGACCTGGGCTAAGAAACCACAGCCTGGGTGGTGTGGCTCGGTGGTTGAGCATTGACCCATGAACCAGAAGTCACTGGTTCGATTCCCAGCCCAGGTTGCGTGTTGGATCCCCAGCATGGGGCAAGCAGGAGGCAGCTGATTGATGATGTTTCTCTCTCATCGATGTTTCTATATCTCTCTCCCTCTCTCTTCCTCTAAAAAACCAATTAAAAACCATATTTAAAAAAAGAAAACATAACCAAGGTCATTGATTCAGGGCTCCATCCATGTGGAGTCGCCTGGCACTGTAGTAAGTCCCAGCTGGAACACCAGAACAGGCATGAAAAGGAGACTGGCATCCCTGCACACTGCTTAGTGTCCTGGCCTAGAGGGCAATGGATGGTGAAGCGGAAGTTGTGAGAATCAGGGTGGCTTGACTCTGCTTTTAGGAGACAGAGGGGCAATCAGAAAGGCAGTCCCTTAGCCAACCTGAGTAGGTTCGAGAGATGCAAGGAAGACTGTGGGCCAAGAAAAAAGAGAGCTCCAGGGGAATTCTGACAAATAACTGGAGGACCAGTAGACCTCAGATGAAGGGACAGTGAGAAGACCTAGATATGACCTTGCTTCGCTCAGTACGCAGGGAAGTGAAGAAAAAGTGTTAAGCCTCCAACTGGGAATAAAAGATAGAGTATTGCTCAGAAATGATATATAGAGCAAATTGTGAATGCCTGAGCCGAGTTAAATTAAGTCAAGCTGGAGCCAATGGATCATCCCTGCGCCTATAAATTATCTCTCTGCATCTAGTGTCTCACACTGGCCGGGCAGCTTTACCCGAAAGGAGTAAATTCTTCCTGGGGAAATTCAGGCAGAAGCCTCGGGCCTCAGGTTGCAGTCTTCAGAAGAGAAATTCCTGAGCCCCAAGTGGTGGTGGTAGAACGGAATCAAGAGCAGACCTGGAGTAAGTGTTCTTTATGAGGAGGCAAGAGGCCAGGTTCATCATAGCAGTGACTAAATGAATCCATAAAATCATCTTGTGCACAAAGATCAGCACCTTATGCAGAAGGAAGCTGTGTCTGGAGAGAAAGAAGGAAGGAAGGAAAATTGACTGCTGTTATCTGAAGTACTTGTGTAGCTTTAGATAAATAGAATATATGTTGTATTTCACTGATAAAGTACATATATATCAAAGTAAATATTCCCAAACTACTCATTTACAGGGCAGCTCCTTAAAACGAACCCATCCATCACACGTGGTCCTGAGCCAACAAACTCACTTGGATATTTAAAGAAGCTGAAGGAGTTTTCGAATGCATCATAAAAAATCCAAGATTGTGTGGCACCACCCCAGAGGCCCCTGGTGGGAGGGGCGTGGTGGGGTGCAGAGGTCAACAAGCAGGGCTGCCGCTACTCCTTCAACCGGAAAAGCTCTGCTTTTATCTGATGTATCTAACCCGGGTTCATATAATATTACATCTGATAACACACCGCTACTGGGCAAATGGGAAAAGCATAGGCAAGGGTGAGTTTGAATCCTGCTTCGGCCATTTACTGGCTCTGTGACTTGAGAAAGTGACCTAATTTCTTAGTTAGTGCCTTTGTTTCCTTTTTTATAAAATGGGTAAGCCCGGCCAGCTTGGCTCAGTGGTTGAGTGTCAACCTATGAACCAGGAGGTCACAGTTCGGTTCCCGGTCAGGGGACATGGCCAGGTTTCAGCCTTGATCCCCAGGGTGGGGCATGCAGGAGGCAGTGATTCTCTCTCATCATTGATGTTTCTATCTCTCTCTCTCTCCCTTCCTTTCTGAAATCAATAAAAAAATATAAAAAATAATATGTACAGGATTGTTGTGAGAAGTAAATAATATAAAGTATGTATAGCACATAGTACAAGGCTTTAGCACATAGCAGGCACTAGCTAACTGTTAGTTCCTTTTCTGAAAGACATAGGGACATGTGTGTGTATATACATATATTTGTAGGCTTAAGGAATGTATAAATATATAATTGTGCAAGCCTCTGCAGACAGTTCTTCTATAACCTGCAGTCATGCAACAGATATGCTGAGAAAGGATCTGGGGTCAGTGGCCTCAATTTCTTCTGCATTTCCTGGCTGTAGCTGCCATTAATAGTTGCTGGCATAAATCCTCAGCATTGATCTACTACTATTCCTCCTCGATATTTTTGTAGATACTAAGAGTTTTCATTAACTCAAAGATATTCTTTAAAGTGAAATATTACTTCTAATAAGCTAAGTCAGTTCACAAGGAAAACCAACCTATAGAGCACTTTATTTTATTTTAAATGTTTTTTTATTGATTTCAGAGAGGGAGATAGAAACATCAATGATGAGAATCATTGATCAGCTGCCTCCTGCACGCCCCCTACTGGGGATCGAGCCCGCAACCCAGGCATGTGCCTTGATGGGATCAAACCCAGGACCTTTCGGTCCACAGGTTGACGCTCTATCCACTGAACCAAACCGGCTAGGGCTATAGAGCATTTTAAACAAACGAACTCCTAGACTGACTGAGCTTAAAAGGAGTTTTAGAGTGGACCCACGCAATATCTTTATTTACCATTTAAGAAAAGCACAGAAAGATGGAGAGGCTGATCGAACTGGCACAGTTATCATCCAGCAAAATTCCCGGATGGCTAAAGCAGCTCCTCATAGCGCTCCATGCTGATGAGCTCATGTTGCATGTTGGGTGGACAATACAAGGCAGAAAGGAGCTAAGGATAAAGTCACTGGAACCACTAGTGTTTAATGTCATTAGATCACAGACCTACAATAACAAATACTAATTGCAAAATATGGAACGAAATCCCATTTAGTAAATTTTACCATCCTAACTCCCCAATTAATTCGCTTTGTGACATTAGGCAAGTTACTTAACTAAAGTCTACTTCCTCATGATTTAAAAGAAGGTGCCGATACCTGCCTTAAAGCCTTGTTATGAACCATACCTCTTCTGTGGTGTACTTTAATAAAAAAAAACTATGTTTTTACCGATTCTTTTAGAGAGAGAGAGGAAGGGAGAGGAAGAGAAACAGGGAAACATCGATGAGAAAGAGAACCATCAGCTGCCTCCCACATGCTGTTAGCAGGGGTTGAACCCACAGCCGGAAATCAAACTAGCAACCTCTCGGAGCATGGGACAATGCTCAACCAACTGAGCCACACTGACCGGGGATTCTGTGGTATTCTTGCCAAAATCCATAACCCAGTCTAATATCAAACACAAATTGAGAGATGTTCTACAAAATAATTGACCAAGTCTCTTGAAAAGTGCCATGGTCGTGAAAGACTACGGAAGTGCCATAGATTGAAGGAGACATGACAACTAAATGCAATGTGTATGGGATCCTGGATTTGACCCTGGACCAGGAAGAGGCTAACAGAAAACCTGCTAGCATTGCACCAAGTTAATTTCCTGGCTTTGATCATTGGATTGTGGTTATGTAAGAAGAACCTTGGTGAGGGGTATATAAGAATACTCTGTACAAATTTTACAACTTTGCAAATCTAAAATTATTTTAAAATAATTTTACTTAAAAAGAGCAATTTTAAAAAAGCCTTATTGTAAGAAAGAAATACAAGATTAAAAAAACCTAACACATTGTCTATTGTTTTTGCAGGCATAATTCCTTCATCTAATGGCTACACTTAGTGGCCATTAGGAACAGTATATTAATCCAGTATGGGCCAAACCCAGATTGGGACAGTTAATAGCAAAGTGTGTTGTTCAAGTGTGATAAAATGGGGCCATTCTATATTTCAACTGAATAATTATAAATATTCAAGCAAAACTCCAGTAACCATCAATATTGCCTTCTTTGCGCAATAAAATCCTAAGTCAGTGTTTGAGAAAGTATGGAGTCTGTGTTTGACTAATGATGACAGGCTTTTATTTACCTAATGCCAGCAGCATTTAAACATAACATGTCAGACCTCCATTCTGACTCTGGGACTACTCCCATCCTGTCAGACTTCAACAGTTTTCTGTCAGGCAACACCTGGCAAAATAAAACCGCTTTCATATAAGTTGTAGGCATCTCAAAATGACTATTGCTTGATACTCTGTTATTTCTGCTTCCCCCCTCCTTTTTATTTTAAACTTGAGTCTACATCTAGCCTTGAGGCGCAAAAGCCTGCCTCTGAGATAATTAAAGGTCCCCAGTGCCAAGTTTATTACCCAAGATTTTGCTTTTTTAAGAAAACAAAACAGCCGAGGAATCACAATACTTTTATCAGTCATAGTTTCTAACAAAGGAGCTGTAGCTCCCCCAATTTTGCTTCTCACCTCAGGGAGTAATTGTGCAGCCAAAACTATTAACAAGCAACTTGGCTATTTCTTAGTTTTAGATAGAATCATCCATATGATAAATATGCATTTCTTTCTATTATACTACTCTCTTGCAAAAATAATTTTTGTTTTCTACAAAGGTTATGAGATATCATAAAAATGTCTAATGCATCTGGTTTAAGAATCCAATTCTTCCTTCACATATTTCTGCATCTGTTCACAAAATCTCTTTGACTTCAAAGGAAGCTTTTCAAGAGAAAAAGAAGATACACACAGGAAAAGTGGCCATAAATTTTTAGTAGTCCTTTTTCTAAGGCCATTTTAATAACAGCACTGTGGGACAAGTATCTCTCTAAGACCTAAAATAGCACAGATGATATTAATGGCTATGCATTTATACGGAGATTTACACTTTAAAATCTTATTCTGGGTCTAAAAGTGATATATCTTCAATTTAGAACATATGAAAAATATGAAAAGCTTAAAGAAGAAAATTTAAATCACTTTCGTTTTGTTAATCCTCACCCAAGGATATTCTTCCCATTGATTTTTAGAGAGTGGGAGGGAAGGAGGGAAAGAGGAAGGGATGGAGAGAGAGACACACACAGACATTGATTGGTTGCCTCCTATTCTCACCTCGTCCTGGGCCAGAGGTCTAACCTGCAACCCATGCATGTGCCCTTGACCGGGAATTGAACTGAAGACCCTTCAGTGTACGGGCCAACATTCTAACCACTGAGCCACACCGGTTTCGGCTTAAATAATTTTTAATCCACTACTTAGGAAAACCTAGCCAAACAAAAAAAAAGAATGGTTGTTTCCTTCCAGTCTTTCTTTTTCTCCTGTGCATTTATTTATATAAATATTTATTTACAAACATAATATTATAATTACACTAATGCAATTTTGTATCTTTTTCAATTGGTCTTTTTCAAAGTGTCCTTCAAACCATCATTTTTAATGACTGAAAATTATATGTAGATTTATAATTTTAAAAGATACTCTCACGTTTAATTCTTATTCTAATCAAAGCTAAATCAAAGGTTTAGAAACACTGTTCTGTTCTGGAAATTCTACATCTTGAAACAATCTAGGTTAACAGTTGATTAACTCCAAGATAATCGATTTGGTAAATGCCACTGAAACAATAGATGTTTAAGGAACTTCTTCTTTAGCATTTATAATGAGTTAGTCCCCTTAATTTCCCTGGGCACTTGTTAGTGGGCTGTAGTTTCTTTTTCTTTTCTCTTTGATTCTCTATTTCTCATGACCTTCTTAGCTCTTGTTTGGAATGAGAGGAAGTTGGGGTCTAAGGCTTAGTTCCTTTGATACCATAGCTTTTAACAGGCTACTATTGGCTATAAATATAGTAATCAACCAATTCTGGTTCTACAGAATCAGGCCTTAGGGTTTCCAAGAGGGGAGTACTGGATTTATCTAATTTTTAATCAATTCTTCCCTAACATTGCTGCCTGAAATTTAAAGTAACGTTTAAATAGCTATTGTGTTGATGATGAGCTTACTGATGTAGTATCCTTCATCCTCACAATTATCTTATTAGGCTCATATCAAGGAAGAAAACTTAAGTACCGAAAATTAAGAGATTTAAGGGATGATTAGAAAAACAAGTTGAACTTAAATCTTGGTTTTCATAATCTCATTGCTGTACTTTGGATTCATAATCATGAAGCCATAGATTTCCCAAAGCTTGAAAGAACATAAATGTGGCAATCGGTCCAATCCTTCATTCACCCATTTTCCTAAAGAGAATAAACCCTGCGAGATTGAGTGACTTGTCATGTCACCCCACTAGCAAGTGGCTGACAAATCCCTTGACCTCTGGTGTCCTAACTTCCAGGCTAGTGCTCTTTCCAAAACACCCACTTGCCCTACCACATCCTCACGCCTATGCCATACCACAACGAATGTGCACCGATGCCAGGAAACCACCCAATAATCACAGAATCTGGAGTTTCTTCCTACTTCCCAGAAGGTAGCTCCCAAGAGGTGTATGGCATGTGCCTACCAGTGAGCTTAAACTTGGAAGACGTTTAGTAAATGTCTGAATGAATGAGACACACACACACACACACACACACACACACACACACACACACATTATTATTATTTTTTCTTTTGCCACAGGGTAAAATTCCAAATACTGACGCACAGGCTGAAGGCCGTGTCCTGCTCTCAGCACGACAGAGTAATGGTCACAGCAGTGCTGCCGGGCCCAGGACAGGACCACGCACTTGGGCAGACCTACTTTGGGGTAAAGGAGAGGAAACACTGGAAAATGCACCGACATTCGCTCAAGTACCGCGCAGCGCGGCACCAACGTGAACCTGCCAATCACTAACAGGCCTTCTCTAACTCCTCCCGGGCCCCAGGCTCACTAGCAGGGAAAGGACCGGAAGACCGAAATGCTACCAGAAGGTGGGCAGTCCCAGTGCGCAGGCGGCGGTACGCTCCTCCCACCAGGGGCGCGTTACGTCACCACGCATCCCTGCAACGTCACCACGCTCCAGGTAGAAGGGCAGTCTTAAGGGAGACGACTTTTACAAGAGTAGCGACCGGGCACTCTCCAGAGGAAAAGGGGGCCGGGGGATGCGGGGGAGAGAGAGAGAGAAGCAAAAGGAGGGAGGGAGGGGAGACGAGCGGGAGAAGGGCCAGCTTTGGTTACCTGGGGAGCCGGAGCAGCTGCGGGTGTTTTATGAAGTGCCCGGATGAAGCCCCAGCACCCACGCGTCTTCCGCATTGAGCGCAGCGCCATCTTGAGGAGGGCGGAGCTTTCTTGTCTTGAGTGACATCTGCTCGGAGAGCCAGTGGCTGTGCGCTGCTGTCCTGCTTGCTGCGCCTGCGCTCTTGCCTTCGGGGGCGGGTCGCTGTGCCCCGGCCTTGGACAGTCAGGTCTTTGCAGAGCAGGTGGGGACGGGGGACGCGGGACGGGGACGGGGCGGGGCTGAACTTCAGCGTTTCCCTGGGAGACCTAATCTGCGCACTGGCTTCCTGGAGGGAGAGGCTCTGGGCGGCGTTGTGGACGGGAAGAAAGGCTAGGAAGTTGCTTTGGGGACTCTAGCCAGCCAGAGGCAGCTTTGAAGAAGTTTCTGTAGGAATGGGGCCTTCGCAATCCTATTGCAGAGCAGCAAGTGCTCTATGGAGACCTGTGTAGATAGCCTGCCTCATTTCACCCGGTCTGCAGGCACAGCACTGAAGGTACAAAGACACACATCTTTCTCTCACGAAGTGTACGGCCTGCGGGGAGTAGATACATAAACGATGCAGTGTTTCAGCTGTCACAGGCCCACACCAAGATTGGGGAGGAACGGTGGTTCGGGTTGGACTAAGACCCGTCCAAGGCAGGCCTCAGAAGAAGGTGATACCTGATAGAAGAATTGTTCTGTTTTGAGTCCAGTTAGGAGAAGAGCACACTGCTGCTGCTTCTGTTCATGCACCCCACAGCTCCCAGACATACAAGACAGACAGCAGTAAAAATACAACGCAGAGATGCGTCAGAATTCCCTTCCGTTTTTGTTGTATTTATCCATGGAACAGATACTAAAAATGACCACATTTCCAGAGGGAGAAGTAGGAGATAAATGGAGTAAGGCTGCCCATGCTCTTCAAGGAACTGGAATCTAACAGGTGAAATCACAATGTATAAATTAAAGCCATACATTAAAATCTCATAAGAGTGGTACAAAGCACTGGTGACGTTCAAGCATAATTGGTGTAATATAAGCAGGGAAGGAATTGTAGGGATGGGGAGGCGGGGGCGGGGGGGGGGAGCATCTAAGAAAATTAAGTCTCATTCTTCAACAAAACTGGTTTTGTCTCTGTCAAATTTGGGGTGCTTATAGTACTCCCAAATGTGACTGCCCATTAGATAGATAAGTCTGTCTGGATCTCAGAAGAGAGGTCTGAACTAGGAATCAGATGGTAATTGAAACCAAGGAGGAAGTCTTTGAAACCAGGTGTTTGTGGAATAAAAGTAGGAGTAACCAAAAGATACGGTACTTAAAAACCTCCAAATGTAGTAACACTGAAACCCAGGAAAGAGATAGTGCCAGTGGAAGTGATGATCTTTAAAAAGATACACAGTATCCCTTGTATATATGCAGTTTTCTAAAATGTCTAAACGTTTTGTACTCATATGCCCAGCAAAGCATTAAAATACAGGGTGTTGTGTGTTGTTGTTTTTTAACAGATGTTATTAATTAGTTTCACTGGCCTTAGGAATTAGTAAGATTAGATTTATGACATCCTACGCCATCTGGATTGTAAAGTAAAGCCTAAACATAAGATGAGGGTTACAGCAGATAGCTGACAAAGGGTCCTGCCTACTCTATTTCCTCAAGCAGCAATTTTCGTCTTTTATCTGCTAAGGCTCACATGACTGATATTTCCACGTGAGACATGCTCCCATGGAAGAAGGTATATCAGAACACAAGTGTAATCATTTCAATACCTGTATTTTTGAGGTAAATTATTTTCACACTTAGAGGTAATAAGTTGCGTTTCCCACCACAGTGGTGACCTGATGACCTCATTGTCACTCCGCCAGCAAGGTTTCTCCCTAGACAGGACTATATTTTGTATTTTTTTACGTTTCCCCCAGCATGTAGTAGAGTGCCTTACATAGAGTAGGCATATCTTTTAAATCTAAATTTTATTTTGACAAAGTACTTGATTAATTTTCAGAGGTTGATAGGCTTTTAACATGCCAGAAGGGACAGCGGACAGCAGAAAAGACACTAGATCCACTAAAAGGAAGCTAGTTTTGTCTGCTTTTGTACTTTTTTTACAGCAGCATTCTGAAACCTTTTGGTGTTGGGGAAAGTATCACCAAAAAGCTCACCATCATATAAGCTCACCATCTTGTTCTCTTTTAAGAAGTACAGTATATTAAGCATACTTTAATAAGGATTTTAAATGCTAATCCTGAACCTTCAGGAAAAGATATGTTGTTGGGTGCATCTTTTAAAGAAAAGATATATAATACACTTTTGAAATGTTTTTATACAAAATGGTTAATTAACATTTTAAAGTTTATATAATGCAGAGTTCGTTTGGTTACATGGGAAGTTCACTTATGGACTATCTCATGTGCAAGAGTGTTGTTTAAATGAAGCAACATTGTATTTATTGCAATATTTTACCATTGCTATCATTTGGTAAGCCAAAGAATTTTCGTAAAATGAGATACAAATGTTGTATTGGAAGCAGACTTTAGATAGACTTACAATTAAAAGCCCTTAATAGTCATACACGTATGCACTGTATGGCTGTATAATAGGTTCATGCTTACAATTTTGAACACTTGTTTAAAATTTGATTTCTCATCAACACTTTTATTTTATAGTAAGTTCTGGTAATTGTGCTCTTTTCTTCACATTCCCTACAAATCCTGTCCTGCTTGAAACAATAGATTAAAACCAGACTGGCAGTTGGGGAACACTTTCTATTGCAACCATGTGTGTCAGAAGAAAGGATTAGGTTTCCTTGTCCAAGAACATCAAGGGGAACCTCCACCTCTGCAGACACACCTCTATTCCTCAGTAATGGAGAGTCTATATCTAGTTAGATTTAAATGGGATAAGGAAAGAGTTTAAATCCACTCCCAGCTCCAATAGTATAATCAGCCCTCAAGACTCAAAGTATCCAATTTTGTTTCTCTAATTTAATTCTAAGTGTCAGGTTGATATTAGATGCTGATCAAGGTAATGGAGAGTTATCCTACACATTTATTCACTTAAAGAAGAATTTTGCAGAATGCAGAGACTAGATGGCATCTGTGTTCAAAACTTACTTAAGGCACAGCCATTCCCCTCTGACCTTTAATTTATATTGCATATGTTTTTTAAATAGTGGAATAGATTCCACAATGCAAGAAAACCCTTCTTTTCATAATTTTGGGTACAACTATCATTCCCTGGTCATGCTGTCTTATGCTTGATTCATTAAAAGGACTTAAAGTGAGGCAGAGTCTGCCCTTGAGTGAAATAACTTCCAAGAGTCTAACTATACGAGAAACGATGATCATGATTTGGAGATTTGTTCTTTCTCACCTTTGTCTTAATTCTAATTCCACTCTCATTTTATAGCTGATAAAGCTAGTCCAAAGATATCAAGTATCTTGACAAAAATCACACTAGGAATTAGAGCAGGAATAGAAAGAACTTTAATTTCCAGACAAGTGACCTGCTTTTTCTTTTTTTTTTTAAAGACATTTTTATTGATTTCAGAGAAGGAAGAGAGAGAGAGATAAAAACATCAATGATGAGAGAGAATCACTGATTGGCTGTACTCCCCACACTGGGGATCGAGCCCGCAACCTGAGCATGTGCCCTGACCAGGAATTGGATGGTGACCTCCTGGTTCATAGGTCGGCGCTCAATCCCTGAGTCACACCAGCCATGCCAGATGAGCACCCTACTTTCAGTGACAGCTCTGTGACGCTGAGTAGTTCCAGCCAGAGCTGGTCCAGGGGAAAGGCTTCACAGAAACACACATCCTTGTGCCATGCTTCATCCCCAGAGCGAGAAACGGCTAATTACTAAAGGGCTGGAAGTGCAAATCATAGCCCTTTCTTTGTGTGAGGAGAATCATCAGAGGCTGATTGGTCTTTGGGAAAGCTACTTAGGGGTTTTCAGGGAGGCATTACAGTACTAGGACCTTTTTTCCTGGAAGGTGTCAGCTAGCAAAGTTAAGGGAGAAACTGGGTGATGTGGATAGCAAACTAGAAATTTTCTCAGAATACCTTTTCCTTAAAATCAGGGGCCAAGGCCATCGTTTTTTCCAGATTTAACTTCTTACCTTAGGGACTCTATCCTACTCTGCGATGATGGTCATTTTGACTGGGGTTGGGAGGTGGTGGGGAGGGTGGGGAGAGGCAGAGCAGACCTGGGTGAATAATTTGCCTATGTTGATCTTCAGAGAACTGACTCCATTCCTTCTAGAGTCCTTAGGGTGCAGGATCACGAGGAGGATGGATTTCATGGGATGTTTCAGGCCCTGGGATCCCTGTTCACATTGAATGTTTTCTCTCGATACTCTTTGTCAGATTGCCGTTTGGACAGCAGAGTACAGGTCTTCAGAGAAGGTGGAGAATTGCTCCCTCAATAAAGTGTGGATCTGGAATGGAAAGAATACTTTTGGAGAAAGGTAAGAGACTATTTTCGCCGAAACCGGTTTGGCTCAGTGGATAGAGCGTCGGCCTGTGGACTCAAGGGTCCCGGGTTCGATTCCGGTCAGGGGCATGTAACTTGGTTGCGGGCACATCCCCAGTGGGGGTGGGGGGGTGCAGGAGGCAGCTGATCGATGTTTCTAACTCTCTATCTCTCTCTTCCTTCCTCTCTGTAAAAAATCAATAAAATATATTTAAAGAAAAAAAAAGAGACTATTTTCAATATCCCCCATGCCCACTGTTCACCCTCGGTCTTAAGACGTGCTCCATGGAGGAAGTGGAGCTTAAAAACTAGCTAATTAAAGTTCAGAAAGAACATTTTACTGTGTTGTCTCTGCATGCCAGACATAGTAATTAGTTTATGTGTGCCATGAGATGAAAAAGGTTGAAAATCACTGTGATAGACCCATTACTGATCTCTGTGAACCATTTAACCTATATGTATGTACTTTTTGTGAAAAGAGTAAAAAATAACAGGGCTAGATGACATACATTGTAACTCTTGTGGTTCTAAAAACTAGTTTCTGTTTGGTTCCAAATTAGATTCATTTAGAGATGCAAAGATAGATATTACAGTCAGGATCCATATTGCAAAGCATGTCACCTGAACTCCTGTCCATGTCAGGTGTGTGTGTGTGTGTGTGTGTGTGTGTGTGTGTGTGTGTGTGTGTTACATGCAGTTGAGTCAGTTCGGACCCCTGGTGACACTATGAATGAGTGATATCCACAGTGTCCTGTAGACTCATGCCTATGGCTTCTTTTATGGAGTCAATCCATCTCATAGTCAGTCTCCCTCTTTTCCTGCTGCTTTCTGTTGTCCCCAGTATGACTGTCTTTCCCAAAGAACCCAGCTTTCTCCTGATGTGCCCAAAGTAAGACAGCTTCAGTTCTGCCATGGCAGATACCGAGATACAAATACTGAGAATGGGTCGCAAAATTTTCTCAAGAATGTGCACCACGCAGCTGCTCTCAACCAAGTAAAACTGCCCCTCCGTGTTACCTTGTCACGGCAGCGTTAGGTGCACGAAGGACAGAGAACAGGAAACTTTTCTCACCCAACTGTGAGCATGAGGTGGCTTTCCACAGGTCTCTCTGCAGAGGGTAAGTAGAGTAGGAAGAGCGTCTTGACCTATTTTCATTCTCTCTGGCTACTTTAGGTAGCAGTGCCTTAGTTCCAACTCAGCTGTGTTGCTTTCTGTTGTTTCTCAGAAATGTACTCATTATTGTGTACTTGGCAATCACAGTGATTTGTATGACAGCTGCTAATCCCTGAGAGTTCCAGGAGAATGTTATCCAGTAGGTTCTGTGGTCTTTAGGAGAGGAATATAGCCACTGTCCCCCCACAACTTGGCAGATGTGGGGAATGAGGTGTGTGTTGGGGGGCGGGGGAGGCAACAGCTCTGCTTATCTCTTCCCACCCTCTGATCTTCTGATCTTTTGATTTCTCCATTCACTGAACCTCAGGGCAAAGGAACTTGTTTATCTGAACCATAAAGGTCAGTCCTTCCCCTTCGCCCCCCACCACCCCCCAGAAGCACAAAACAGGATGCAAAAATGGTAGATAGTGGATCTGGAAGGCCAGATGGAAATATTTAGGACAGAACTAGAAATATAACTGTGAAAAAGTGATAAAAATCTGAGTAGTCTTAGGATAACTTTCTAACCAGGCATTAAACTTGAAGGCAAGACCACATTTTCATCTCTGACCAAAAGCGGACCTGACATCAGAGGAAAGCTCAATAAATATTGGCAGGCTGATTAAATGAACAGATGAACACATGTGAGGGGAAAGAGGGAGGTGTGCGGTGAGATATTTTAAAGATAGACAGTGCAGGGAATTGGGGGGAAAATTTTAAAGCCTAAAATAATCCCTGGAAACATTTTCTAAATCTCTGATATATGCTTGCTTTCTTGTGGTTTGCTCTTTCCACTAAAAAGCAGAATGCATAAAATATTCTGATTAGTCGAGGGTTATTACTTAGGTTCCAACTAATGTTTTATATATAAATCTAAATTACTGCTTTTCCTTCATTCTGCTTCTCTTTCTGTTCGGTCAGAACCCTGTGGGAGGGAGCAGCATTCCTGTGGTGGGTAAAATAATTTCTATGGAAATTATTCAAAACACAATTTTTGTAAACACTATGTGAAGATATGATTTATTTCTGGATTCAGCCCTTTCTCTTGCATCATCTCCCTATTTATCATCAAGTTTTCTGTTTGCCAACATCCCTCTTTAAGAATTTGTCCAGCCCTGACCGGATGGTTCAGTTGATTGGAGCATCGTCCCATGCACCAAAGGGTTGCAGGTTCTACTCCCAGTCAGGGCACATAGCTAGGTTGTGGCTTTGATCCCAGGTGAGGGCATGTATGGGAGACTCCTGATTGATGTTCCTCATATCGATATTTATCTCCCCCCCCCCTCTCTCGTTTTCCACTCTCCAAAAATCAATAAATACATATCCTCAGGTGAGGATTCAAACATTAAAAAATAAAAACATCCATACCAGTTTTGCATTTAAGAGGATCAGCTTCCATTAGGAGGGTTGAGACAATGGGAAGCAAGACAGAAGAGAAGAGACTGCTACCAGGAAGTAGCAGGTTCCTGAAAAGAACACAACTCAATTCCCAATCCCATCTCTGCCATAACTAGCACGGTGACACTGGGAAGTTTTTAACTTCTCAGCCTGCTTTTTATCTTAAAAAATGGGAGTGGTTGAACCAACTGATTGTCACGGTTCCATCCCTTAGTTCTGTAATTGTGTGCTCCTGCAGGTGTCCCACTTTTAACCCAAGGATCTTCCAGTACTTGGACGTAACACCTACAAGGCTGACAGGTGAAACATCCTGCCCTTGTGACAGATGGTCCTGCTGGGACCTCAGTGATTCTTTACTTGTAACATTGTCCAGACTGTGTCTCGCTAACCTAGTATTGGAGAAATTGAACCTGAACTGTGACTAACTTGGAGAGAGCATTGTTAGTGAGAAAATCATTAGCTAATAAGACAAGGGTAGAATAATGAGTCTTCTAGTATTACCGTATGCTTTATAGGGGGTGTTTGGGAGCTAGTGCCAGAGGAGAGAGCCTGGAGGCAGAGTAAGACCTGGAGGAGATGGGAGAACCATGTAAAGGTTGTTAGGCAGAGGTGCCAATACTTTTTTATTCATTCATACAATTCACTCATTTAAAATATTTAATGCATGCTTACTGCATAAAACTAAAGACTAGAAAGGTAATCTTGTGTCGCTACCGGTACCGCATATACTTCTTTTTATATGTTACCGTATGTATCACCACCTTCTCTTGGCTCTAGTTGCCTAGTTCCCACTCTGAAACCTCAGAGACAAATGGAATTGGAAAGCCAGCATTCTTCTCTCCCTCCTTGCCTCCCTCCCTTCCTCACTACCATCCTTCTTTCTCCCTCCCACACCTACTATTCACCTGGACAGCTAAGGTACTGAGGAGCCACAGAGGATAAAGACATGGATTTCACCATGGAGAAGCTGAGTATAGCGAGGAAGATTTTTTTGGTAAAATCGTTAAACTATAACAGGATAGCTGTCATTCTAGAGCACAGACGTGGTACTGTAAAGTCCCCCACGTTTGAAAATATTAGCAATTAGATAACAGTCTGAGTCCACAAGTTCACAGACAGAACAGGCATGCCCATTTCAGGGCCTCTCTCCCAGTCACAGGCACAGCCCCCACACCAGCCCTGGCTACACTTACCAATTACATTGTCACTGCCAGTTTCACCTCAGTTAGAACAAGGCCCACAGGCCTAGGGCACAGAAGGTCACAGGAAATGGGACTGGGGTTTCTTCTCAAATAATAACATCCCTTTAGAACTTATTTTATCTCTGTTATCCTTGGCAACCAGGGAGGAAAGGAAAAGAAAGGGCTCTCTAGCTCTGATGCTTACTGTGTTAGGAAGATCCCACTCCAGTCCTGGTGCCACATTTTGTTGTTGTTGTTGTTGTTAAAAAATAAGATATCACCCTAGCCGGTTTGGCTCAGTGGATAGTGTCGGCCCGTGGACCACAGGGTACCGGGTTCGATTCCAGTCAAGCACATGTACCTTGGTTGCAGGCTCAATCCCTGGCCCTGGTCGGGGCATGTGCAGGAGGCAACCATTCGATACGTCGCTCTCACATCCATGTTTCTCTCTCTGTGTATCTCCCACTCCCTCCCACTATCTCCTAAAAGCAATGGGAAAGTATCCTCGGGTGAGGATTAACGACAACAAAAAAGTAAAGTATCATTTCCTAGAACACTCAGTTTAGCTCTCGTAGATTCTTAGACGTTTCCATTGTCTGACATTTAACATGATGAAGTGGTGGGGTGCGGTGGAGTAGGGACATGTGGTGTTACTAACACATAAACACCGACTCTCCGGGGCTTGCCTTTCTGTTATCTACTCATCTAGCAAATACTGAGTGCCTGTCATGTGCCGGACACCATGCTAAGTGCTAAGTACACGAAGCTGAATAAGATCTCCACGCTCTTTGAGATCACGATTTAATGGGAGAGACTGAAATTAGCAAACAGAATTTCAGGGAAAACATCTTTGTATCAAGAAGATCTTTTACTTTCCTTCAATTCACACGTTAGGGGCAGTCCTGGCTCCCCTACCTGTTACTTGAATGACTTTGGGCAGGGTCCGAGCCCCAGTTTCCACATCCAAGAATGGGGGCAAAGGGTAATGAGCTGCTCGGGTGCCCTTACAGCTCGGAGATGAGTGCTGAGCTGGAATTTGAATTGGAAAGAGGAGCAAGGTGCTCCTAACAGGGATAACTGCATGAAGGAAGCCTGGGTCTGTAGTTGAACAAGGTGCACAAAAAGGGGAAGGTCAAGAGAATAAGGTATTAACACATCTCCCTGCTTCCATCCTTGTCCCCTTCAGTCTGTTCTCTCAATCAGCAGCCAGAGGAACTCATTAAAATGCATGTCAAATCATAGTCCCTCCTCTGGCTTTCCATGTCACTGGGAGAAAAAACAAGTCCTTACCCAAACCTATAGGACCCAAGTGATCTGCATGCTTCATGCCAGCCTCCCTTCCCCCAGCCTTGCTCTGCTCAGGACACACTGGTCTCCTCACCCACCGCTCAACACAGAGCACCATCCTACCTAATAAAATGGTAATATGTAAATTACCATCACTCCGCTATGCCCACGATTGGGCCAGCGGGAGGCGCAGGGGGCGGGACTCGGGGTGGCCGGGGTAGCCGATGGGGCCATCAGGACGCTGAGCTCGCGTCACCATCGGCAGCGCGAGCTCAGGGTCTGCACCATGGCCGTGCTGCAGAACAGAAGAGGCCTCTGGGGCAGCGAGCTCACGTCCCGCTGCGGACCATCAAAAGCAGGGGAGCTGGGTGCCTGTCTGCTCCGGCACCAGCAGACAGGCACCCAGCTCCACCGCAATCAAAAGCGAAAGCGTGTAGGGGACCCTACACGTGCATGATTCAATCATGCACTGGGCCTCTAGTCTAATATATTTTACTTACGTGATTTATTTTTTTCTCCTCTAGAATGTAAGCACATAAGAACAATGACTCCTGTCTGTTTTATTCTATATTCCTTAAGTTTAGCATGTGTGTGGCTAATAACACACTTGTTGAATGAATTTCCCCAGTTTACTGATAAAGAAACTAAGATCCAAAGAAGGAAAGTATATGAGGTCAAGTGTATGAGACTGTTCTTCAGAAGAACAGTCTGGACCATTAAGCACTTAGATCTTCTGTCTCTCTGCGCCCCCTCCTCCCCCTGGCTCTGTGGCAGACAGAGTAATGGGCTCCAGAGAAGTCTACATCCTAATGCCCAGAAACATGGCAAAGGGACTTTGCAGATGGGATGAAGTTAAGCATCTTGAGATGGGGATGATCCTTTTGATTGTTGGCTTAACTTCTAGCTTTTTTTTTTTTCTCTAAGTCTCTTCAACTCTTTAGATTTATTGAGTCACTCATTTATTACTTCATTCAACCAGCATTTACTATATGTATTGATCTATGTGTTTTAGCAAATGAGAAAGGAAGGATATGAAAGGGGAACTTTTACATGTCTATAATATTTTTTAAAAGCAGTGGAATTAACAGAGTATCTTTTACTTTAATTTGAGGATTCCCAGCATTTTTTAAATTTAAAAAATAGAAACAAATGTTTTCTGAGAGATACTGTGAGCCAAGCATGATGGCAGACACTGGAGATAAAGAAAATTCTTGAACTATATATACAGTTTAACAGGGGTGGCAACTGAACAGAAATTATCACAGGACACAAGTGTCACTTTGGCCTTGGGGTGGAGAGGTGGCAAGTAGAGAATCCCAAAAGTAACATCTCAGTTGAGTGGTCTGATCAATATCAAGGTTTGGGCCCTTTGGGCTTGCCTATCCCTGGCCGTGGCTGTTTTATGGGTGCCTTTTCCTTCATCACTGCCTCCCACGACCTGGCATGACACAGGCATTTTCGGGTCCTTTCCCAGCCATCTATTTAGAGCCAGCATTCTGTGCAGCTCATGAGGAGTCAGAGCCCATGAGGAGATAAGGGAGGGACTTGGAAGAAAATATGATGAACAAGGGCAAAGCCAAGAGGCAAATATGCATGTTTTCATTTGCTTTCCTCAAACAGGATGCTTTCACACCACTTTCTATAATCCAAACAGCATGTTTCTCCTTAACATACTGTGAAGATGTGATGGCTATCGATTGTAAAGCCGGAGGGGACCCTTTCTTCTCCCCAGATGGGGTTAGCACCCCTCTTGGTGCTCCATCGGCACCCCACGCTCCCTTATTTCATAGGGTCCCTCACCCCTTATCCCATCTCCTGACTTGTCTTTGTTCTCCACAGACCCCCTAAGATCCTCCTACAACAGCCAAGAAGTGCTCAATAAATCACTGTTTCATTGGATTGAATCGTACAAAACAATGTAGGTACTGGTTTGGGCACATTTTGAAACATCTGAAGTCAAACTCTCATCTTGGAAGACTGGAAAATGGTTTTTAATTTTAATTGATTGTTTCTAAGAAAACATAAAAATGTTCCCACAATTCTCCAATAAACATTCACCAATGGCATTTCAGCTTTATTTGACAGGCTGAGGGGTGGTGGTGCAGATTGAATACATAAACACACACCCTACATTTAATTGCCCTCTAACTTGTGGTTGTGTATGAGAAGGAGCACGATATATGAGGGAAAATGCTTTGAAAACTCTAAAGTGGGTTGCAGATGTTCAGGGTTTCCCACAGCTGCAACAGAAACCGCCCATTCCCTCAGTCACTTGCAGACTGAGGCCGACATCAGTGTTCGGATGGTGGGAGGAGTGGCTGTTCATTGCACAGAGCATTGACTTGTTCAGGGCTCAGGCAGATGGCTTTCCGTCGCTGGAGTGGGTCAGAGATGATGGGGGAAGTCCTTAGGCTTTGCCTTCACTTAATCAGCAGTGCAGGATTTCAAGAAACCTCTGAACAATAACACTGTTCAGGTACCTAGTTAAGGAGGGGAACTCTTGATTAATTTCTAAAAGTCAAATCACACCAGTGACAGCAGCACACCCTGGTGCCATTTCATACCATCCCCGACTTCTCAGAAGCAGTTGACGCAAGTTTCTCCTCTGGCCCTGGCTTTGCATTGGTCCAAGGAGCCTGCACTTTTCCAGGGGGGTTACAAAATACTTCTAAATATTCTAAACATGAAATTAAATATTCATTTTTTTTTCATTTCAATATGCCATCCAGTGCTTTTAGCAGATGTTAGTGCTGTGGAATGACATGGCCAGCCATCCTCTGCTGCAACTCTGAGGTGCAGCTGGGGCTCCTCAGAATAAGATGCCGATGGTCCTGCAGTCCAGTGCTACCTGGTTTTCACCTTGGCCAGCTCTGAGGGTCAGCCGGTACTTACCTCTCTGTGTGGCCGTAAATATTTTATAGGTTCAAGGTGGTCAGATGTTATTTCATAAAGCCTTAGTGAAGCTCTAGTCCTCATGAGCTGCACTAGAACTTAGTTTTGTAAGTTCTAGTGAATTCTTTTTCTGTTGTTTTATTTATTTTTATTTTTTGTATTTGTAATTTTTCAATTACAGTTTACCTTCAATATAATTTTGTATTAGTTTCAAATGTACAGCATAGTGGCTAGACAATCATATACTTTACAAACTGTTCTCCTGAGCCCAGCCAGTGTAGCTCAGTGGTTGAGCATTGACCTATAAACCAGGAGATCACGGTTCAATTCCCAGTCAGGGCACATGGCCAGGTTTCAGGTTCGATCCCCAGTTGCGGGTGTGCAGGAGGCAGCCTATCAATGATTCTCTCTCATCATTGATGTTTCTGTCTCTCTTTACCTCTCCTTTCCTCTCTGAAATTAGAAACAAAAAAACAAAATGTTCCCCCGATATTTCCAGTACCCACCAGGCACCATACATATACTTACCACGATATTATTGACTATATTCCTTGTGCTGTACATTACAAGTTCTAGTAATTCTTAATTTTTCTCTAGTAAAGACTGGTCAAATATTCCCTGATAAGAAAGTAAATAAGCAAGCATATCTCACAACTGTAATTTTGGTATGAGAAAACTATTTTCTGGTCTCCAGGGTTGAGAAAGTAAACAAACAGAACAAATAATTAGTAATGGTCGGATCATCGTCAGGGAGGCAGATGTTGGGCACATCTCCACCCCAAGCAATCCACTTCAAATCTCCTGATCTCGTCCTTTTTGCTTAAGCGTATCTTGGTGTGTTGCCTGGAGTTTAAATGTGTTATGATAGCACAACAAAGAATTATGTAAGACAAAGCCCAGCTTGCTCACCGTGTCCCTTCTGGGCCTGCTATAACTTAGACAAAACTCAACCGTGTTTCCTCTGTTGTGTGGAATGGCTGCTGAAAAGGAAAGATGTAGAAAAAAGAAAGCTCTTGGGACAAGTGGGAAATGAAGGCATCATGATCTACTTAACAGGGAACTGGAACTAGAAGCCATGCCCAAGGACATGGAAATTGATTATTTAAAATACCTTTTGTTTTCTATTTTAAAAAGAATACATGTACAGGGTAAAAAAAAAATCAAATTGTAAAGAAAAATACAAAACAAGGGGTCAAAGTTCTGTTCTCCAATATCCTACCCCAACTCCGGAATCCCACTCCCAAAGAGTTAATCACTGTTAGCCGTTGCGCATCCTTCCAGAAGTATCCTCTGCATAGTACAGAGATGCCACTAATATCCACATGCTTTCCTTTCCAACAAGCTCCACAACTTCATTTTTTCTCTTATTGCATTAAGCATCTTTTACATATCAGTAAACATCAATATCTCAGTTCAAAAGAAAATTACAAGCTTCATAGTATTCTGTTGAGTGAGAAGATCATTATCTATAATAATAAAAGCATAATATGCAAATTGACCAAACGACCAAACAGCAGAACGACTGTCTGGACGACCGTGCTATGACATGCACTGGCACCAGGCCAGCCAAGGCGGGTGTGATGCGATTGGTCGGGGCTGGGGGTAGGGGGGGGGGGTGCCATTGCCCTGCAGAGGGAGGCCCAGGTCACCCTCTGCGGGGCAATCGATGGGGGGGCCCCACGATTGACCGCCCCCAAAGAGGGAGGCCCAGGCCACCCTCTGCGCAGCAATCAATCACAGAACCCTGACTGAGTGGGTGTGGCCTCCCTCTGTGGGGCAATCAATGGGGGGGGGGGGGGCTCCACAATTGATCACTCCGCAGAGGGAGGCCCAGGCTATCAGCCAGCAATGCTGTGGCGGGTGTGCAGGGCCAGCGATTGCCCCACAGAGGGAGGCCCAGACCAGCCAAGCGATCGCACCCCACGCCTGTCACCCACAGAGGGAGACTACCAGTGGCGGGGGCTGGGGGGTGCAGCACCGCACAGATGGCAAGCAGCGGCAGCGGCGGGGGTGGGACCAGCTGCCAGCAGCCGGGGGAAGGAAAGCCCCAATAGGCCCTGATCTCGGCCAGACCTAGGGACCATACCTGAGAGGTCCCGGACTGCGAGAGGGCGCAGGCCGGGCTGAGGGACACTGACCACCCCCGCCCCCCGCCCCCGTGCCCGAATTTCATGCACTGGGCCTCTAGTCTGTTTATACAGTCCCTTTTCTGTCAACATTTGGATTATTTTTAAATCATGACTGTTGCAAACAAAGCTTCCATGAACATCTTTGTGAATATATATTTGTACATATAAGAAAATAAATCTTAATATCTGCAGGGAAATTTTTTTAAGTGGAATGACTAATTTTGAGTTTATATATATTTGCATCTTGATAATTATCTCCTAATCTATCACCAAAAACGTTAACCAATGTATACACCCAACAATAGTGCACAGGAGTGTTTTCCATTAGTGCCCATCACTGGGAATTTGTTCTTATAAATAACGTATAAACACTGTCATAAGTTACCTCTGGGGTTCAGGGAAAGACGTTTTGCTTTTATAGACATCTGTACTATGTACACTTGATACAGTGGCAGTGTTTTCTTTTGTAATTAACAAAGATTAAAGAAATATGGAACTCTTGTTTGGCCAAGCCTGCATGGCTGAGTAGTTGAGTGTCAACCTATGAACCAGGAGGTCACAGTTTGATTCCCAGTCAGGGCATATGCCTGGGTTGTGGGCTGGTTCCCAGTAAGGGGTGTGTGGGAGGCAGCTGATCAGTGATTCTCTCTCATCATTGATGTTTCTCTCTCTCTCTCTCTCTCTCTCTCTCTCTCTCTCTCTCTCTTTCTCTCTCCCTCCCCCCCCCCTTTCTCTTTCAGATCAATAAAAATATATTTAAAAAAAGAAATAGGGAACATTTGTTTGTAACTCTTTTGGGAATAAAATTTTACTTGGAAAGTAAAGCCTAGAATATGAGACCATTCATTAAAAGAAGACCGGGAGAGAGCAGTTAGAGGCAAGAAAGCAAGGCAGGGGAAGAGAGGAAAGCTCTTTAGTACAGAAGAATGTCAATTCATTTATGTAGAAGGAATGATAAAATTACAAATTTACCATTTTGCAACCATCCATGCAATGATTGAGTCAAATAAAGATCATCAGCCCTAACTGGTTTGACTCAGTGGATAGAGCATCAGCCTGCGGACTCAGGGGTCCCAGGTTCAATTCCGGTCAAGGGCATGTACCTTGTTTGCAGGCACATCCCCAGTGGGAGGTGTGCAGGAGGCAGTTGATGGATGTTTCTCTCTTATTGATGTTTCTGACTCTGTCCTTCTCCCTTCCTCTCTGTAAAAACTCAATAAAATATATTTAAAAAAATAAAGATCAGTGGTGGATGTTAACTAGAGTTATTTGTGAGGATCATTTCACAATATATACATACTAGAGGCCTGGTGCATGAAATTCGTGCAGGGGGATGGGGGTGTCCCTCAGCCCAGCCTGCACCCTCTCCAATCTGGGACTCCAGGACTGCTGGCTCCCAACTGCTCGCCTGCCTGCCTTCCTGATTGCCCCTAACTGCTTCTGCCTGCCACCCTGATCACCCCTTAAACACTCCACTGCCAGCCTGATTGATGTCTAACTGCTCCCCTGCCAGCCTGTTTGCCCCCAATTTCCCTCCTCTGCCGGCCTGGTCACCCCTAACTGCCCTCCCCTACAGGCTTGATCGCTCCCAACTGCCCTCCCTTGCAGGCCTGGTCCCTCCCAACTGCCCTCCCCTGGTGGCCATCTTGTGGTGGCCATCTTGTGTCCACATGGGGGCAGGATCTTTGACCACATGGGGGCAGCCATCTTGTGTGTTGGAGTGATGGTCAATCTGCCTATTACTCTTTTATTAGATAGGATATTAAATCATTACATTGTACATCTGAAACAGATATATTATGTCCATTATATCTCAATAAAAAATGAAGACTAAAAAAATCAATGTTGAGCTATAATTGGAGTGCATAATATTCATACATCTCAAAATATTACATCACAGAGGCTTATTAATTACAAAGCAAAAGATATCTTTACAGTGGAGACATCCCACAGATGCCACTTACTTAAGTGGTTCAAATTAGCATCACCAAAGGGACAAATGCCACTAGGTGTATCTGCTGTGATGCAACGGGAAGGGTGTATAACCCATGTAGTATATGCGCCCAAAATATTTAACCTGTACCCAAATTTGAGGCACCAACCAGATAAATCCAGATTGTTGGACATCTTTCAAGACTACTGGCATAGGCCTTTAAAAAATATCAATGTCATAAATATGTTTAAAGTCTAGGGGGAGGACTATTTTAGATTATAGAGATAAAGAGACTTGAAAACTAAATGCAATGCATAACACTTGATTTGATCCCGGATTGAAAAATAGCAAGAATAGGACAGTATTGAGTCAATTAAGGAGATTTGAATATAGGCTGCATATCAGGAAATATTATTGTATCAGTGTTAACTTTATTGGTGTGATAACAGCAACATGGAAACAGAACAATCAATTTTTTCAAATGCATGCTGAAGTACTTAGGTTTAAATATTGTGGTACCTGTAACTTATATCAAATGGTTCAGCAAATAAGCAACTGCTTGAAGTTTTATAATTTTAGGATTTACATATAGATGTATAATTCATATTGAGTTAATTTTTGGTATATGGTGTGAGTTATAGATTGAAGTTCCCCTTGTTGTATATGAATATAAAATTGTGTCAGCACCATTTATTAAAAGACTATCTTTGCTCTTCTTAATTGCCTTTGTACCTTTGTTAAGAATCAGTTGATCAGCCTCTCTGTTCTGTTTCATAGATCTATTTATCTTTTTTGACACCAATACATATTGTCTTGATTACAATAGTTTTATCATATGTCTTGACATCAAATAGTGTAAGTTCTCTAACTTTGTTCTGCCTTTTCAAAGTGTTTTAAGTATTCTAGGGCTTCTTTATTTTCATATAACTTTTCAAATCAGCTTGTCAATTTCTACAGAAAAATGCCTGTGGGTATTGATTGGGAAAGTATTGAATTTAGAAGTCAACTTGGAAAGAACTGACATCTTGACAATATTGAATCTTCTGATCCATAAATGCAATGTATCACTCTATATTTTAGGTCTTTTAAAAATTCCCTTAGCAATATTTTGTAGTTTGCAGTATACAGATATTAAACATCCTTTATCAAGTCTATCCCTAACTATTTTATATTTTTAAGTTCTATTGTAAATGGTATTTCTAAATTTCTCATTGTTGCTAGTGTAGAGAAATACAATTGGTTATTGTATATTGATCTTGTATCCTGCAACTTTACTGAACTCACTAATTCTGATAGCTTTTTTGTTGCTTCCCCAGGATTTTCTGCATAGGTTATCATGTCACCTGTGGTGGAAGGCAGTTTTACTTCCTTTTTCCCAACTGGATACCATGTATTTATTTGGCTAGAACTTCCATTATAATATTGAATAGACGTAATGGGGCAGGCATCTTTTACTTATTCCTGATGTTAGAGGACAAGCATTTAGTCTTTCACAAGTAAGTATGATTATTAGCTGTAGGTTTTTTTTTTATCGTATTTAAGTTGAGAAAATTTTTTTCTATTCTTAGTTTGTAGAAGCATTTTTTAAATCACCAATAGATACTGGATTTTGCCGAATGCTTTTTCGTCTATCTATTGAGATGATCATAGATTATCTTTTAGTTTTTCTTTTTTGTCTCTTAATGTGTCTGAAAAAGTATTTCACTTTAATTTTGAAAGATATTTTTGTGGACTACAGAATTCTAGTTGAATAGTATTTTTTCTTTGAGTACTTTAAAGATGTTGTACACTATCTTCTCTCTTGCATAGTGTCTGACAAGAAATCTATCATCCTTACTGCTATTTTTCTCTATGTGGAGTGTCATTTTTCTTAGGCTTCTTTTAAGATTTTTCCTTTATCACTAGTTTTAAGCAAATGGATTATGTGCCTTCGTGTAATTTTCTACATGTTTCTTGTGCTTGAAGTCCATTCAGTTTCTTGGGTCTGTGGGTTTATAGTTTTGATCAAGTTTGAAAATACTTTGGACATTAGTTTTCAAATATTTTTGTATGCCTCCCCTTGCCTTTTTTTCCTTAGTGACTCCAATTTCACACATATTGGACCGCTTGAAATTGTCCCATGGTTCAATGATGCTTTATTTGTTTTGTTTTGTTTTTCTTGTTCTTTTTAAAATCTCTATGCTTAATTTTGGATATTTTCTATTACTGTATCTCCAAGTTCACTTATCTTTCTTTCTGTGAAGTCTAATCTGCTGTCAATCCCATTCAGTGTATTTTTTTCATTTCAGATATTTTAGTTTTTATATGTAGAAGGTCAATTAAAAATATCTTTCATGACTTTATTTAGTATGTTCTATCTTTCTTCTAGTTTTGTGCTCCTATCCTGTAAGTTCATCCCTTAGTCCTAGATAGTTTCCTTAGTCACATTCTTGATCAGTTACCAACCAAAACCTTGAAGGGAACCCTTTAAACATCTCGGTTCTCTGTGCAATTGTCTCCTGTGTAGTTCTCTGCTCTGAGAACTCTCGCCACATTGGTGTACCTGTACTTCCAGTCCCATTGCCTCAACTCAAGGAGATCACTGGCTCTACCCAAGTTCTCTCTGTGTGATGTCCTGGAAACTCTTCAGGAAGCTAGGCAATCCTGGGGGTCACCTCATTTGCTTTTCATCACTCAGAAATCAATGACCTGCTTATTTCCAATATCTTGAGAGCTATTGTTTCATATATTTGTCTAGTTATTTTTCTTTCTTCTTTTAAGTTATTTTACACAACTGGGTAAATATAATTCTTTATACTCCATGTTGGCCAGAAGCAGAAGTCCCACACTATTGCTTTTATTCATTCTAAAATTACCCCTGAGGCAACCTTTAGCGGGTCTGCCTTCCTGGGCATTCGAGTTATGTCCCACGCAATAATTATTGTTTTCGTTAGTGCTCTGGTTACAAAGTTGAATATATTTTTCTCCTTTTCCCTCTTACTTTAACATGCAATTTTATGGTATGCAGTGTTTCTGAGGAATGAGTGTATTGTGGTATAGTGTTATAACCTGTCCAACTCAAGAACCTATGCTATGGTTGGCATATACTTTAAGCAAAAGCAAAGACTGCATAAAGAGATACTTTCATGAACATTTTAAAAAATGAAACTATATGGTCTGATCTCCTAGGGCCATTTTTATTTTGTATAAGTCATTGTATTTTCCTTTCCTTTAGTTCCCATAGCTCCTCCAAAACTTTTGCTGATTTGCTATAATAGATTTATTGACAATTCAGAAATATATTGTTATTTTCATTATTATGATTATTACTAGCTATTATGTATTGGTTGTCTATTGTAAGTTAGGCACTCTGCCAGGCACTTGATACAATATCTAATTCACTCTTCATTAGGATGAATATACTTTTTTTTTAATCCATCTTTATAGACAGGGGAATGGATTCAGGGAAGTCAAATAACTTGCTCAAGACCCCATGGCTAGTAACTGGTATTATTAAGATTCCAAAACCAGGTCTGTCTGATTCCAAAGCCCAGCTCCGCATGTTGCTTCATGAATCATAACGGAGCTTGGTGGTTCTTTTCTCTAACGGGAACTCCCTTATTTTTCTTTCATTCTCTTAAAGAAGAGAATAAAAAGAAAGTAATTTAGGACAAGACAGTTTAACATGCAGCAGAGCAGGTCAAGTAAGTACGCATCTTGAGTTTTCTGAATTTACACACAGATTGTGTTCAGGGTGATTTCACTTGGCTGTCTTATACCTGAACACCAGGAATACATTATGTTCCATAAACACAGTAAACTGAAAATATGCCAGAATCCCTTATTTCCTTTTAAAATAACCTTTGCAGTTCCTACCAAGAGACAGGTATATGCTTTTTAAGCATACCCGGTTTTATTCAGTCTTGACAGGAAGTGTATTTCACCTGGAGTCCCTTTCCTGAGCTATGCATGAGCTTCTCTTAGGAAGGACCTAAACTAGATGAAAAACTGAGTTTTGATCTCATATAGATTTCTTCCTTGGCACATTTTTTTAAGATATATTTTTTTATTGATTTCAGAGAGGACAGGAGAGGGAGAGAGAAATAGAAACATCAATGATGAAAGAGAATCATTGATCGGTTGCCTCCTGCACACTTCCTATTGGGGATTGAGTCTGCAACCTGGGCATGTGCCCTGACCAGGAATCAAACCCATGACCTCCTGGTTCATAGGTTGACACTCAACCACTGAGCCATGCCGGCCAGGCTCATCATTATTTCTTAATAATGTTGTGGTATGGGCTGAGCAAGCATGTTCCCTGGAAAAGGGAGGATAAAATTATAGTGACCTCACAATGGGGCATTTCATTTTCCCACATGTTGCTCCTCCACAACCAGGGAACGGATTTTCATGTTACTTGGGGGCTGGGTATGAGCCACTGGGGGCGGGAGGGTTGTGAACAGAAGCCTGTCAGTGGAGGGAGTCAAGGAACAGGAGTCCAGAATGTCCTCACCAGGAGAAAAGAAGCCTGGATCCATGGGCAGGACCTATAGTTTATCTGAATCGCAGTCAAGGTTTAGCATCAGGTCATTGGTGCCTATCACTGTGGTCAGAAGGGATTATTTTTATTAAGCATTTTGTGTTTTTCCAGGGACTTGCCGTCATTAATCATTTAGCTCTTGTTCCCCAGGAGACTTCTGTGAAGTGAATGGGAAAGAAATAACTCGATTCTTATTTTACAGATAGAGAAACTGAAGCATTTTTGTCTACCACTATTACACACTGAAAGAGCTAAAGCCATACATTAGAGCTTGGGAGACCCAGGCCAGGAGTTTGATGAGCTTTTGTTCTACCACAGAAGTGAGGTTTTTTGTTTTTTACACAAAATGGACACGCATATTTTTCATTTTGAAAGCAACATGATTGATGCTGAGGTGTAGCGAAGGAAAAATTACAACAGAATTCACTTCCTTATATTATATAGTCTGAAAATTGTACTGAGTTCCCACAAAAATTTTGGAATCCAAATATGCTATTAGGTTTAAGTAGTAAAGATTGTTAGGCATTGCTAATCTTGATCTTTCTACGAGAATATAAGCAAACACATCCAATGTGGTTATGAATAGCCAATAGCAAGTTATAAAGGGACTTTAAGGGGATGGCATGGGAATTTTGCTGCCTGGAATTAATCTGGTGGGCTTCCTGGAGAGGGTGTGCTTTGAATTTCAATTAAAAAAACTATTTCAAAGATGGTGTGTTCTTCAGCCCAGATGCTTTGAAATATCTTTCCTGTTTCTATGCAGTGTAAACACCACACAAAGAAAATTGTCAGGTATCACAAGAAGAAGGAATTGACTGAGGGTCCACAAGGGCACATTTCAGAGTAATGGAGAGGAAATGAAGAAGTTTTCTGACAGTGAGATCTTTCAGATCTCTTAACAATGAGGTAGTTCAAAGGGCAGATGGGTTAGAGTGGTAGGGGGAAGGGTGTCAGTGGAAGCCATTAAACCAAACTAGATAAAGCACAGGAGGATCAGCATGCCCTCTGGTGGGGCTGGGAAATACAGTGAGGGCCAGGACTAACTGACTTCCTTTGGAATAAGACAGACCTTGTATTCAAAGCCACTTAGAAGTTATGTGATTAAAGTCTCAGGTGCCTTTTTTAAAAATGGTATGATCTGCCAACAATTAAAGCTAAAAGACAAAGTAAACGAACAAGCAGAGCAGAACACATTCATAGATACAGAGGACATTTTGACTGTTGCCAAATGGGAGGAGGGTTGTGGGGTGGTGAAAAAGGTGAAGGGATTAAGAAGTGCAAATTAGCACTGACCGGTTTGGCTCAGGGGATAGAGCGTCGGCCTGCAGACTCAGGGGTCCCAGGTTCAATTCCGGTCAAGGGCATGTACCTTGTTTGCGGGCACATCCCAGTAGCGGGTGTGCAGAAAGCAGCTGATTGATGTTTCTCTCTCATCGATGTTTCTAACTCTCTCTCCCTCTCCCTTCCTCTCTGTAAAAAATCAATAAAATATATATATTTTTTAAAAAAGAAGTACAAATTGGTTGTTACAGAATAGTCATGGGGATGTAAAGTACAGCATAGGGAATATAGTCAACAATATTCTAATAACTATGAATGGTATCAGAGGAGTATGAGATTTATTGGGTTGATCATTTAGTAAGTTATATAATGTCAGGTGTGTACACCTGAAACTTATCTAATATTGTATGTCATCTGTAATTAAAAAATAAAAAATGATTAAAAAATAAAAAGTTTGCAAGGGGGAAAATGGTTTGAATAAGACTAATCTTATAAGTTGGTGAGTGAAGTAAAATAAAATGAAAATTGCTTACACCAGAGGCAAATTTGGGTTATATTGGGTCTGAGGCTTATGCATTATTGGAGACCTTCTTTAAAAAAAAAAAGAATACACAGTTTGTTTATAAAATTAGGTAGTATTTACTTAGAATGAGAAAAGATATCACAACAAATCACTTAAAAAGGTGCCCAACAAACAAACATAACAAATTCCAGTAAAACAACATGAAGTTTTAATTTATTAACTTCCTGAAATACCTCTATGTTATGTATGTGTGTGCGTGCGTGTACACAAGTATGTTTATAAATACACACATACAGATATACATATGCTACATATTTTGATGGCTTCTTCACATGACAAAAAATTATATCATGTAAATATGTATGAAGAGAACAAAAACATATTTCAACTTTCCTCTAGTATGATTCATCAAACTTTATTTTTTATTATTGATAGTTTAGGAAATTTTTTTCAGCACCACAACTTGTTCCCTGTAACATATGCAAAATTTTATAATTGTCAAATTTGGAAAAACTTCTATCAAGGTTTTTGTTGTTGTTGTTTGGTATATATATATATATATTTTTTTTTAATTATTATTTTTTTTACTGATTTCAGAGAGGAATGGAGAGGGAGAAAGAGATAGAAACATCAATGATGAGAGAGAATCATTGATTGGCTGCCTCCTGCATGCCCCATAATGGGGATCAAGCCTGCAACCCCACGAATCGAACTGTGACCTCCTGATTCATAGGTCGATACTCAACCACTGAGCCACTCCGGCTAGGCTCTATCAAGGTTTTTTTTGTTTTTGTTTTTTAAATATATTTTATTGATTTTTCACAGAGAGGAATAGAGAGTTAGAAACATCAATGATAGAGAAACATCGATCAGCTGCCTCTTGCACAACCCCCACTGGGGATGTGCCCGCAACCAAGGTACATGCCCCTGACCGGAATCGAACCCGGGACCTTTCAGTCCGCAGGCCGACGCTCTATCCACTGAGCCAAACCGGTTTCGGCTCTATCAAGGTTTTAATAAAGAGTGGTAAGAATTAGATAAGTCTTCCATGGACTAGCTTCTGATTCTGTTTCTCTTCCACTATCCTCCTAATTTCGGGGTTGGGCATTGTAGGACACATTCACATCCCAGCATGACATACCTTGCTCTCGCAGCTCCCTGGATGAAGAAGCAATGACAGTGATAGGAGTGTTTCTAGAATCCATTCCCACAACCAGGTGGCTAGCAACCAACTATACACAGAAGTGATACGAACCACATAATATATCCCACTCCACTCAAGCTAAATGTATCCTCAACTCAACTCCAAAATCAATCCATACAAAGTGAAATGGGACAGAGGGACAGTCAGGGCCGTATTAACCAATTGGTGTTAAATACCTTAGTTTTATAAACTTTACAAAAACATATAACTAGGCCCACACAAGGATAGAGCCCCCACCAGAGACTTGGAAAGGTCTCGTGCCATTAGCTTCATAGTCACCTGCCTCTCCGTGTCATATCCACGTGCTGAGGAGTTCTGTCCTTCACACTGGCTAGTCTTGCTGGAAGTGAGCAAGATGGCGGTGGGGCTTTATGGTTACAAATTCAGGAGATTCCCCAAAGACAATGACTTTCTAACCACAGAGATGTTACAGGTCTCCTTCAGCAGTGGTGAATCTAAATGAAATCAAATTTTGAGGATCTGATAGTGGCATATCAGAAAGAAACTTTTTGTTTTTCTTGTATTTTGCTGTCTTCTTCCCCCAGAATCAGCTGGTTATATTTTAGTTCAAAAGTCCTCTTTTCAATTATTGTGATTTACCTGACTCTGAACTCTTTCTCTCTCTCTCTCTCTCTCTTTTTTTTTTTTTAGAAAATCCCTCTTGGAGCACCTTGATCCCTTGGAGCGTCATGGTACCCGGATGGGGTGGAGGTGAGCTGGTAAGTTTGTGAAACCTGCCCGAGGGCCACTCCACCTCGCCCTGGCTAGAGATGCTTTAGAGGCTGGTGCGAGCAGCAGTTGCTGTTTGAAACAGGGGCCGAGTGCTGAGGTGGCCATTCCAGAATATAGCCCCTCAGAAGCGTGCTGCCCAGCCTTGTAAGAAGGGTAAAACAAATAAAGCTGCCGCCTATTTGGAACATACGCCGGCTCCTTCCACATCTGCAGGACATTTAGCTCCTTGCATCTGGTAATGTTTGTGCAAATATAATTCCATATTCACTAATAATTCCTGGGGCTAAAGGCCCCCCCTTGGGTAACCTTGTTAATATTCTCTCAAGGCCTGGTGTGAACGCCTCATAGCATTTTGATTAGAATTCAATCTTGTGTTTTTTTCCCTCTCTGTCTCTTTTTCCCTCTCTCCTCTCATACTTTTCTGGCCCCTGGTTTCCTGGCCACCCACATCAGGAGACATTCTCCTCCCTTCCACTCTCCATTCTCAGTTTCAAGGAATTTCCTTGTGTCAAAGGCAAAGTGTGATTGACATATTTTTCCCCTCTTAAGAGCAGTCATCTCAGTGTTTGATTTAACCATCTCCTTATGGGGCTCACACCATCATTACCTGGGTGAAAAAGAGACCCCCTGCTCACCCTCATGTTCAAGCACCAGGCTCAGACCCACGTACCTTCGCGTTTTATATTTTTATAGACTTTTAAATTGCTGCTCTCCTTCCTTTTTTGTACCTTTTTTTTTTTTTGGTTGCCACTAGAAATGATTCCCTGGTGCATTGTACCCTGAGCCGTAAAGAATGTTAGTTATCCGCAAACAGGTAGACCAGCTGCCTCCTGCCAGTGTCCTCTGCCTGCCAAGAATAGCATTTGCTGTTCTTTAGACCTGGGAGAAGGAATGGATATATGCATTCTCTCTATTTGAATTCACCACCTCTGGCCAGGTTGTATTCTTTGGGTCCTTTAGTCTTACCTGACCAGCTTATTTGTCTTTCAAGAGAAGAAAACAGAAAACAAAAACAAAAGCAAATTAGCCATAGCGTGAGAAATTAAATTTCAATCCAGGAAGAATTTCTTGGCAATGAAGTTCTCAGTGTTGGAGTGATTCTGGAATGCATGCCCAGGCTCAGTCCGCCGTAGCAGCGAATCACTGTGGGTTCAAAGGGTTTCTGCCTGAAGGGGATGAACTAGATGACCTTGGAAGGTCACTTGCAGCTTTTTAATTCAGCAGCGATCCCCTTCTTCTCTGCGAAGGGCCACACTTCTCACAGTGTTGGAACAGACTCTCCAGAGTGGCCTGAACCACAGCCCAGCTATTTCTCTTTAATGAATCACATCTCCTCCTGCTGATAATGATGTGTGTCTAGTCAAAGCTCCCCATTGAAGGCAGCTCTGTCGTCATGCAAGAATTATACCTCAAGTCACCTCCTGCGCCCCCAGTCCCATAGTTTCAAAGCAAAGCGAAGTGCTAGAAGATTAAGGCTTAAATTTTCAGTAACAGAATTGATGTTTTTTTCCTGCTGGGATTTCAGTAATAAAGGTAGTTTGAATAAAAAACTGTAAGTATATAGCTACAGTACCTTAATTTATGGCACAAAGCCAGCATTCAGTGACATTTCATTTTTAATCAGGAGTAATGGCCTGTCTGTAGCCATTGCTAAAAGCATTTTTATTAACATAGTGTGACATAAATACTTGCTTGTTGTAATTACCATCCGTGTTATGGTAAACAAAGCATAAAGCCAATCATGCAAAGCAGGCATATGTTCTCACATGGCCAGTAACAGCAGTATATGTCTTATAAATTGATGTTTTAGCCCATTGCTTTGGGAAAACTTGGCTGTAGAGGAAGTTTTAGTGCTTGCCAGTATCTAAACACCCATAAGAATACATGTCAGTCCAGGGTTCACCCAGACCAGTATCTGAGTCTGAAAGAATTCCAGGATTGTGTGTGGAAAGTAATGAGTCCCTAAAAAAATACTGGTCACAAAGGTTAGGATGGGCTTCAAGCCATTTCTAGCTTATCTCAATTTTCCTGTTGCAGGTTTCTAAGGTCCATTCATAGAAGTCAAGACCTAAAGAACTCATGTGATCTACAATGTACTGAAATCTTTTCTGTGCCTAATTTATATTCCACCTGTATGCCCACTTGAGATAATAGGTTTTATAAATTCACTCTCCGCTTTGTGAATAGTACTTCCTCTTATTTATTGTATCTGCTTCTTTTAAACTCGGGTTGTTGCACCAGGTTTGAGAACGCCATGATTTGGTTAAAGAGTCTATGGTTCGCCACTTCTAAATCCTCATGATTTGGAAAACTTTAATCAGATTTGTATTACTTACTCTACTCATCTGACCACTCCCTCCAGATGAATAAATGAGAATTTTCAAAGATTGTCTTCATGTATAATCCCTTCCTTTCCTCCTAAATGTTTTAGTTGATGATGTCCAGAACCTTCTTTAGTATCTAAATCATAGTGCCTAGTATTGCATATTTCAGTTCATGTCGGTGTAGGCTGGGATTATTTTTTAGAAGAATTGGTATATATTCATGTTCTTTTATTCAGCTATTCCGCAGTATTTCTCTGTTTAAGATAATGAGACTAATTTTATTAGCTAATCATCATTAATAAGTTTAATACCTAAGCCAGTAATTTTTAATTTTTCAAGTGAAAATTTATATGGAATACAAAAATATGAATATGGTGTAAGCAACGGAAGTTGGCGGACCATTTGGCCTCCCTCTGGCCACTGAGGTACTCCATGAAACTAGAGAGTTCTATGAAACATGCCTTGAAAATCACGAAGCTTACCAGCCACCAAAGTGAGCACCAACCCTCTTTTAAAAACTCACTTAAAAAAAGCTGGGACTTAGTCTAGAATTCATGCATCCACATTTCTTAACCAATTCTTCCTTTACAAAACAAATTATTTTATATGCACCCTTTATTTATGATCACTCAGATATCCCCCAGGCCTCATGGTTCATGAATACATGAGCAGGTATATATGGTTCAGCACAAGGTTTACCGACCTGGTCACCTTCACCTGTGGGATAGCAGGACCCTGGCCTACTTCGGAGGTGTTCTTACCCTGCAGTGTTTCTCAGGGGGTCTCTAGGAAGTGTCTTGCTATGTTGCCACCGCCCCCATCAGCAGTAAAAACTTAGACATATTGTCTCTGAGTGTGAAGTGGATTTGCTGCTACAGAAAGTTCTCTGTGGTTTGGTGCAGACCAGTGCTCTCTGAGGCCACAACAGCCACCACCACACTGCCTCTGGGTGCTGCTCTCCCCTGTGCCCAAGAGTGGACACAGATCCTTCCTTTAATACCTCTTAGCACATCCACCAAGTGGTTGCAACATTTAATATCACTTTTTGTGTGTGTGTACAGCCTCAGGTATAACCGAACGGAAGTACCATATTTTCTGGCGTATAAGACGACCCCCAACTTTTCCAGTTAAAATATAGAGTTTGGGATATACCCACCCTATAAGATGACACCCGGCATATAAGACGACCCCCGACTTTTGAGAAGATTTTCCTGGGTTAAAAAGTGGTCTTATATGCCAGAAAATACGGTATATACCAAAGTCATTCTCCAGCTGGCAGCTGTACATCCTTATGCAGTCTGTTTGCTATAGACCACATTTCTGCTCACCTATGGCAGAGAAACCTTCCACCCCCGAAATCCATTTTCTCCTTTTGATACAGAAAAACAGTTTTACCTGGGGGATGAAGCAGGCTAAAAATATATTTTTCCCAGCCTGTCTTGCAGTTAGGTATGGTCACAAGACTAAGTTCTGGCGAACACAACAGAAATGGACTTCTGGGAAGGCTCCTTGCAGGAGCTGATACAACCGGGCCATGTTCACTTGCTTTTTCTGTGGCCCAAAGTGAGTATGTGATGACGGGGGTTCCAGCAGCCATCTTAGAGCAGGAGGTGGTTTTGAGGTTGGAATTCAGGTGCTGAGAATGGTAGAGCAGAGAGAAAGTCATAGAATCCCTGATTACATGGTCACCGCAGTATCCTTGGAATAGTTACTCTGGGACTCCTTTCTGTGTGTTTGTGTTTTCTGTAATCTGTAGGCAAACCCAATCATAGCACAGCAGCAATGAGCCAGCCTCCCTCCCTTGCTCTGAGGCTGCTTAGCTTCTGGTTGCATATGGCAGAGCCCAGCTTCTCTCCATCACATGGGAAAGCCCTTTCTAGACTCCTCAGAACGTTTTCCCAAGAGAACCATTGCTCAGAGAGAAGTAATTCTCTCCTTATCCACAGCATAAGGCCCAGCTGCCAATTTTTCCATCTCCTGACCCAGAAGCTGTCTCTTTTCCAGATAATTGAGAATTACAATGATTATTCCCTCAGATCCTACTCTGCCCACAGGGGTGTGTTCTCACCTGCTGCTACCAAATAGTAGGTACATTGGGCTCAAGTTTTAGCCACAGCTCAGTTCCTTCATCTGATAAATGGTGACAATCTATACTAATAAAAGCATAATATGCTAATTAGACCCGACATCCTTCCGGACGACCTTCTGGACGAAGCAGGGTCTGTGAGGGCTGAGGCAGTCGCCGTGGCTGCAAGGGCCGAGCCCCTTGCATGAATTTTGTGCATTGGGCCTCTAGTTTCAAATAAACATAAACCACAGATAGTTTTAAAATATACTCTTAGGCATTCATTTTGGAATCCCTACCAGAGTGGTCTTTAACTTTTATTTTGGGTTCATCTTGTTTTTTTAATATTTTTTTTATTGATTTCAGAGAGGAAGGGAGAGGGAGAAAAAGATAGAAACACCAATGAGAGAGAATCATCGATCAGCTGCCTTCTGCGCACCCCACACTGGGGGTTGAGCCTGCAACCCAGGCATGTGCCCTGACCAGAATCGAACCTTGAACTCCTGGTTCATAGGTTCACACTCAACCACTGAGCCATGCTGGCCCGGTGACTCATCTTATTTTTGGCTCATTTTACCCATATATGCATCTTCTTAGATACACAGCAACACGAACTGTAAACCCAGAAATGCACACAGACTGGTACATGTAAACATGCATGCACACATAGACTTTTATATATACTCCCACATCGATACAAATATCGATGGTACACTGATACACAAGCTCAAAGGAATGTGGATTGAGGTTCAGCTAAAAGAAAATACAAGAAATGCAGTTAAAAAGATGAGGCAGGCAGATTACAAAAGAACAAAGCATCCTCATGGTACTCATTTTTTAATGGCAGTGCAATAAAGTACATTTTCTATATGCTCCAGGGATAGGCTCCATGAGGGGCTGACTAGGGAGATGGACCTAGGGCACAGCCCAGTGCTGCTGCTAACCTGCTCTGTGGCAACCTGGCCACCTCACTGGTCACTTCTTGATGGTAGAACGATCATGAGCGATCATGAACTTCATGATATTAGCAGGGAACTGCAGTTCTGTTTCCAGTCTGATCATAGGCACCCAGCAAGGTTTTGAGATATGCAGATGATGAATATACTGTGCACAGACAGCATCCCCACACTGTCTGACCCTCATTGGGTATGCATGGAGAAGGGAGGAAAAGCAAGCAAAGTGGCCACTTGGATCCAGGAGAGAACCAGTTCAAGGAGACGGGTAGTAGGGAAGGAGAGCTTAATAGAGATGAAAAGGCCTCGGTGGTGACATCTCACCCCCGGCCGGGAGCTGGTGTGTGCTCATAACTCTGCAAAGGTAAAGGTTTTCTAGGATGTGGTCCAAGGAACAAGATATCCCTCGCTTTCCTAGGGAGGCTGCTCTGGAGATACAGACAGACAAAAAGACCGAGATACTGTTTTCTTTCCATACTTTCATCTTTCTCCTCTCCACCTCCTCGACTGTTCCTCTCCAGTCCTGGTGTTTGAACTTGTTGAATACTTGTAGGTGCTGACCACAACCTGGCCCTGCTGTCATTTAGCCAAATTACACACATTTAGGTCTTTTCATCTTTCTTTATGAACCAGTCTCTCCAGTCTATTTAATCATTTTGGCAGTTCTCTTCTGAATTCCACCCAATTTAAAAATAAGCTAAGCTCTCCACCCCTGTGGATTGAAAAGCAGGCTGTTGGGAACCCATGCAGAGCTCTAGCCTTGGTTGGATGCGTGTGGAGGAAAGATAACCCCATGTTTTTAAACTCTCTATTCCCAGTTTTCCTCAGCAGTGACAGCCTGTACAAGGCAGGGGAGATAGGGAAGGGACAAGAAACTTGGCTGACCAGAGCTGGAGGCCATGGTGATTACAGCAGGGGTTGTTTTCAAATGTTCTCATTGATTGATTTGTGATTGGTATCGGTGATAGTTGCATTTGGTTCATCTAAAAGGTACAGAAGTATTATACAGTGAACAGAAAGTATTGCTTCTATTCCTGACACCTACCCACCCACTCTGAAGCAGCAATCCGAGTAGCATGCTTCTATGGAGTGATACCTCTCCAGAGATATTTCATGCATATACAATCAAGTATGTATTATATCTATGTGTATCTCCTCACCTCCAAGTTTTTATGAATGGTGATATACTATGTGCAGTGCTATCCTCTTTGCTTTTCTTCTTAGCTATATGTCTTGGAGATCGGTTAGTCCAAATTCACACATAAATATCTCCGTTAGTATTTTTATGGCTACCTAGGATCGATACTATAAATGTACTATATAATGTTTTAGTCCACAATTAATGAGCATTTATATTCTTTCTGATTTTCTGTAGTCACTATCAATGAACATTTAGGGATCTTACCAAATTTTTTATTACTGACAATGTCTCACTGAATAACTTACACATTTTGCACATGTGTGAGTAGATATGGAGGATAAAATTCCTGGGTTAAAAGGTATGTACAACAGGGTGTCTAGTTCAAGTCTGACTTGTCAATATATACCTACTACTAATGTCTAAAAATACCTGTTTCCCCGACCCCCCCACACACAAAATTTTTTGAATTTGACAATCTAATAGGGGAAAAGTAAGTCATTTTTTTGTATTTCGCTTATTGTGAGTGAGGTTGGTTTCTTTTCACAAATTTAACAGCCATTTGAATTCCCTTTTCAGTGGACAGTCCATTTCCTTTCTTTACATTTCTATTGAGTTGCTGGCTTTCTATTGATTTAGCAGGGCTGTTTATATATTAGGGAGATTAGCTCCTTCTGATATAAATTGCAAATATATTTTTCCTGTTTGTCATTCTTTTCTATTTACACTTTTTTAAATTATATTTTTATTTCTTTCAGAGAGGAAGGGAGAGGGAGAGAGAGATAGAAACATCAATGATGAGAGATAATCGTTGATCAGCTGCCTTATGCACACCCCACATTGGGGATCGAGCTGCAACCCAGGCATGTACCTTAACCAGGATTCGAACCATGACCTCTTGGTTCATAGGTCGACACTCAACCCCTGAGCCACACCGGGGTTGAAATCATTATTTCATGATTCCTGGGGTTTGGTTTTGTGACATACTTTGACAAGTTTTTCTCACTTTAAGATTGTTTCTTAAAAATTCCATGGTTTCTTCTAGTACTCATATACCATAAATGACAGATAAGTCAAGTTTTATGTTTTTCCAGATGGCTACCCAGTTGTCCCAATGTCAGTTATTGAATAATAGATTCTTTATAGATTTGAAATGTTACTTTTATAATATATAAAATTCCTATTGCATTTGTGCTTCTTTTTGAGATTCTTAGTCTGTTCCATCTAAATTGTCTATCATGCCAATATCACATTATTTTAACTATCTGTAGCTTCAGAAATTTTTATTATCTAATAGAAATAGCTCACCTTCGTTGCTTCTTTTTCAGAATTTTTATTTCCCTTTTTTAAAAAAAATATATTTTATTGATTTTTTTTTTTTTTTTTTTTTTTTTTTTTTTTTTTTTACAGAGAGGAAGGGAGAGGGAGAGAGAGTCAGAAATATCGATGAGAGAGAAACACCAATCAGCTGCCTCCTGCACACCCCCTACTGGGGATGTGCCCGCAACCAAGGTACATGCCCTTGACTGGAATCGAACCTGGGACCCTTGAGTCCGCAGGCTGATGCTCTATCCACTGAGCCAAACCGGTTAGGGCTGTTTCCCTTTTTTTTATATGAATTTTAAAATCAGGTTGTCTGGTTCAAAAAATATCATTTTAGAATTTTAAAAAATCAGGGGCATGTTAAGTTTATAGATTAATTTAGGGAAAGAAGGCATCTTTATGATATTGCTTGCTCCTCCCCAACAACATGATACGCTCTTCCATTTGTCTGTATGTGTTTGTGTGTGTGTTTCTCAGTAGCATGTTAAAGTTTTATTCTTGTGAATTGTGCCAATTTCTTGGTAATTTTATTTCTTTTTGGTTGCTATTATAAATTGATACCTTACATCATCGGTTCCAACCATTTTTATGTGTGTGCTTTTATTTTCTGCTGATTAATTTTGTAATCACCAGGCATATTCCCAAACTCTCTTCTCTTCTCTCTGAGTTTCTCTTTAAGGTTATTCTAGGCCAAGGTTTCTCAACTCTGCATGATTAGCATTTTGTGCCAAATAATCTTTGTTGTTGGGGGTGGGCAGGGAGGGAGGTGCTGTCCTGTGCGCTGAAGGACGGAGCAGCATTCCTCGCCTCTCCTGGGTGACTGTGTGGTTGTCTCTGACTCAGAACCATTGTTCTAGTCCATAATCCAGGGAAGGTCTTCATTATTTCCACCCACTCCCAACATACTGCTCATTGTTAGACAATATTGTTAGACAATATTGGGTCTAATCATGAGGGGGAAATAGCTAAGGCCCAATTTTCTGTTATGAGAACAAACTATGCCTGGAAGTAGCCATAGAAGTGATGGTTGTGCCTAGTTTATGGCCAAGCCACATGTGGAACTAGGTCACAGGTACAAATCTCGTGAATTTAAAAGTTAAATGTACTAGAAAGAGGGAAGCAGAATCTATTGCTTCTTTGTCACTCATATATAGAAACGTATACAAAACTTAAATGTATTGCCCTGGCCCATGTGCTCAGTGGTTAGAGCATTGGCCTGTGCACCTAGTTTGATTCCTGGTCAAGGGCATGTACCTGGGTTGCAATCAATTGTGATGTGTTTCTATCACATCGATGTTTCTCTCTCTCTCATCCCCCCCTCTTCCTTCTCTGCTTTCCATGCTATCTAAAAGCAATGGAAAAATCCTTGGGTGAGGAATAAGAAAGAGGAAGATGGTATTGAAAATGACTCTTTTGGTTTCTATTTGAATGACCTACTAGATAATGAATGCAAGGATAAGACCTGACATGCTTAATCTTTCCTTTAGCCTCTTGGATGTGTGAATTATAATAACTGATTTAATGTCCTTATATATTGCTGCTATTATTTTAGTCCCTTCTGGGTCTGGTTTTGTGGATTGATTTTTCTTCACATTATGGGCCATATTTTCCTGCTTCATTGGATGCGTGGTGAGTATTTTCCCATTAATGAGGCAGAACTCGTCTGAGCGCTTTACCTGATGCCCCGTGAGTTTGGAGGTTTTTCACTGTTTCCATTCCTTTGTGAGGCATCGTTTTCTCTAGACCCGTGGTCGGCAAACTGCGGCTCGCGAGCCACATGCGGCTCTTTGGCCCCTTGAGTGTGGCTCTTCCACAAAATACCACGGCCTGGGAGAGTCTATTTTGAAGAAGTGGCGTTAGAAGAAGTTTAAGTTTAAAAAATTTGGCTCTCAAAAGAAATTTCAGTCGTTGTCCTGTTGATATTTGGCTCTGTTGACTAATGAGTTTGCCGACCACTGCTCTAGACCAAGCATGTCAAACTCAAGGCCCACGGGCCACATGCCTCATTTATTGGCCTGTGTTAGTCTTTGAGTTTGACATGCTTGCAACCCTTTTAAATGGTAAGGAAATGTCTCTGTTATCCCTTATGTTTTCTTCTAAATCTTTGTTTTGTACATTTACTAGAGGCCCAATGCACGGAATTTGTGCAAGAGTAGGCCTTCGCAGCCCCAGCTGCCTCAGCCCTCGCAGCCCCGGCTTTGTCCGGAAGGTCAACAGTCTATCCGCTGTTCAGCCGTTCGGTAGGTTTGCATATTACACTTTTATTATTATAGATATCTTTAAACCATCTGGAATTTATGTTTGATGAGAGAAATATAGTTTTAATATTTTTTTTTCTCAATGGTTAGCCAGTTGTCTAACATCACATTTTGAATTCTCTCCTCCTTACCCAGTTTGCAATGTCACCTTTATCGTAAGCCAAATGTTCATAGATATTTCAGTCTCTGAATTCTTTATTCTATCCCTTTGCTTTTACACTGCTAGGCTTTTGCACGCGTTATTAACAAATCACGGCCCTCCCAAACAGATCTCCAGTAATCCAATTGCATTGAAAATGCATGTCTCTTTTAGTTCACTGTCATATCATCAGCGCCACACATACTGCCTATGCATAGTTGGCAATGAATAAATACTAATGGAATGAATTAGTTAATTTCTGAATGGCTTCCTCTGACTTCTGCTTAAGATGCTATGTTGTTATCTCTGCTAGGCGTGCCCTCAGATTCAAAGTAGTCTTTAGCCAAAAATCCAAATGGCCAATTCTCCAATGGTCTGGAAATGGAGAATTTATTGTGGATTTCTTCATAATAACTGGCATCATGTCTTAAACTGTTGTTTGAGAAAAGGCTTCTTTAATATTAGACTTCTTAAACCTTCTTCCAAATTACCCAAGTTATTCATCTAAGTAGGCTCATGGGAGAATGAAATAAAGGAGAGTTTAAGGCAAAAATGACCTTAGTAGTTGATTTCTTTCAACAACTCAGAGGCGTTCATCTCAAAAATAGTGATAAAGAAAGGAAGGAGTCACCATTATATTAATCTGTGACTCTATTTAATTTGACCATTAATGAACTGTATACTGAACTACTTGAGACACTCGATGGTTTTGGAAAAGTAGACTCTCTTCATTAAGTATAGCTTTCTAATGTCTATTTCTTGGATTAGATGTAAACAAGAAATGGTTTAGATTGGTATAATATCTTCACCCTGAAACATCTTGAGGTAATTTCTGATGGAGAAAAATAGGGTGCTCTTGTTTCAGGGACAAAATTTCTTCTCTTCTGATAGAAAAATAGGTTTCAGCACTCAAAGCAGCCTCCATGCAGGGGTCAAGTCTTAACGAGAAAATGAGAATTTAGCAACTCCGAAGCCTACTTAGACATTTTAGATCTTGGGCTGATGAGAAGTTTTGTAGACCAAGTGGATTCACTTGGAGCCTACTTCCTCCTTTTAAACATTTATTTTATTTTATTTTAAGGGAAGCAATGCTTGAAATGCTTTAATACCCCCTTAGAGACTGTTTGGCTATTACATAGCCCATAAAAAGCAATATTTGGATGATTTAAAGGGAAATGAATCAGAAATTTAAGGGTTCAGTTTTCCTTGTATGACACAAGATTTTTTCCCCCCAGAGTCAATAGAAATGGCCCTTAGGGTAAAATAAATCTTGGATTTTACTGAAACAAAAATTATTATCTATGTATGTGCAGATAGTAATGTCTATTTAAAAATATCTTGCTTTAAAAAAATTTAGACACTCAATCTTACTTTTTTCTACAGATTAACAAGGGTTCTTACAACTTTTCCAATTTCTGCAGAAATGACAGTTTTCTTGCATCAAACCTGGTCAATTAAATTCTGTATTTCAGAGCCAGGTGGAAATGTGATCTCAGTTCCCCAGGCAATGTTTTCATGAAGTTTCTCTCAAAAGCTATTTTAGGCTTCGCAGTTACACTCCCCAAAGGGGTGATGGTGGTATAGTCCAGAGTGTCCATATGTCTGGTTGGCAATATTTTAAGTGTGGTTATTCCTTATACATTTAATATTTATTTTTTTCTTCCATTTAAACAGGACTTACATCTAGGCATTGGACTTGTGTGATATAAGCATTTCTATGTGGATTAAGAAAGGGCTTTACCCTCCCAGGATGTAAAGGAAACGGGCATAAACCAGCCTGGGTTTCTCTCTCACACTGCCATTCCTTCCCTGAGCAACAGTGGCCAATCCCATCATGGTTTGGGCCCTGTTCTCCTTAGTTAGAGTGGTTAACACGAGCTCTAGGATTCTTCTCACAGCTGATGTGCAATTTGGGCACATAGTAATTATTCACTAAATGGTAACTTTGTTTTTATTACGAGCTTTCTTCATGGTGAATATTGGAATATCTTCATTTTCAATTCCTAAAGAGCCTAGAGATTGATTCAAAAGTCTGGGACTTGTGTCTTGCCTCTCACTATTTACTAGCTGTGTAATCTTGGGAAATTTTCTCCATTTATAGAAAACCCAATGTCTTCATCTATAAAATGAAGATAAAGGTAATACTATTAGGCACAGTTCTTTGTTGCAAAAAATGTAATCCACTCTGGCTAGTTTAGACAGAAAAAAATAATTTGTTATAAATATTAAGCAACTCAGAATTCTCTGGAGGGCAAGGGAACCAGACTTAGAAGGGATGAGGCCAGAAACAACACCAAATGAGACTGTGGCATTTGCTCCAGTGAAAACACCATCGCTGCCAACACTTGGCAATAACTCTACTTCTTGGAGAGACACTGTAGCTTGCATTATAATGCTTGGTCGTGGATGCCAGAAGTTGAGCCATTGAGCCCCTGTGGTGATGTTCACCTGGGATGGATGCCATTCATACCTACCTCCTTGTAGCATTAGCTTCCAAGCTGAGGACTCTCGTGGGTGTATCTGATTGGCAACACCTAGTTCACACATCTGATGGCAACAGCAAGGGAGCCTGGGACAGTGACTTCTGGCTCTACCTTAGGGGTTACAATGTGGGAAACTCTCCAAAACTCAGAATAGGTTTGCTAATGAGTTTAGTCATGACTTAGCATTTGTGCATATGCATGAGCTAGTCTTGTTTGTATATTGGGTTATGCTAATGAATGGTACCTTCCATCTATCTGGGTATTCTTTCCAGAAGTTGTGGAATGAACCCTTATTCCACCCAAGATTCCTACCAAATCTCCCTTTCAGATACACCTCACATCTGCTGACTTTTCTTCATTAATACCTTCTCTACTCTCATCTACCCCTCCATCATCACTGAAATAGTCACCTTATGAGTCTACCCATTTCTTTTCTTTTTTTCTTTTTAAGCCACACACACACACTCAGAGAGGAAAGGAGAGGGAGAAAGAGATAGAAACATCAATGATGAGAGAGAGTCATTGATTGGTTGCTTCCTGCACGCCTCACACTGGGATTGAGCCTGCAGCCTGAGCATGTGCTCTGACCGGGAATTGAACCATGACTTCCTGGTTCATAAGTCAGTGCTTAACCACTGAGCCATGCCACCTGGGCGGGTCTACCCATTTCTAAACATATGCTCCTTCCTTTTGCACTTAGGTTCCTTGTCAAGGTCTACCAGGCCCTTCATGTTATGGCCCCGCCTACCTCTCCATCCCTGCCTTGTACCAGTGTTTCTCTCACTCTTGTGCTCTGGACACACTCCCTGCCCAGCAACACTCTTTCCTGGCCAGTCTCTACTTATTCTTTCTCACTAAAGCCTTGCCTGATTTGGCAATATCAAACTGATGCCCCTATGTAATCACTCATCCTACCTTTTTCTCTTCTTTCTTAGCACTCACAAAATGTGCAATTATGCATTTATTTGTATGTTTGTTACATACCTGTCCATTAGCTCTAGGAGGTAGGTACTATTTTGTTTGCCACTTCATCTAGCATAATGCTTTGTGCATATGAATTGCTCAATAAATGGCTCCCAGTCTAGCTGTGGAAACAGATACATAGACAATAGCAATGAGCGAGCAATGAGCGCAAAAGCCAAAACAGATGTCTGGAAATAAATGTCAGGGGCACAGAGGAGGAAGAAAGAAACTGTGCTGGGGACCCTCCCACTGGCAGGTTACAGAGAGAGTTGCTCATTGATGAACTAACTAACCTCCCCTTGAACGTTATTCTCTTGAGTTGACATGCCGATGGCACTCTATGACCATGTAACACACAGGGAAGGCATTGGGTCCGTGCCAGATAATACATGCACAGATAATACAAGGGACTCAGGGAAGCAAAAATGTGTCCGAGCTCCTGGCTCACACACAGAGCACAGTGGCAGCTCCGAGGGGGCCGAAGTCCTCCGCATCCACAGGCCCTGTTTATTTTCTCCGCCAGCAGAGCGGGTGGCGTGGGTCAGCTGAAATGGTGCATCCTGATGAATATTTATTGACCCAAAATGTTACGCTGACAGACATGTGGACCGGCAGACACAGAGGCCTCACTCTTCTGCCCCCAAGGCTGTGACACAGCTGACATCTCCCGGCACGGCTCCTGACCTCCGGCTGCTCCCAGGGATGCTGGTGTCTCCCTGACGGGGGTCAATGCAGACACTGTGCCCCATGCTTCCCGTGCTGCCACCCAGGCCTCTGCCAACCCGTGGCCTCAAGATGTTCCCATCCCCCCAACACACACGTACTGTCCGCTAGCCGGCCTTAATTCCATTGCCAGAGACACAGGTGGCTAAATTAATTGTGCATTTTAAAGAGGGAAGCCCTAAGTGACACCAAGAATCATCCTTGTGGTAAAGAAATGGGTCTGCTTTTGCTATAAAAAGTTCTTTGTGGTCATAAATGTGATCCCTTTTCTCTCTTGTTCTTAATATTTTCCTCTCCATTTATTGGGTTTTCTTTCCCATCATAGCTGATTATTTAATTAATTTAATTTTTACTTTAGAAAGTTTTTTTTTATAGTTATAACTTTTTAATATATATTTTTATGGATTTCAGAGAGGAAGGGAGAGGGAGAGAGAGATAGAAACATCAATGATGAGAGAGAATCATTGACCGGCTGCCTCCTGCACGCTCCACCCTGGGCATTGAGCCCACAACCCCAGTATATGCCCTGACTGGGACTCGAACTGTGACCTCCTGGGTTCACAGGTTGACGCTCAACCACTGAGCCACACCGACCAGGCTGTAGTTATAACTTTTTATTGTTAGAATGTAAGTAACAGAGCACCATAAAAAGGAAATGTGCAGGTTTAAATAATTGTTTAAGGCGAGCTCTCTTGTAAACACAACCCATGAGAAGAGAATTCTTCCAGTCACCCTGGAAGCCCCCTGTAGGACCCCTTCTCAACCACTACCCCTCCCTCCCTGCTAGAGTAACCACTATCTTAAGTTTAATTGCAACCACTTCCCACTTTTCTTTACAGTCTTGTCACCTAAGAGTACATAGGTTTTGCCTGCGTTTTTAAAAAAAAAATCTCTTAAGCATCTTTTGATCCATAGGTTTTTTTTCCTGTATCTCCTTATTTTTCTTACAATTTATTTATTGAAGATGTGGGATCACTTATCTGCAGTTTCCTGCAGTCTGGATGTTTCTGGTGGCTTCCCCAGAACAAAGTTTAGTCTGTTCCTCTAGACCAGTGGTCGGCAAACTCATTAGTCAACAGAGCCAAATATCAACAGTACAACGATTGAAATTTCTTTCGAGAGCCAAATTTTTTAAACTTAAACTATATAGGTAGGTACATTGTTATTAACTTAATTAGGGTACTCGTAAGCTGGCCTTTGCTAAAAACTCAAGGGGCCAAAGAGCCGCATGTGGCTCTCAAGCCGCGGTTTGCCAACCACTGCTCTAGTCTCTATGTTTCCACTTATCCTAACCCAGGGCTTTTTGTTTTTGGTGTTTTGTTTTTTTGGCATGACAACCTTGTGGGTGATGTGTTCTTCATCATGAGGCATGCAGGTCTCAAGGTCTCTCTCTTTTTTGTGATATTAGTAGCTATTGGTATCCAATACTCTTAATTCATTAAAATTCAATTCTATTATTCTTCCTTCATTAATTTGAAGAAATATTCTAATTCAGTACCCATATAGTTTTTGTTTGTTTTTCAGTAGTATAGTTTGCTTAAGTAAGGCAGGATAAAGGTTATTTAAAAAAAAAAAAAAGCTGGTTCCCCAGTGTCTTCTAAAGATACGAATTTGGTTTTTTAGAATTGACTTTGTAAGTGGTTAAATAAGCAACTAATCGTGTAGTACACTGGCATCCCTTCAGAGGATGTCACACATCCTAGGAGAGAGAAGGGGACTGAGGGCGGGGAACTGGAAGCCCTGAGCAGGGGGGGGGGGGGGGGGGGGAGATTAGGCCAGCAAAGTGGGAACCCAGGGAGGAGCCCCAGGCAGACAAGCCTGGCATTTGCTCAGAATTGACCTCCCATCTTCCGGTCAAGTCATGACTGTGTCTAAAGCAGATTATGTTGGCCACACTATCGGATAGTCAACACTTGGGAAGGGGTTCAAGAGGCCTCTCTGAAAACATCATGCCTTCCTTTCATGTTCAGCACGCGATCTCTTCTCAGGATCTGGCAGCTCATCTCTCATTATTCTCATTCCTCTGTCCACCCTCCTCCCCACCCTCTTGCAGAAAATGTCAAGTGTGTCTCAGTTCACCTCCAGCTGCTGATTGACGTCTCTCCTCCTAGTTATTTCTTTAGGGATTGTGGATCTGGGCTGCAGTGCAGGGGGAGTTGTGGGGTAAAGGGGAGGGGGCTGGCACTCTTTGTAAACTAGAAAAACTTTTCAAGTAGGGAATAGAGTTTCCAGCAAGGCCCTATAATTAGGGCCTTCGAGCAATATCAAATTCTTCTTTTAAATGTTTTTATTGATATATAACTTACATACCATACAGTTTACCCTTTTAAAATGTTCAATTCAGTGGTTTTTAATATATTCAAAAGGTTGTGCATCTATTACCTCTATCTGATTCTAGAACATTTTCCTTACTCCTGAAAGAAACCCTGACCTATTAGCAGTCACTCTGCATTATCCCCTCCACCCAACCCCTGGCAACCACTAGTCTACTTTCTGTGCCTCTGTGTTTTTCTAATCTGGACATTTCATATAAGTGAATCATACAATATGTGAACTTTTGTATCTGACTTCTTTCACTTACCATGGTTTTACGGTTCATCCATGTTATAGCATGTATCAGTACTTCATTCCATTGATGGCTGAATAATACTCCATTGTATGGATATAGAGCATTTTATCAGTTAAAGAACATTTGGGTTGTATCTACCTTTTGATTATTATGAATAATACACCTATGAACATCTGTGTATGACTTTTTATGTGTACATATGTTTTCAATTCTCTGGGGTATATACTTAGTAGAATTGCTGGATCATATAAGTCTATGTTTAATTTTTAAAGAAACTGCCAAACTGTTTTCCAAAGAAGCTACACCATTTTATATTTCAACTAGCAAAATACAAGGGTTCCAGTTTCTCCAGATCCTCCCCATCAACACTTGTAACTATCTGTTTGTTTTTTTAGCCTTCCTAATGAGCATGAGGTGGTATTCTGATTTGCATTTCCCTAATGACTAAGATGTTGAGCATCTTTTCATGTGCTTATTAACCACTAATATATCTTCTTTGAAAACTATTTTTAAAAATACTATACATGTTTCTAGAGAGATTTGGCTTTTATTAGTTCTCTCTAGTTTTCTTCTTTTCCCTCTCCTCTTCCCCTTAAAATATCAGTTTATCCCTGGGTCGCACTTTTGCTTGGAGAGAACTGTACAGCAGAAGCACATCAGGGGAAGGGACAATGTTCTTGTTTGTGTACTTTGAAAAAAATTCCCCTAAGGGAGAGTAAAAACTCCCAATCTGTTACTGCCTATCTTTCTCTTTGGGTCCCATTTTTTGAACAATTCCTCCTTTGATATCTATAAGAGAGTGAGGGAAATAGAGGTACTAGAAGTCATGTTTCTTTGTCTAAGAAGGAGAGACCTTTAAAAAAAAAAAAAACACAGCCCTAGCCAGTTTGACTCAGTGGATAGAGCATTGGCCTGTGGACCAAAGGGTCGCGGGTTCGATTTTGGTCAAGGGCATGTAGCTCAGTTGCAGGCTCCTCCCTAGCCCAGGCCCTGGTCAGGGTGCATGTAGGAGGCAACCAATCGATGTGTTTCTCTCACATCGATATTTCTCTCTGTCTTTCCCTCTCTCTTCCACTATCTCTAAAAATCAATGGAAAAATATCCTCGGGTGAGGATTAAAAAAAGAACAAATCCATAAAAAAGTTAATGAGAAATTCATGGCCAGGACTTACTCTAGTCAACTCTTCCCCTGTCCGCCTTCCTTCTCCCCAAACTTCTTCCCGCTCTGGCATGGAAAGACTTACTAGTGACTCTCAGCAAAAGACATAATGAATTCCTTAGTCTTGAGCCATAGGGACCCCATCATGTCCCCAGGGCAGTCTATGTTATGAATGAAGCTCAGATATATTTCTGTGCTTAGCACTGTGCTGGGTGCCTGGGCCGGGTTACAGGAATGATACAATAGCTTATTTTCCCTCACTTATTCAACAAGCATCTTTGAGCACCTACTGTGTGCCAGACTCCGTGTTTCCCTGCAAGGGGACTCACTTGGGGGACAATAACTCGGAACCCAAGGCAACATTTGATGCATTTCATGTGAACGGTCCCCATATGAACTAGAGCCTGAGAAGAGAAGAGGCAGGTGGAGTGCTGAATGATGTCCCCTTGAGGTGTAGAGTTGTGGGCCGTGGCTAGGGGTGCAGCTCCCACAATTTGCTAAAGAAGCTTAAACAGACAGCCCCCGGCCCTAGGAGGGAGGAATATCATTACCATGACATGCATGTGGAAACAATGTTTGTGAGCTTTTGCACATTTTCCTGAACTTCTCATCTGATACCTTATAGGAGGCTATCTTATTCCATGTGCTAATATTATTTATGGAGGCAAGAGGTAAACTTAATCCATCATCAACTGCTAGGAGAGTATTACCACTTTAAATATAATCTTATTGAGCTCCCTGCACCTTTCCACTGCCATTTCCTTTTTAGTCAGTGTCAATTAGTTCTCCATTGCTGGTTTTAGTTTTCTACTTGATAAGCAAAGGTTTTGAATCCATCTTGATTAAAGCAGCGAGGCCCCAACTCCATCCTGCCAGCTTCCTTTGAAGTTCATGTAAACTCTATATTCAGATCAGCTGCCCAGGGCATAGAGAAAGATGAGCTATGAGCTGTGACAACACAAGGGCACCAGGCCAGATGCTTCAAGGCAGTCAGCTCCTTCTGTGAATAGAATCACGGGAGTTTCATCCCTCTGGAATGGTTTAGGTGTGGCTGAGGGGGGAAAAAACACACGAAACTGAAAATGAAAAAATGATTTCTCAGATCTCTTCCAAGCACTGATTTTCCAAATTAGGATTATTTGTTAAAGCTATTTGGTGGCAGGCTTTCCAACGCCCCAGATTGCCCAGAAATCAGGATTCTTCCAAGATGTCCCATTTGGTAAATTGGAGGGCTGGTTCATATACAGAGCAAGTCAAGAGAGGGAAGCATGGAATATTGTTATACATCATGGTGTTTTCTCATAATTGTGCAACAGCCACTTTGTCTTTCTGCCCTCTTACAAGACTGCCTTGTCTTTTTCTCAAGTCTCTTGTGTATTTCTTTATTCTTCCTCTCTCTGTTTCTCTCTCTCTCTCTCTCTCTCTCTCTCTCTCTCTCTCTCTCTCACCAATAACTTCCCTCCTTTGCCTCTTCCTCTTTATTTTGCCTCTTTACACATCATTTCAACTGGAAGTCATGGCTCTGATACTAATACATTTTAAATAAGCCACTTTACCTCTTTGGGGAAGAGTTCTTCATCTCTAAAATAGAATGATCTTTAAATTGTCCTCAAATACTAAAATTCTATGATTTTTTGAAATAACATTTTGTTCCAAGAGCCCAGCTTTCTTCTCAACCCCCTAAAATCTGTGGAAATTGACTATATCATGACTGAGAAGCCAAGTGATAACCCTTTTCTTTCTCTTTGGGGGCCCCTTACCCCTGCATCAACATTAGAAAGTCAGACACCATCTCTGACACTCCATGCTCCTGCACATCATCCCAGAGGCCTGAGAGCGATGGTGGTGTGCCTCTGCAGCGGCAGCCTCGGGCATTTCATCAGCATCAGAAGCTCAGGACCTGGGGAAGAGGGAGAAAGAAGATGAAAAATCTGGACAACACCGTTTTTAAAAAGGAGAATTTTTTTGTGGTGCTGAATTCCCAAAGATTATTATATGTAGTGCGGATTGGGTGCCCTACTGTCTATGCCATTTATTTTTAAGTCCTTTCCCAGATAGGATATCTAAGAGAGCCCCCTCGCTGCAAAAGAATGATTTTTATTTTTCATATGGTACATGCTAGCAATCCTGGCATTTGATCATTTTCATATAAACATGCAGAGATACCTATAAATTATTGGACTTATCCCAGTTTGAGTTTCCAACTATGTACTACAGTGATTACAGCTGTTCTTACTTTAGCCCCAGAAGATATTTTGGTCCATGTATATGGTTGATTAGTCATTTAGACCGTGGACTACATTTATTACATTGTTTGGGGGTGGGGAACATAATAGATATTCACTGGAGGCAACAAGAATCCAAATATAAGCCAACAGTTTTTTAGACTGGTGGAGGCCCCCTAATCTGAACAACAACCCCAAATAACAACAGACCATCAGTCACCCAGGGCCACCCCACACTTTTGAGATGACTTTGGGGAGAACCTGAGTCCTCCTCCAGGGTATTTAGATTGAAGAGAGCAAGAGGCCAGGAGAACTAACAGCCTCACTTTCTAAAACCTGGGCTCTGTCCAACAGATCTGGGGCTTGTCAGTGGGGAGGGGACACCGGGCCTTAATAATAGCATTGTAGGAATCTTGGCAGTAAAGGCTAAACTGAGCTTTCTCACTCAGCTCCCTCCACCCCACCCCTTACTCATCCCCACCACAGGTCTCACTGCTTAGCCCAGGCTCAGCTCAGATTCCCTCATGTTGGGCTCTAGCCTGGTGCCAACATCTGGGCCAACCTGCAGGGGGCGCCCTAAAGCAGCTGCTGCCTGACACAGCTCTTTTCCTGAAGTATTTGGAGAAGTTATTTCACTATTATTTATAATTATCCATGTGGTTTACTCACATGACATCTTAGTTTTAGGCACTTGCCTCCCCCCCCCCCCCCCTATACACACACACACACAGAATTTGTAAATGTTTTATTTCATTTTTTTATTTATGCCTCCCAGTCACCAAGCAAGGTTCTCTCTGTATAGGGAGGTGACATGATTTCACTAAGTTTAGGTGGGAATAGTGGTAAAGATTAGATTAGAAGTCAAGCATCTGAATTCCTAGGCCTTTCTGAAAAGATTCTTTACAATGAGGATGATAATAAGCAGAAAATACTTCTGCTATTGCTTTTATTTTCATTTTCCTCTTTAAAATTTTGACATATTTTATTTATGTCAGTTCCCCTGAGATCAGTTTTCATGAAACTCTAGTACTTTACTGGCTGTTCTCCATACTCAAACAATGTTGGGTAGGCTCTCCAGTCTTGTTCTGATTTATTCAGCAGATGGAGAGTTATTATCAATATTTCTTCAGAGTTTGAGGGGGTATTTTTGGATGATAAAGTTAGTTTCCATTTATCATCATTTTATCCCCAGCACTAGCTTTGGGGTCTCTGATTTTTGCTGTATAAATATGACTGCCTGGCCGGTGTGTCTCAGTGGTTGAGCATTGACCCGTGAACCAAGAGGTCACAGGTTCGATTCTCAATCAGGGTACATGCCCGGGTTTCAGGCTCCATTCCCAGTGGACGTGTAGGGGGTGGGGAGAGAGGGCGTGGAGGAGGCACCTGATCGATTTTCTCTCTCATCGATGTCTTTCTCTCTCCCTCTCCCTCTCCCTGCCTTTCTCTCTAAAATCAATAAAAACATTTTTTTTAAAAAAAATATGAACCATGAGGTCACACTCCGCTTGGTCTGTTTTCAAAGCCAGAAGAACAGGGGCCTTTGGCAAGTTGGTGGAAATTTCACTTAAGGGAAAACCAGCATTGACCCAGATCTTTATTTGTGCCTCCCTAGAGCATAGAAAACAACGAGTAATTCGGGATCAAGGCTCTTGTTCTCCCCCGTGCAGAAAACGAGACTCGGAGAAGTCAGTAGACCTCCCTGAGGTCACACAGCCCCTGAGTGGCAGTGCTGGAAACAGACGTTAGCCATTTGTTCTGGGTCTGAGGCGCGATCTGGGAAGCCACAGGGCCTCTCACAGACAAGGGCGGGCTACACCTGGAGAGTGCTCGGGGAGATTCCCTGTGATTAATTCAGCTCAGCTTAGCAAACGCTCCCTGAGGCCACCCCGGGGAAAACCAGCGAGGCATCAGGTGGAACCCCCCGGGCTCAGCAGGCTGGCTGGGCAAGGCCCTCCTTTCTCAGTTCTGTGCTGAGGGGCCTCCTGGGATATCACTAGGTCTGCATTGAAAAATCCCCTCTGAGGCCTGGAATCCTTTATTTGGATGGATGAGACCCAGGCCTTTTCTTTATTTCCTGTGGTAACAGAAAGGAAGGCCATGGAGCAGCTTTCCTACCAAACCACAGGAAGATTAAAGGGCTAAGGAGAAGGAACGCGTTTTGGAAGTCAGAGAGTTCTTGGGCCCAGAGAGGAGCTTTCTCGTTATTAATGGTGGCCCTGCCACAGCTGTGGCTTGGAAATGGGGAAGACGCGAGGCGGGAGAGACCCACGTGTGGGTTTGTATTGCGCTGACCGCAGGCGTGTGCTTTGGACACCGTGCCCCACCGACAGTCAGAGGGGGCCGAGTCCTCGCTGCCAACGTCTGACAGTCCCTGCTGGCCACCTTCTCCCTCTCCGAATCCGTGAGCGAGCGGTGGGGGAGGAGCTGCAATTGCTAAGAATAGCCGTGGTCTCTGGGACTTGCTCTTTCCGAGGAATCAATGGAATTAGAAATGAGATATTAGCTCTAATCAGTCGCATATGTTGGGTGCTTAGCCCTAGGAGAAGAATTTCTGAGTGCGGCTCCTCACCCCCTGGGGGAGATGCATCCACACCTGTGGGTCTGGCAGGCCGTTCTTCTGTCCTCCAGAGGGTCCCGGACAAAAGGACCCCTTCGTATGTGCTGTCAGTCTGTCATCCAGCCTGATCTGAAGTGGCCAGACTTCTGACTAAGCATCCCCTATGTGGCTTTTCAACAAGTGTCGAAGAATTTCAAGGCACACATAGACCCAGCCTGAGCCAAGAAGTGAGGGCTGGGGGAGAATTCCACACCCCTCCCTTTGTCCTGTTGCTTTTGTGTTTGAGGGAATTTGGCATACTGTGAGAGGATGGGTCTTTTGTTTTATTTAACTTTGTATCTTATACAAATTTAACCTCTGAATAGCTTGCAAGAATAGTCCAATGAACTCTCCCATGTGCCCTTCATGTAGATGCACCATGGGTCAGCAGTTTTCACTGAGCATGTGAGTTTCTCCATACAGTCCCCTGGCCAGCTCTGTCAGAATCACCCCCAGAGCCCTGGCTCAGTTGGTTGGAGTGTCCTTCCATGCATCAAAGAGTTACGAGTTCAATTTCCGGTCAGGGTGTATACCCAGGTTGTGGGTTCAATCCCCATTTGGGGTGCATACGGCAGGCAACTGACCAATGTTTCTCACATCTATGTTTTCTCTCTCCCTTTCTCTCTCTCTAAAATCAATAAAAACAGATCCTCAGTGAGGATTAAAGTAAATCATCCCAGACCTCTTCACATAGGACCTCAGGACAGACTGGGGTGCCGCCTCTCTCTGCACAGGCCCAGGCAGTGTTGATGTGCTGATAGCTCTGAACTGCCCTCCAGTGAGCCTCACACCAGGTCACGTGTCTATGAATTTGCCCCTTAGTTCTTTGTGTTACCAACTCCACCAGCTCCAACGAGTAGTCAAAACACTGTGCCAGTGAATACTGTTTCTTTAGCCCCTGTGTTACACCTTCAAAAAGTAAACAAGGAGAATCAGCCCATTTAGTTACTATGCATGACCCTTATTCACAGACCTGCAATGAAAATAAAATCTCGTGCTAAGCTGCTTGCCAACTTTTTAATATTTAAGTTTAATTTATGATTCACATTGAAAGTTTATTTTATAGCCCTGGGCCTGAGCTTCACTACAAATGTCCTCTGTGAATCCTTTGTGTGCGGGTGATGGGTGTGAATGCATACACACACTCACACAAAACACCAGTAGAACTTTTCAGTGTCAACATCTGAGTATTCCAAAGGGAGCAGAGAACAAAGTGAATTTTCTGGGAAGATTCGAAGTCCAGTGTCTAATCTATAGTTGTTTATATTTTGGGGTCTGCATTATGTCATTTAAAACAAGCAGACTTAAGAAACAAAGGTGGGTGAAATGGACAAGGATGGGGCTGGGTGGTCAGGGAGCGAACAGCAGCCCAGGTGTCAGCACATTGAAATCATGGTCAGGCATGAGCCGTGGCCAGGTAAGAGATTGCAGCCCATCCCCACATGCTTCTTCAGATCGCTAAGTGTTTCTCAGGCATATTTGCATCCCCCACAATACCATGCACACAACTGCACAGAACACGTGCTCGGAATTTGCTGAATTCTCACGAGAGTGCCGTCCCTCAGCTTCGACACCACTGGCACAGATTCAGGGCTGAGAAAGGGCCAGAAGACCTGTGATCCTGCCCCTGGGTCTCCAGTGGCTTCCACTGCTCACAGCCACCAAGATGCACAACCTCAGGAACCATGTCCACTTACATAGCACAGAGTGTGAGTGCCGACCCAGAGCTGGGCACCTGACAGCTCTGCACCCGCGATGCCCCTGGGAGGACCATGTGACTACTACGGGCACAGCCTCCCCGGCTTAGCCAATGGGATCCTGATGGTTTACACGGACACTCCCACTGGTCACTCGCTCACAAATGCTACTCTCCTCCAGTTTGTGCTGCTTTCTCAGGGAAACCTAGGGCCCATTTGCCTTTAGGGAATTCACCCTTCTCTTCCTCCCCAATACCTTTTATTCTCAGCATTCCTAACCCTGTTCTCTAAGCAATTCATGAACACCCAGGGGGCCTGGGACCCTTACAGTTGAAGACATTTTTACTTTATCGAGGTTCTAATGAAAGGCCTTAGAGTTATGGCTCTCAGAGAAATGCGGGATAAATATGATATTTTGGGCACACACTTTTTCAATTATGGGCAGCTCAAACTTGGTATTGCTCCTCATCCATCTCAATCTGAAGGCTGGTGGGGAGGCTGATCCTAACATCTTTGCACACTTAATCTCAAACCCCACTCATGCAGCTTCTAAATTTTTTAAGATTAATCAAACCTAAGTCTTGCAAAGTGCACATTCTGATTTATATAGGTTTTGGCAAACAGGCACACCGAATAAAAACCCTCTTAGTTGGAAATGACAGCATCAGGGGAATGAGGGCGGGGGAATAGTACCAGGCTGCCCTGTTTTGATGAGCCAGTGGCAGCTCCTGGACCTCGGTTAAAGGACTGTAAACTGGGCGTCATGTTAAGGCGGGAGCCTCTAGGTAACATGGCAAGGACCGGTGTGGTCTTTCATCCTTAGATTTATTTTTGAACTCTGGCTCCCATGAAGGAAAACCCTAGAAAGTGCAGTCTCAGAGGAAATGGCACCAGGCTGGGCAGGGATTCTGTTACAGGGGCTGGAGGCACAGGGTGGGAAGCTGGAGGAGCTCTGACTCAGGAGCTCATTTCTAGAAAGATGACCAATGTCTAGGGCTCAATTGAGGGGGCCAGTGAATTCAGACTTGCTAGAAGCCATTGCTATCCAAGAAGGTCCAACATATAATGAATCAATATGGCAGCAATCAATAGAGGATAGTCACATAGAGTCAGGCCTGGCACGACTTTATGGTTTTGGGTTAGGGGAGCAGGGAACTGCCAGCTAAAAGGCTTCAACTTTCAGTGCTCTTAGGAGGCAAGCTCAAGTTTGTTGACGATTAAGGCTGAAATCAGGGTTAACTCCTGGTGGGAAATGCTTATACTGGAATATTGCCATGGGAGTCTGGAATGGACAGTCAGGCTGGATGGCTCAGTGGACTGAGACTCAGGCAGAGTGCCTGCCAGCCCATGAAGGCAGTATTCAATAGGGAATAAAGGCAGAAGCAAATAATGGTGTGAATCTCTGGAAAACACATTGGTCTTTGTCAGACTAGCGTCAAAACTGGGTAGGGCTGCACCCTGCAAGTACCCGGGAAGGAAAAACTCTTCAAGATATACAGGGTGGTGCAAAAGTAGGCTAACAGTTATTCATATGGAAAATAATACAATAACGAATACATATTAATACAAGATAAACTCGGTGTTTCACATACTCACAACTGTAAACCTAATTTTGCCCCAACCTGTATGTCAAGGGAGCAGCACCTTCTATGAAAACAGAAAAGAGTTTAAAATGAGCACCAAGGCCCTGGCTGGATACTCAGTTGATTAGAGCATCATCCTGATACACAAAGGTTTCAGGTTTGATCCCCAGTCAGGGCACATACAAGAAGCAACCAATAAGTGCATAAATAAGTGGAACAACAAACCTCTCTCTCTCTCTCTCTCTCTCTCTCTCTCTCTCTCTCTCTTTCTCTCTCTCAAATCAATTTTTTTAAATGTAAAAAATTTGCACCCAGGAAAAAAATTTTTTTAAATAAATGTCTGGTTTGTGTTATTCTGGCATATGTTAGTCTACATTTTTGAAGGTCTTTTGTAATACATGACTAGATTTTCTCAACCCATCACACGCACTGACAATTTTTCCTGAAAGGACAGAGAAAGTGTGTACCTTCGAATGGAGCGGGCAGCAGGAGTTCAGAGCACAGTTTAACTTGGCGGGCCAGGTGTCTGGTCTGCTTTTGCAGAGTTCATTGCTCTCTGAGAAATAAGATTAACATACAGGAAATTGCAAGGACCCATGTAAGCCAGATGGTGAGCGCCATAGGGATTCAGAGAAATGAGTGATAAATGAGGTTCACGGTCACAGGGAAAGGCATAAAAGACCCAAGGACAAATAGGCGACCCTGGCAGGGGAAGGAGGAGAGTGACAGATAGGAGGGGCAGAGTGCTCATAGACCTGGAGAAGTGGTCTCCAGCAGATGGAAGACAGAGTAGGGAGACAGAAAAGAAAAGGGGGTGTTTTCATTTTTAATCTTTCACTTTATCCAGAAGACCCACTGGAGATTTAGAAAGATATCAAACGACTTGTGAGGCTTCAGTTCCACTCAAGGGCAAAGTTGAGTTAACCAAATTAGTTCATTGCGTGTCCAGGTGTGGCCATTAAATCTAAGTTAGTAAAACAAAGTGGCTCAGTCTAGAATTTGGTTGAGGTTGGCCAACTTTTTGTTTTTATCTCCTGAAATATCCGTGTTGCTCTAGCTTTAACAGCAGTAGTAGCCGCAATAACACCGATGATAAGTGCACGCTTACTCCGTGTGCCAGGCCCTGTTTTAAGCTCATTTGATGTATTAATTCATTTAATCCTCACATCAACCTGACGAAGTAGGTACAAGTAGCATTCCCTTTACAGGCAAGGAAACCAGGGCACAAGCAGTTCCTGCTTTGCACAGACTCCACCATCGCAGCCTCTCATAAGTTACAGTAGGGCGGTTCCAGTGCACAATGATGGCAGGGCCCAGCTCACAGGTGCTTTGTTTGGTTTTGCTTTTCATTATTATTATCACCTGTTCTTAAGTACCTTAAGTCATCTGGGAGTAAACATTTGAAACTGGTGCCTGGTCAAGCAGCACTTCCTTCCTGGCGTGGTTGGGGACTTGGGATGGTGAGCTGCAAGCTGCCCACCTTTCTGCACTGGACTTTGCATTCCACACATGGAATTGGCTCCACTGGGTGCTGTTTACCTGGGCACAGTCTCCAAGGTAAGGCTTCACACTTTATAATTCGCTTCATGTAATTATATCAGATCTTTAAAGACTTTTAGTTTCTTGAATTTCATTGTGTGTTGACTAGGAGTAAAGCATGGTAAGTGCTGTCAAGAAAACAATGATGAATAAGAAAAGGACTCTGGCCTCATTTATAATGCTCTTGGGTAGGCATAGCAAGTAACACAGGGTAGGCATTGTAACGCAAAGCCAAGCAAAACAGTAGAGCAGGCGTCCTCAAACTACGGCCCGCGGGCCACATGCGGGTGTTTTTGCCGTTTTGTTTTTTTACTTCAAAATAAGATATGTACAGTGTGCATAGGAATTTGTTCATAGTTTTTTTTAAACTATAGTCCGGCCCTCCAACGGTCTGAGGGACAGTGAACTGGCCCCCTGTTTAAAAAGTTTGAGGACCCCTGCAGTAGAGTGTCAGAGCTGGGCTTGGTTCTGTTCTTCCCTAGTCCAGGACTTACAGGCTGTGTGATTTTAGGCCAGTCACTTAACTGCACTGAGCTCAATTTGCTAATTTATACAATAGAAAGAATAAGAATTTATCCAATAGGATTGTCCTGATGATTAAATATTTTGATAAATGCATTGTAGAAATGCTGAGAAGTGCTATGCAAATAGTAATTACTATATTTCAACTATAATCAATGCTCCAATAGAAATGTTATGAGTTAAGGAAGGAGAATGGAAACTAGTGCGAGTGTCTATTAACTCTGGTTGTAGATAATTCACTCTTCCTGTTTAGTCCTGTTCTAGTCACCTTTCCCTTTTGGAATATAGAGCTTCCATGGTTGAAAATCTGTAGAGAACTAATGGGAAACCCTGGGAAGGAAAGGCAGGAGCTGGGGTGAAGAGAACGGAAGGTAGTTGTTTATGAATGATTGGCAGAGTTATTTCCAATCACAAAAATACCACAATCCAGGTATTAATCTGGAAATGTCCCAAATAAAGGAAAGCATTGAAGTATACCTGCTCTTAGGTGAGAAAAATGAGCCCCAAGGATTATTCCTAATTATTTTCTTCCTTTTATCATGTCTGATCTTCCAAATACAGGATCAGACATCTAACCTCCTCTAGATCTAGTAAATATTTATTCATTCTTTTTTTCATTCAATACATATTCATTGAGAATATGCCAGACACTGTACTGGGCCCTGGGGCTTCAGACATGGATAAGGCACAATCCCTGATCTTACAGCATTATGTCTCATGGAAGATGCAAATGGCAAATTTCAAAATGGTGTTATGTTAGATGCTTCTGAAGGGAAAGCAAGGGTGCTCTGGAGCCTAGCGTTATAAAACTGCCCAACACAGCCTGGGGACAAGGGGAGAAAGCCTCCTCAGAGGAAGTGGCAGGCGCAGGTGAACTGGTTACTGGTAAGCCTGCTCATCCAGAAACCTACCTATCTGTGGATGGTCTTGCAGGCTTTGTACCGTTTGGGACTATTTAAAGCCAACTGATGTGTCGGCCCATTTTGAAAGGATAGTTTTAAAAGTGAAACACCATAATTTCATATTAATCAGTGAGTGGGACATTCCTGACCTAGTGGAAATGTCTTTTTGAAGCGTTCAGGCCAAGCAGAAGGTTTGCTGTTATAATGCCTTATGTTTATCAGGTGCTTTAGATGTTTATTTCATTTATTCCTCACAGTAACCCCATAGATAGGTCTTATTACTATCTCCATTATTAACTCGTGGTGGGAAATGCTTCTAATGGAATAGTAACCCTGAGTGGCTTTGTGGGTAGAAGAAGGTATGAGCCTTTGATGAACAGGTGGAATCCATATTTCTTGGGACTTCACTTGGGGAGCAACTGACTCTTTCCCGTATTTAGGTTTCAAAATAAAATCTCTAAACTAGATAAAGATTAATTAAAGTGGAGTGATTCGGCATTTCAAGTAATCAGTGTCTGAGAAACAGAAAAGTCAGCTTCATCAGAAATACTTAGGAAAGGAGGCACGAGGGCGGGTGGGCCTGGTTTGGAGGGTGTCAGAATGCGGGTGGGCATGGCGGTGGGGAGCAGGAAGTAGAGAAGGATGCCTCCACATTCCTCCACCAACGGCAAATTGCTTTGTAAGGGAGGATTCCCCACTCAGGATCAATAAGCAGTTCCCAGCTGTATTCTGTTTAAAGCATATAAAAGTGTGGAAGCAATCATACTGTGGGGGAGTTTCCATGGGGTGGAGGTGTGCTGGGGTGGAGGAATGAAGGCTGCCCTAGAGAGCTCGAGAGAGAGGAAGGGAAACAGCTGTGAGCATCTGGAAGGAAGGAACCCGTGATATCACACACTGGGTGGAAGAGAAGGAGCAGGGAGACGGGCAGCAGAAAACAGCACATTTCCATTCATTTCACTTTGAAAACGTAATGGTCTTGTTTAAAATAAATCAGGAACCGGTTCATACTGTGTGAAAATTTGTTTTCAACTAATGAGTAAACAGTCAGGCTTTAACTTAAAAAACATAATTCTCCACCTTTACTGTTTACTGTTCATAGTAGATTGACAGTAAAGTTTAATACTATTGTCACTGAATTTAATGTGTCTAGGATCCAATGAAACTGAGCACACTGATCCAAAAATGGAAATATGGTCTATGCTACTGCTCCTCCTTTTTGTGTGGGCTGGAGGTTTGTTGGTCTGTAAAGCAACCAAGATAACAGGAACATATGTTGGGAAATTAAATTAAAAGAAAGAAGGATAGGGGAGAGGTAGCTACTGCCAACTGTGCTGTGCATCGCCTTAATCTTTCTGAGTCTTTGTTTCCTCATCTGATAAATGAGGGTAATACCATCTCATGAGCTTGTTGTGAAATCAGATTAAACAAGTGCACATAACAGGGCTTGCCTTACGGTACTAGATACCGAGCAAATAAATGTTGGCTTACTTTCTCTGACAGACCCTCAGGTCCCACCATGTTCTCTGGAGAAGTATTTGTTGACTACCATGTAGGAATGCACTTCATGTCATCTAAGGCAAATGGGGAGTGGGTAATTGGGTCAAAGTTTTCTCTTCCTCCAACCTCAGAGACAGTAGTTAAGTTAGGAGGATGGATATTTTGTGTTGCTTGCTGTGTCAGAGAGTTGTTGGCTGTGGAAAGTTGGGAGCCGGGAGTGATGGCTCTTTGGATGTCTCTGTTAATCATACACTAGATGGTTTCCAGGCAGCTGAAACAACTCCATTTTCTGGCCTGGTTTACTTACTGCTGGCCTAGAGAGGTTCGCAAAAGAAACTCAGTAGTAGGTGGTGTCCACTCCTCTTGGATATCATGGTAGGCACTTTCAAATGCAGTACTCCATTTGCTCCTCAGATCTACCCTGGGCAGTAATCTCCACTCGAGGGAAGGAAAGACTACAACTGAGAGAGGCTAATTTGACTGTAGACTTATAATCAGTGCCTGTGTTCTGAGACTATAGAGAAATATTGGGCCAGTAAAAGGGGAAGGAAAGAAGAAAAAGAACCAAGTGTGTTGGTATTGATTTAAGGTCCTCATTGCTTCTGCTGTGTACTTCTCTGCAGTGTGCTGGGACAACCTTTGGAGGTATCCAGCACACATAGAATCTCTCCAGCCACCCCCCAGCACATCCCTGGAGTTTCTGCTCAAGAGATAAGCCCCTGTGCAGACAGCTACTCACAAAAGGGGCTGTTTCAGAAATTAACTTTTCATTGATGAGTTTCATTTCATTGCCAAACAGACATGCCTAGGTTAGCCATAGCAATTTGGTGGGGTGTCGCTCGGGGTGGTGGCGGGGCCCGTGTCCCACTTGGGGGAAGCCAAGTGTTGGTTTGTTTGTGCCAGGTCCATGGTGCCATTTATTTTTAAATGGCCAGTGCGCATCATAGCAGCTACTGCATTGAGCATCTGCCCCCTGGTGGTTAGTGTGCGTCATAGCTACCAGTCGGGCAGATGGACACTTAGCCTTCTATATATACTAGTATAGATAGATTCTTACAATGATAAAAGAAATCACCACTTCTTAAATACCTGCTGCCTATGGACCAGCATCGTATGTTCATCATTTCATTTAATTCTCACAAACAACTCTATGAAGTATATAGTATCACTCTCATTTTATGGACCAGAAGGCTCAAGGAGGTTACGAGACTTGCTGAAGTTTACAATAATTGGCAAATCAGTGATGTGCAGTGCCATCTTTTTAATACTCAAGCATGTGGTCTTTCTATCTCACCACTGAGTCTCTGAAATAATTAATCCCTACATTGAAATGGGTGTCAAGCCTGGGCTCTGAGATTTAAAGTCTGCTACTCTCCTGAAAGAAGCTCTTCCTTTAGAAAGTTAATTTCCATCCCTAAACCTTTACACCCAGATAGATTTATGGATCAAAGATAAGAAAGATGATCTGTCTCTTCCTAGACATCTCCCAAGTGGATGATCCTGAAACCCAGGGCACTCCCACTGGATTTAGCTTTGAACCATTTCTCACCCTCTAGCAAGATTATTGAGTCTTTCTTTCCCAATGTTTCCTGTATTCACTCCTTGCCATATAATCTCATTATCACCATTCTCCTGTATTATTTCAATAGTTTCCTAACTTCTCCTTGCCTCCACGCTTCCCGCATTCTAAATCCTGCTGCTAGATTAGTCTTCCCCAAACGTTTTGTAAATGTCAATTCTCATTCAGAAACATTCCATTGATATGATGCAGCCATTTAGGCTAATGTTGGAAAAGAATAGTTAATGAATGACATGATATGGAAAAAAATGTTCACAGTATGTTATTGGGGTGGGGGGGGGGGGAGGTTACAAAATACACCAAATGTTAATGTGGTGATCTGTGTGTATGGATGACTTTATCTTCTTTTTGTTTATCTAGAAATCATAATTTTTTGCAATACATATTATTCTTGTAACACAATTTTTAAAAAGTAGCCCTAGGGGGTTTGGCTCAGTGGTTGAGCGTCGACCTATGAACTAAGGGGCCATGGTTCAATTCCTGGTCAGGGCAACAGTGAGAGACGTGCAGGAGGCAGCAGAATCAATGATTCGCTCTCATCATTGATGTTTCTTTCTCTCTCTCCCTCTCTGTTCCTCTCTGATATCAAGAAAAAAATATTTTTAAAAATTAGAAATTATACAGGATTCATCAAAGTGAAAAATTTGCATAAACTTTAACCCAACTTACTAATTTTAGTAATCTGTCATATAGAAAGATGGTCCTAAAGTTTGATCTAGATCAAAAGCATCAGCATCACTTGAGAACTTGTTAAAAATGCAAATTCTCAGGCCCCACTCCTGACAGATTTCTGAAACTATTCTGTGTCTATTGTTGGGCAAAGCAAATAAACTAAAAATATTTATGTCATCATGTGGTAGGCAGAATAATGCCCCTCTTCTCCAAGCATCCATACCTGGAAACTGTGATATGTTACCGTATATTACTGGCAAAGGGAACTGTGCAGATGGAACTAAGGTTACCTGAATTTAGGGAGATCATTCCAGATTACCTGAGTGGGCCCAAGGAAATCACATGGGCCCTTAAAAGTGAAAGAGAAAGGCAGAAGAGTAAGTAAGAGAGAGGCAACAAGGGAAGGAGAGGTAGGAGAGAGTCAGATCATGACGTGGAGTCAGCCTGCCACTGCTGGTTTTAAAGATAGAGTAAGGGGCCATGAGCCAAAGCATGCAGGTAGCCTTCAAAAGCTGGGATTATCCCTCAGTTGACAGTCAGTAGAGAAATGGCAACCTTAGTCCTACAGGCACAAGGAGCTGACTACCATCAATAATCTGGATGAGTAAGAACAGATTCTCCCCTTGAGACTCCAGAAAGCAACGCAACTCTGCTGACACCTTCATAGTAATTTGTTATGGTAGTGTATGAGTTTGCTAGGGCTGCTGTAACAAAGGACCATAGACTGGCTGGCTTAAACAACAGAAATGTGTTATCTCACAGCTCAGTCCAAATCCAAGATGCCTTCTGAGGGCTGTGAGAGAAGGATCTGTCCCAAGTTTCTCTCTTTGGCCAGTAAATGACCATCTTCTCCCTGTTTTTATATCATCTTCCCTCTGTATGTGCCTCTGTGTCCAAATTTCCCCTTTTTATAAGGACACCTGTCATATTGGCTTAGAGCCCACCTTAATGATTTCAGGTTTACTTGAATACCTCTGAAAAGACCTTACCTCCAAATAAGATAACATTCTGGGATACAGGGGTTAAGGAATTACTACATACATATGTACACACACATACACATGCACATACTTTATGTTATATTTTATTTATAAATTTCCCTCTAATCATGTCAACTGACAGGACCTAAGAGTAGTAACATCACTGCAGCAATGAGCACACCCAGCACCCAGGTCTTGATTTCTAAATATCAT